>NW_022196900.1:26972129-27010612 GCF_008632895.1 Mastomys coucha | reverse complement strand
CAATTCTGTTCCATTGATCAACCTGCCTGTCACTGTACCAATACCATGAAGTTTTTATCACAATTGCTTTGTAGTACAGCTTAAGGTCCGGGATTGTAATTCCCCCAGAGGTTCCTTTATTGTTGAGAATAGTTTTGGCTATCCTGGATGAATGCAGATTCCCTTGAATTTGGAGCATAGAGGTTCAGAATTGAGAGTTCATCTTTGTAGATCATACCTTTGATGAGTATGAAGTGGCCCTCATGATCTTTTTTGATCACTTTTGATTGAAAGTCTATTTTATTTAATATTAGAATGGCTACTCCAGCCTGTTTCTTGGGACAATTTGCTTGGAAAATTGTTTTCCAGCCTTTAATTCTGAGGTAGTGTCTGTCTTTGTCACCGAGGTACCCAGTTTGATAGCCTATGTCTTTTTGTTGGGGAATTAAATCCATTGATATTAATAGATATTAAGGAAAATTAATTGTTGCTTCCTGTTTTTTTGTTTGTTTGTTTGTTTTTTGGGGTTTTTTTTGGGTTTTTTTTTGTTTTTTTTTGTTAAAGTTGGAATTCTGTTCATGTGGCTGACTTCTTTTAGTTTTGTTGGAAGATTACTTTCTTGCTTTTTCTAGGATGTAGTTTCCCTGCTTGTGTTGGAGTTTTCCATTTATTATCCTTTGAACGGCCGGATTTGTGGAAAGATACTGTGTAAATTTGGTTTTGTCATGGAATGCTTTGGTATCTCCATCTATGGTAATTGAGAGTTTTGCTGAGTATAGTAGCCTGGGCTGGCATTTGTGTTATCTTAAGGTCTGTATGAGAACAGCCCAGGATCTTTTGGCTTTCATAGTCTCTGAGGAGAAGTCTAGTGTAATTCTGATAGGTTTTCCTTTATGTTACTTGACCTTTTTCCCTTACTGCTTTTAATATTCTTTCTTTGTTTAGTGAATTTGGTGTTTTGATTTTTATGTGACGGGAGGAAGTTCTTTTCTGGTCCAAACTATTTGGAGTTCTGTAGGCTTCTTGTATGTTCATGGGCATGTCTTTTTTTAGGTTCAGAAGTTTTCTTTTCTAATTTTGTTTAAGATATTTACTGGCCCTTTAAGTTGGAGGTCTTCACTCTCTTCTATACCTATTATCCTTAGCTTTGGTCTTCTCATTGTGTCCTGGATTTCCTCGATATTTTGGGTTAGGAGCTTTTTGCATTTTGTATTTACTTTGACTGTTCTGCCAATGTTTTCTATGTTATCTTCTGCACCTGGGATTCTCTCTTCTATCTCATGTGTTCTGTTGGTGATGGTTGTATCTATGGCTCCCGACTTTTTCCAAGATTTTCTATCTCCAGAGTTGTCTCTCTTTGTGATTTCTTAATTGTTTCTACTTCCATGTTTAGGTCCTGGATGTTTTTGTTCATTTTCTTCACGTGTAGTTCTTTAAGGGATTTTTGTGTTTCCTCTTTAAGGGCTTCTACTTGTTTACTCATGTCCTCCTGTGATTCTTTAAGGGATTTTTGTGTTTCCTCTTTAAGGGCTTCTACTTGTTTACTCATGTCCTTCTGTGATTCTTTAAGGGATTTTTGTGTTTCCTCTTTAAGGGTTTGTACCTCTTTACATGTGTTGTCCTATATTTTTTAAGTGAGCTATTTATGTCCTTCTTAAATTCCTCCATCACCATTGTGAGATATGATTTTAGATTCAAATCTTGATTTTCTGTGTGTTGAGTTATCCAGCACTTGCTATGGTGGGAATACTAGGTTCTGATGATGTCATGTAGTCTTGGTTTCTGTTGGTAAGATTCTTACATTTGCCTTTAGCCATCTGTTAATCTCTAGTGTTAGATGTTCTTGCTATCTCTGGCTGGGTCTGTAAGCCTGTATCAGAGCTTCTGTGAGATCAGCTCTACCTTGGTAGGACTCATATGCAGAGGGCTGTGGATCAACCATGGGTTCAGATGAATGAATGAAAGCTGCAGCTTCTGTGGCCTGTGCCTTCCAGCTGGTCCCACCTGAGTCCACGGGCCAGAGCACTCCCTGGAGAGAAGCTCTCTGCTTGTGGGAAAGGTGTGCAGAGGGCTGTAGATCCACTGTCCCTCCTAGGTATAGACAGAGGTAGAAAGGATCCTGTCCCAGCTACCCTGACACTTCTGCAGCCTGAACCTTCAGGCTGGTCCCACCTTAGAAAGTCAGTGGAGAGAAAATGGCGGATCTCACATGAGACCAGGGTTCATAGCACTCCCTGGAGAGAAGCTCTCTGCTTGTGGGAAAGGTGTGCAGAGAGGGTTATGAATCCCTAGTTATTCAATTATCACAACTCAAATAAAACTAAAATCATATCATCAAGTGGCAGTAATATATACGGAAGGATTAACAAGATTCTCAAAGTAGTAGAATTATAAACACTTACAGAAACACTTCTGGAAGCACCATAAACTTCACAATACCCAACACTTGTAGATCATTCAGTCATTTGTTCCCCAGATAGCCTCCCTCCAGTCTCAAGGACTGGACATTTTATTTCTCACATAAGTATGGGCAGCTGCAGGGGCTGTGACTCAGTTCTACATTCCCTTTCATTCTGGAACATTGGCTGCAGCAGAACCCCAGTCAGAGACATTTGGTTTACATGGCAGAGAGAATTAGCAAGACAACTGGTGGGGATCTAGGAAAATACAGAAATGTATCCAATGCTCAGATGTTGTTTCTTTCACATTCAGTGGGCCAAAACACATCCCATGGCCAACTGCAGAGTCAATGGTGCAAGAAGCTGCTCTCTATAGGGTATGTGAACACAAATCATGACAAACAGCAACAGATTATAATCATCTTTACTTCACCAGTCAGAAAGTGGGCGTTCTTCCTCTAAATGTAGAACTACAGGTGGTCAGTGCCTGCTGAGAGAGGAAAAACATCAGTCTCCTCCTGAACAAATCTTCCATATAATTTGTCCAATCCTCACTGGAAACCCTGCACATATGCACATTTTAGCAAACATGAACGGGCTCTGTAGATTGTGTGTTTGTGTGGGTGTGGGTGTGTGATGTAGATGCTGTGTTCATGTATGACTTTTTCAAAGAAATTAATTGAAGGAAAACATCAAATTAGTATTTAAAGAAAGAAAAGAAAAACAAAGAAAATAAGGAGGCAGTATCCATGCCTGCTCAGTCAGATGAAGCCCCTTTGGGGAAAGGCTTCAAAGGCATCCTGGAGACAGAGGAATTCAGCTTGAGAAAGGGTCCTGCTGATAGTTCCTCAAAGGCTTCTGGCCAAGGATACATGAAGACATTTTGATATGATAGAAGAAGAAAGTGACAGACAAACTTCCAGACAGAAAAAGTAGACAACTGTTGGTAGTTATTGAGAAACTAGTCTATACTAGCTAAGTAAAAACTACCAGAGGCATTAAGTGACAGAGAAAGCAAACTGAGAGAAGTCGGAGCCAAGAACAATGAGAGGGAAGCAGGGAAATGAGGGAACTTGACAGGAACAGGGTTTAACAAGAGAAACACACTCAGGAGAAAGACACAGAGAGCAAGAAGCAAGAGGAGTAAGATGGACAGTGTAGGGCAGGACATTGGGTGAGTAAAGGCTGAGATGTCAGGAAGAAATCAGAAACATTCTGCACAATGAGGATGATATATAGTGGGCCTTATATAGGGATCAGAGAAGTAAACGTTGGGAAAGATTGTTTTGGAGGCAATGCAGTGGCTTCAAGAAAGGGTGACAGGCAGTCCATTCCAAGGAGTAAAGTTGAAGTGAGGACAGAACAAGGGAGGCTGTATACTTGGTATCTCCCCCAAATATACAAACTAGAATGACAAACCCATTCTACTCTACTCTCTTGTTCTATAATTTACTCTCCTTCAAGAACCCTGGACTAATATGCAGTGTTTCTATAACACCATAGACAGCGTTTCCTCCACCCCCTGCTTTGTGTGTGTGTTTGTGTGTGTGTATGTGTGTATGTGCACTAGTGTGAAGATGGTCACCCTGTTTATCCTTTTACCCACATGATTTGAGTCAGTCTACATTAAATGTGAGTGCTGAGCTCAGGTTGGTGGTACCTTTGCAGAGTCTACTTTTCCTTTCTCCCTTCTTTCCTGTGCTCAAAAGCTGCTTGGTATAATGGAAGGTGATGCAGTCTTGAAGACAGATAGCTGTGTATTCAATTTGTGGCTTCCCTTATTGTTGTTTGCCATTAATTGTGGTTCTAAATCTCTCTAATACTCACTGTCTCCTCTGTTGTAAATTAGAGTATGAAGACCATATTCTTTCTCGGGGCTGAGGGCAGAATAAGTAATAAACTGCTGTTAAAGCACCTTAGCATGGAGCTCAGTGAATCCTTTTTCTTTAGTCTCTAAATTTTCATTTCTTTAAATATCTTCTGAGTTAAGTTGGGCTCGAGTTGTTAAGAGCATCAACTTGAAAATGGTGTTAGAAGTAATCAACTATGTAAATAAATGAGGCAGAAGGCACAGTTCTTTCTTACAGTAAAACTTCAAATTAATAAATGAAGAAGGAAATGGGGAAATAGAATCCTACTATTAAGCATTTACCTCTGTAATAATTACTGCTAACAAGATCCACCACGTGTGCTAAACAAATGAGGTAACTTTGCAAACAATAAGGTATTTACAATCTCAAACTAACTTTACCCTGGACATTTATGAATTACCAGAAGAAAGCAGTGATGTTTCTGTGGTGAAGTATGACTAATACTAATTCTATTTGTTTCCTTAGGCTACTATAATAAATTGTACAAACTTAGGCATTAAAGCAATGTAAATGTGTCCTAAACTACTTTTGATGCCAGGAATCTAAAACCATGATGTAAACCAAGTAGTACTTCTTCCAGGGGCTCAAAAGGGTACTCTATCTTTGCTTCCAGTTTACCATGGCTCCTGATATGCCTAGGCTTGGAACTGCTTAAATCCAATTTTTTCCTATATCTTCCTTGTGTCTTATCTGTAATTCTTCTCAAGTCTGTACTTCCTGTAGACAATGAGGGCATAACTTGATGTCTCTTTTAGCTAGTTCTTTACTTGAATCTCAATTGGTTTTGTTTATTTGTTTGCTTGCTTGCTTTGTTTTTTAAAATAAATTAGTACCTGTAATTTCTACAGATGGGATGTAGACAGGATCTTCCTGGGCTCCTCCACTTAACCAACACATTACCTTTTTAAGTATTCAAGTTTCTTCTAATCAGTAATAAAGTATGCCAATGGCATAAACCACTTGGCTTGAGGCATTAAGAAGAGTCTCCTAGTTCAAACTGTATCCATTCCAATTGCAAGAAAATGTCAGACAAGGCCTATGAGGGATATAATCTCAAAATATTTCACTAGCAAACTTCCAAACTGTCCAGAGCATAAAGGATGGGGAGGACTGAGCAATCATTACATATTGGAATTGTTGAACCAACCAGAGTAGCTAAATGCTATATAGAGTGCTGAATTATATTCCGGAGTCCCTCCCTACACACAAAGAATATTGGTAGGAAATTTGGCTATCCTTGTGTTTCTGCTCATTTCTTAGATTGCTTTATTATATGAGACTTATTATACTGTAGAAGCATGGTGCATTTTATATATGGCCAATCTCTATTCACCATGATAATTTTTTTAAGTCATCTAATCTATGCTTTGCATCTCAGAGTAAATGTGAACCATAAAATCAATGTTTCAGGTGCTAGAGAGATGACTAAGTAGATAAAGCATTTGCTGTGTCAGTGTGAGGACTTGAACTCTAATCCCTGGAACTCACATAAAAACTGTACATGGGACATGCACATCTGTAATCTCAGTTCTCCTTCTGTGATAGAGGAGGTAGAAATGGGAGAAGTTTAGAGCTACAGATGCCACTAGGCTATCTACTCAAACATATGCAACTGAAAACAAGAGACTTTATCAAGCAAAGTGATAATTGAGGGCTGACACCTGAGATTGTCCTCTGACCTTGATACACGTGTTGTGGCATGTTTGCCCCCCACAGATACACACTAACACACACACACACACACACACACACACACACACACACACACACACACACTGCAATGCTTCCAGGTCTCCAAGAGTAGCTCCAGTGTAAAATGACAGGTGAGTGACACTGGGTTTCCAATCTGACTGCTTGGCTGCATGTGTGTATATGTGGCATGCGTGCACATGTGGCATGCATGCACGATCCCTATTATTCATCTCTCTCTGTGCCCTCCTCTACTGTAAACTATTATCAGCTGGAAGTCTGCTCCTTTATGTGGAGGGAGCTTTACCTGGTGGAGGTTCTACACTACTATATTTCACTTCACTGGTATAATCATCCTGTCTGCAAATTCAGTGATAGTCAAACAATTACCCAATTCAGGCTTCTTCTGTGGATGTTTCCCAGCTCAAGGGCGTCTTTAATAGCAAAATAATACTTGTTTTTTCTTTCTTCCCTCTCTGTTTTTTTCCTAATCTCTCCCCAATGAGACATAACATTAATTACAGCAGTTAACTGAAATTCCGTCTCTATTACTGTTTGCCACCTTCCTCATCTTGCCTTCTGCCTCCCCAATTTCCCTCCTGAATGAAGGAGGGGAAGAGCCACGGCAGATGTTAGTCATGTTTACCTTTTGTCTGCCTGCTTCCTTGGTGCTGAATTTTAAGTCATATTGAATGTGTGTATGTGTGTGTGTGTGTGTGTGTGTGTGTGTGTGTGTGTGTGTGTGTGCTGCTTGTGTGAGTCTGCTTCATATTCTCACTGTCATTTTGTGTTAATTGTGTTGTTTCCTCTTGTGTGGAAGAAAATCTTATCTGTTTTGGATTAAAATTCAATGAAGGTCATAGCGGCTGGAAAACTTACCAGACTGCTGCAATTAATGTTCATTTAGCTTTGATAAATTGGACGGTTCCTTTCAATAGGACTGGAGTGGATTGCCGGAGCAATAATTCTTCCATTAACTCAATGATTCTGCCTGTGAGGAAGGACCTTGCCCTCCTTTTGTTTGTCATCTGTCATTTGAAGGATCTGGGCATATGTCAGAGATGATTTATCCTGATTGCAGTGTCTGGTTGTATCAAAAACACTTAAAACCACTAATTATTTTACCCCCTGTAAATTGCTTGATTAAACAAATATGAGGTTGGAGTTGAGGCAGAGAAATTGGAAGTGGGGGCTGGGTTTCTACCTGTTGTTTTGACATTCTTAGAAGTATTACAAGTTCTTTCCAAAGGCTGTTAGAAAGTGAGTCTATCGAAAGAATATGTGCATTACGTACAGTATCTTGCTTAATTCTTACATAAACTCTTCATGATAATTTCTCAGTATCACTTGGAAGAAAAAATAAATCCCAGAAATGGTAAATGTTCATCCAAATTTAGCAACATAGTATGTATTTTAAGCCATATATTTTGAAACTAATTTGACTTGCATGGTCCATCCTTGTCTGGTTTAAGTCACTGAACATTAGGACTTTTAAAATGGTCTAATATTGTTCACTTTTACTTCTTTTTTTTTTTTTTCCAAGACAGGGTTTCTCTGTATAGCCCTGGCTGTCCTGGTACTCACTCTGTAGTCCAGACTGGTATAGAACTCAGAAATCCACCTGCCTCTGCCTCCCAAGTGCTGGAATTAAAGGTGTGTGCCACCACAGGCCAGCCTCACTTTTGTTAGTGTGTCACTGGGTATGGGGCATAAATTATTCATCCTACATTATAAACATATAAGGTGGTATTGTTTCATATATTTGCTCATTTTTAAGGTTCGTTTTTTGAGACCCCTCAGCCTTTCCCATGATGACTATTCCAAACTATAACTTTCCACTAACACTGTACCTGGGTTCCTTTTTCACTGAGATAATATATATCAGACTTGTACCATTTAAGCCAGTAACTATGGTACTTAGGACATTGTGGTACTGAGGCAGGATAATCATGAGCTATGTAGTTCAAGCCCAGTCAGTCTGGACTATAAATAGAGGACTTCTCTATCTCAGAGAAAAAAAAAATGCCTGGTAGCATATACCTGTAATCCCAGCCTCTGGGAAATCTAGGGTAAGAGGGTCACAACTTCAGGGCTTTCTCAGGCCTGATGAATAATTTAGCAAAATTCAGTCTCATAATGAAACCAAAGAAAAAATAAAAATGACGGGGCTGAAGCTTATTGCTAAAGGGCTTGCTTAGCATGTGTGAGGCTTTAAATTCAACATCTCCTCTCCCCAAGAAAACTCCAACACCAAACAATACATCTTACTCTGTACCAATCATATATAATATAAGTACCTTAGAAAGGAGTATATTGAGCATACACTCACCAACAACAACACAAAGAAATACCTGGTGTGTTTGTTCCAAAATATGATTCTTGGACTCTATTCCAGGTCTGCCTGACTGAATGTGCATTTAAAACTCTAGGGAATGTGCTGAGGTAAAGAACTAGTAACCTCTAGCCCCATAACATGGTAAAGACGAAGACAAAGGTCCGGCTTGCTCATTCTAAAGATTTTCATTTAATTCTAATAAAATACTGCCATGAACCAGTGGCCTCTCCATCTTACAGACGGATGCACTGAGGGACATCTAGCTTGCTAGCCTTGCCCAAGTCACATTGCCAAGGAAAACACTAACAAGAAAGCTGTATCTTTTGCATCACAATCCTTACTTTTCCCAAGAGAGTCTGTTGCAATTGCTCTGTTCTTGTCTCTCCAGCTCCCAGCCCTCCATTTCCTTTAAAATTCCCAAAGATAATGGCCAGTGGTAAAGACACTTGCTACAAAGCCTGATAACTAACTTCAGTCTAGGAATCCAAAACACTGAATGGACAGAACAGACTCCTGAATGTTGTCATCTGGAAACAACCACAGGCATGTTGTGGCATGCACATAAGCACACACACACACACACACACATACACAGAGGTAGCTAGGCTTTCTCTATGGGAACCTCATCAATCTCTGTTTATTTACACTCAGGATGCTGCCTGAAAGAATGTATCTGAAGCCTGCCCTGACTTGATATTCCATAAGAAGGATGGAATTACTTAGGTGACTGTGGTGGTTTGAATTAAAGTGACCACATTAGGTTCATATTTTTGAATATATGTTCCTAGTTGGTGGAGAGTCTAGCGAAGATTAGGAGGTATTTATTAGAGATGTGTCACTGGGGATGGAGGCTTTGAGGATTCAAAAGCCTACCCTAGGACCAAACTTATTGCCTGCCACTTTCTAAAGATTTGCAAGCTCTCAGCTACTACTCTAGAGCTGTGCCTGCATTCTGTCTGTCATGCTTTTCATCATGATGATTATAGATAACCCTCTGAATGTTAAGCAAGCCTGTAATTAAATGCTTTTTTGTAATAAGCTGTCTTGGTAACAGTTGGAGTGACTGTACCTCATACTCTTTTGCCTGTTCTTGAGAATCTTTCCCTCCTATTTGGTTGCCTGCTCCTGCCTTGATTTGAGGTTTTCAACCTGTCTTATTGTATTTTCTTGTGTTCTACTTGTCTATCATCTCTTTATGGTTGGCTCCTTTCTGCTGAGAAAATAGAGGAGGAATGGCTCTTGGGGAGAGTGTTTGTGTATTGGAGAAGCTAGGAGGAACACAGAGAGAGGAAACTTTAGTTAGGATATATTATATAAGATAAGAATCTATTTTCAATATGAAAAATAAAATATGTGATCAAAATTGAGCATTAATGAAAACTAAACCATACCATAAAATAACAGGCTGCCTTAGTTATGTTTCTTCACATTAGTAAAACAGTAGCTAAGACCATGGTTATCCCTTAGACTTTGTGTACATGTTGCACAAGTCCCTGGGAACATTCTACAAGCTCTCCCACTTATATTGAAATATTTTAGGTAAATGAGTCTTGCCTGATGCACATGTCTGGGCCATTGAAATGATTGATGTGGTCTTGGAAGCAGAGAGAATTCAGGAGACTCAGATTTGTGAGTCTTTTGAAAATTATGTGATCTTACATTAACTGAGTTATGGTTTTCTCTAGTGCTAAATGGACTCAATCATAGCATATCCACATTAAGTAAAAATTTCTCTATCCAATAAATAAGGATTACTCAATAAATGGTAAATATTTTTAAAGCTCAGATTCTCTAGACATAAGAACATTAATAGAATCTATTTCTATTTAACATCTTGTTAAGTGGAAAGTAGATAGACAAGAGTACTCAGGAACTCAGCAGTTGTGGTATGTGTGCAACACCTGCACAAGACTGAGTCAATCACTTTTTTTTAGCTTTGATGGGGCAAGGGCTCATGGGTCTTCCATCCCTATCTGAGAAGCTACTGACATTTGGTGTTTTCTGGGAGAGGGAGAGACAGATTTCTCTGTCCAGGGTTCTTCACTGTGTGGTCTTAAGCCCAGAACTATCTGGGCAGCAAAATTAGTTTCACTGGGAAATATAGATGAGAGAAAGAGAAGAGAAGGGGAGGGAAAGAGAGAGGGAAAAGAAGAGGGGTAGATAGGATAGAAAGGTGTGGTTTATTTGGGATGGGTTAGATGAAAGAGTAGGGGTTCAACATGATAAGAATACATTGTATAAAATCTCAAAAAATATAAAAATAATTTATAAAAAAAATCTTTTGATGGTGTACCAAATCCATATTCCTTATAGTATCCTATATAGCAGAGAAGACAGTGTTAAAAAGGGACATTCGTAGGATCCCACAGTTGGTCATTTTCAGAAGCTGAAGTCCCTAATTCCTCGTCATTGTGGGCTGGTAATATTACTTTAGAACATTTGGCTGAAATCCTGTAGATAGACAATGCAAGGTTTCTCTGGTTCCTCTGTGTGGATCCTTTCCTCATCTTTTGGGGGTTCTGAACAACAGGTGTTTTAGGCTGGACTTCAGAATAAAGCTCATACATTGAAGCCTTTAGCCGAACTTCGGTGTGGCTACATTTGGAGACAGAGCTTTAAGGAAGTCCTTTAGGTTAGAGGAAGTCATCCACATTGGGGTCTTATGATGTCTTTATAAGAAGAGACAGCAGCAATGAATGTACACAGAGAAGACACAAAGCATAGATAAAAGACCTCACCAGAAATCTACCATGCTAGAACTTGATTATGGCCTTGCAGACTCAAGGACAATAAAGAAATTAAGTCATAGTGTTCAAGCCACAGCTTTATGCTTATTTTGTGTAAGAATCTTATTTTCCTGATATAGGTGGGAACTGAAGGTGATGCTCTTCCATCTTTAATGGTTGCAGTGATTTCAAAAGTTGGGAGAAAGAAATGGAGAGAAGCTAAAAAGGTTATAGAAGACAGGCCTGGGTGCCTGGTATATAACTGAAGTGGATAGATTGGGTGGCAGATGATGGATGTACCACACTGTGACCTTTTCTCAGCACACAGCACTGAATGCAGATTAAGAAGATGCAAGGAACAGAGCAGATGACAGCTCTCTATGTAGTCACTGTAGTGGTTTTAAGAGTGTTTAGCATATGTCAGTGCAGTCTTCATCATATCCTAGCTACTTCCTTAAGTTTTATACAACTTCTTGTTAGTGACAATTCAAAGACAAGATATGGTAGAATATGCTTGTTTTATGAATGAACAAAGTGAGGAAGCTCAAGAGTATTTACAGAGCCTCCCCTAGACTGAGATTCAGCAGCCTTTCGCTCTGTGTATCTCTGTGTTGGTCTGTCTGTCTGTCTGTCTATCTATGTATCTATGTATGTATGTATGTATGTATGTATGTATGTATGTATCTATCTATCTATCTATCTATCTATATCTATCTATCTATCTATCTATCTATCTCCTTCTTTCCTCCCCCTACCTCTTGAGACAAGGTCTTACTATGAAGCTAGCCCAAGACTTCCCATGTCGATCAGATTGCTCTGGCACTACAGAAATCTGCCTGCTTCCCCTTCCTTCCACTTCCACCACAAGCCTGAGTACTGGGATTGCAGCCCTATCCCCTGGCCCTCCTGGGTGGATTCTGCATCTTGAGCCCATGTTTTCTTACTAGTATATTGACCGATATCAGTGAAAATGCAAACATGCTAACTCAGAGGAAGGGTCCAAATGTTACTCAATCTGTTTCTTTTCCTATTATTTCCATGATCTACTAAAAGATGATGTTAAATGAAATCATATAGCTCATATCTGAAAGGAGACATGTAACCTGACACAGCCTTATGTCAATGAATCCCAGCCTCTATGAGCCCACTTGAGTGAAGTGGTTAGTGCCTCACCTATAGGAAGCACAGCACAAATGGAGGCTGGAAAGTTGTAAATCTCTTCTATGTGCTGATGCCATGTTTCTATTTCTTCTAGATAGTGTTTATTATAACATATAATGCATGTATTCAATATATCTTAAGGCTATCTATTGTCAAGTACCCCCTCCTACCCTCCCTAAGGTATATTCTTCTCTAATTACACATTCTTTAAAAAAAAAGAATACATAATAAGTACAGTATGTAGACCTGCATATACACAAGGTGGAGGGCCATCCTCCAGAGCATAGTCAACATGATCATAAACACACTTCTGATAAAATGACTCCCTCTTACCCCTGCTGCCTGTTTTTCCTTAACTAGGGATGGAGCCTAATGATAAAGTCTTCACAGGTCTTATATAAGTAGCCACAACTGATGTGAGTTCATAATACCCTGTTTATTAGATTTTACATTTAGGGCAGTCAGTATCTCTCACCTCTTAAAGATGACTTTGAATAAAATGAAATAGTTCAAGAATAATGTTCAGGATCCTACCTGGCAGCTGGTAGGTACTCAGTTCATTGTAGTTGTGGTTACTACTACTCACAGACAATCAGGAATTCTATTTGTTGATGATTCTGAAATCAACCTCATATCAATGAAAGACCAAGCTTATGTTTTTCTGGCCTGCTCCAACCCAGACTGTTCTCATTCGTCATCTGATTTCCAGGAGGTCAGTATCAACCAGCAGTAACAGCTCAAAGTCTCAGAACCACCCTACAGACCATCTGCTCTGGGGAGGGTGGAAATATGATGGACCTTACCAAGTGGGGCAAAGTGAAAAATGAGGTTGTGAAGCTACAGCAGCATCTGTGTCATCATTTCTACACCAGGAGGTCAACTGGCTTCGTAAACCGAGCTGCTGCCGGAGCGGTCTTTGTTTAGGAATTAATTAGGAGTGGCAAAAAACTGCTGCCTGAGCATATTTGCATCTCTGGAAGTTATAAAAAAGCAGATGGGTTTTACACGAATGCATTTTTAACCCTTTAACACTTTATGAAAGGGGACACATTGGAGCAGGAAGCATAGGGGGAACGAGCACTGAAAAGGGACACCTAAACCCTCTCCTACTTCCATACTTTTGTATGCTCACTTGCCTGGCTCTGTCGTTTTTGTTATTGCTCTTTGTGTATCAGTAGAATACTGGTATTAATAACATACTATAAAGGCTTTATTTAATTGCTGCAATAGCCTAGGGAGAAGGCTATTTTCAATCCCCTATTACACATGAAAGAGGAAAATTATTCTTTCAGAATGCATCTCAGACTTGAACCTAGAATGTGGAACCCCTAGTTTTATGCTTTAGCTGGGGTACCATTTCATCACACTTATCATAAAATGCCATTGCTGGCCCAGTTAAAATGTCTCATAAAAGCTGAGTGAGAAACATGGATTTAGGTTCTTGTACAAGGGGGTTTTCATCTATGGATTAATAAAGAACGTGACTGTGAGTCTCTACTTCTGTATTATTCAGGTACTGTCATTGGACTGAGTACAGGGTCCCCAATGAAGGAGCTAGAGAAAGGACTTTTTCAGAAAGCTCAAAGGCTTGCATCTACTTAGGATGAAAAACAATATGAACTAACTAGTATCCTCAGAGCCCTAAGAACTAAACCACCAACTCAAGAGTATACATGGTGGGACTAATTGCTCCAGCAGCATATGTATAGCAGAGGATGGCCAAGTCTGTCATCAATGGGAGGAGAGGCCCTTGGCCCTGTGAAGGTTCTATGCCTCAGTGTAGGGGAATGCCAGGGCCAGTAAGCAGGAGAGAGTGGGGTGCTGAGCAGGGGGAGGGGGAAGGGAACAGGGGTTTGTTTTTGTTTTTGTTTTCTTATCTTATTTTATTTCATTTTATTTTTTTCGGAGGAGAACCTGGGAAAGGAGATATTGTATGACATGTTAATAAAGAAAACATCTAATAAAAAAATAAAGAACATGAGCTATGATGAATATACATTATATTGGCAGAGCTTAATCACTCTAGAATACTTAATTTATTTGCTGTTAGTAATGATAATGTAGTAATGCTACTAGTATATCTCTATTGTGCCTTGCCAGTTTCAAGACAAAGCATACATATCTGTGAAGGCTGGACTTGGATGTCAGATTGACAAGATTAAGAAGTACCTACTTCAGAGGCTGGAGAGGTGACTCAGTGGTTAAGAGCACTGGCTGCTCTTCCAGAAATCCTGAGTTCAATTCCCAGCAACCACATGGTGGCTCACAACCATCTGCAATGGGATCTGATGCCTTCTTCTGGTGTGTCTGAAGATAGTGACAGTGTACTCACATGCATATATTAAGAGAGAGAGAGAGAGAGAGAGAGAGAGATATTTCTGGTAAAAACGTGCCTGTGTGTCTGTGCCAGGATACCCAGAAAGGGTCGATGACTGGGAGAGTCATCTATAGGACAGGACAATGACTGGGAGAGAAATTCCTGCCCTCAACATGAGTGTCACTTAACTTCTGATTGTTTTCCTGGATCAGCAAAAAGCCCAAGTGAAATTCTGTGAGCCTGCATTTGTTGAGTGAGTGTACATCTCACTGCTGTAATGATCTCCTTTTAACTTCACACTTCAGCTTCTTCGGCCTTTCAGTGTGAACTTAATGTTCATAACTTTCCAGGGAGTTTCTAGACTCTTCATTGTGAAATGCTGCATTTCCTGGATTAGGCAGGTTCTCTGCCTCTCCAGCATACAAATGGCAATTGCCAGATTACCTAGCCACTGTAAATATTCAGCAACTCAATCTAATGAGTGCTCTTTACACGTAAAGAACTGGATTCCTAGAGGAAATTGGAATGATTTCAAAAATATAAGGTGTTAAGGTCTTAGAACACTGTGAGCACAGATAATCCAAAGGTTCTGGTAGAAGCTCAAAAGATCAAAATAGGGATGGAAATACAGTCAGTTAATATTGGGCTCATGAGGTTTCACATGGGAATGAAGAAATCCGAATAGAGGGCATTTGTGTTTTATTCTGACAATTTTTTTTTCTAAAATTTTTGTCTGTGTCTACAAACTTTATGAGAGGATGTTTAAAGGTGGTAGGCTTATAAATTTGGTCAAGGAAATTTTGAGAAAATGGAGTATTCAGACAGTAGGACAGTTATTGCTAGCTGTTTTTAGCAAACTGATGTTGAGACTAGGAAGGAAAAATGAGAACAGAAAGATCTGAAAAACATGCAGTAGGATCAGGAAAGGGATACAATTGCAAGCAACTCACAGCCAAACATTAAGGGGAGCTCAGGGAATCTTGTGGAAGAAGGGGAGGAAGGATTGAAAGAGCCAGAGAAGTCAAGGACACCAAAACACAACCGACAGAATCAACTGACCTTGGCCCATAGGAGCTCACAGAGCCCAAACTTCCAATCAAAGAGCGTGTGTGGGCAAAACTTAGGCCCCTTATACATATGTAACAGATGTATAGCTTAGTCCTCATGTGAGACTTCTAACAGCAGGAGCAGGGCCTGATTCTGACTCTGTTGCCTGCCTCTGTATCCCTTTTCCCTTACTCTATGCCCTTGTCTATAGAAGATAAGCCTAGTCCTACTACAACTTGATATGCCAAGCAAGATTGATAGGAGGCCTTCCCTTCTTTGAGAAGAAAGGGAAGGGGTATAGGGGATGTTAGGTGAAAGGGAGGAGCTGGGAGGAGAGGAGGGAGGGGAACCTTCAATCGGGATATTAATTAATTAATTAATTAATTAATTAACTAGAAAAAAGAAAGTTGTGAAAAAGGAGGCTATGGTGCTTAAATGAATTATTTATCTTAAAAGAAGAAGTAACATTTTTCACATTGACATAATGAGAATTTGCACAGACTCTTCCATTGTTGGCTCCATGATATAAAATTCTAAATGTACTTGATAATATTTCTCCTTACTAAGAAGGAGTACATTAACACCCTGCTCCACAGGCTAGGTTTCCTTTGCTTGTTTTCAGAGCATGAAGAGATTGCTAAACAATGGTCCAAAGGGGCCCAGATGTTGCTTGAGCTGGTGGCAGAATTTGGAATTATCCATGTGGAGCTGGCTTGGCAAGAATACAAGAGTTTTGTAGTCATGGGGATTCTATCCAGACTTCTAATAAAGGATTGGGAGGATAGGCCGCATATAGTAGGGAAGAATTCCCTGCAAGGAGCTGCTATAAAGTTGATACATGAAGAGAACTCAGTAATGCTAAAACTTGAAATGAAGAACAACCCGTATATTGGTGATGTGGATCTTCCATGTGGAAGATCTCTTGAGGAAAACAACAGATAACAAGTGAAGCCAGCCAAGAGAGAGGCTATGTGGCTACCAATGTCAATGCCAGAGGACTGTGCAACCCCAGTCCAATGGAAATCATATTAGGACACCACATATTCTAGATACTGGACATGGAACTAGAGGATTTAATATCTGGTTTGATGGATTTTAATCTTGCTTTGATGCCAGGCCTCGTATCTCTGCACTTGCTCCTCCTTTGTAGAATAGTAATATTTACTCTATGTCATTTGGCATTGAATTATGTAAACATTTGTTTGTTTTATCTTTAAAGGGATTGTTCACATGTGTTTTCACTGAATCTCAAAGGAGATTCTAAACTTATGTTTTAAGAAACATTAGTTTTATAAACACTCAGAATTCTTGAAGTTGGAAAGAATAATTTATATTGCAAGATAGACTCAAGCAATTGGGGGACCATAGGTGCAATGTTACCATTTTAAAATGATGTCTTGGTGTGATCAAATAATAAGAGAAGGTTTGTGATGATTAATCTTCATTGTCATATTCACTGGATTTAAAATTTCTTAGGATATTCTTGAGGTATGCTTGTAAGTGTAACTTGAGGCTTTGTCCAAAAGAGAATTGAGTTTGGAAGACCCATCCTGAATGGTAATGGCATCTCCATGGGTTAGGTGCCCATATGGAAAGACATAGGAAAGAATAGATAACCAACCTTCCTTCTCTCTACTTCTTGGACCATGAAATATGAATTGTTATGTTTTAGCTGTCTTTCAGTGCCATGATAGACTGAAACCTCTGAAATCATGAGCTCAAATAAATTTTTCCTCTCAAGTTGTTCCTATGAAGTATTTGATCAAAGGAACAAGAAAAATAATGAATGTGGCATCCTTGCCTCTTTAGGCAAAAAAATGTTCATTTTTTACTCTAACTATTAGTATCGTCTTATAGAAGATAAAAGTAAGTTAAGCACTAGATGGTCACTCTAGCCAGGACCACAAAAGCACTCAGTGGGGAAGTCAAATTAGTACCTAGACATCACAGTGGCCAGCCTAGAAAGACTGTGTGAGTAGCAATGAGGAATAGCCAATGACAGAAATATTGTAATGTTATGGTATATGAGATGCAGAAAAAGGTTTCTATTTTAGAGTTTTTATAACTCCATTGTCACAGAAGCACAAACACTTCTGAATTATAACCATTTGAATTATTTAAAATAGTCAAATTTTAAATGCAATTAACCAAGGAACTGGGCATAGTGTTTGTCAATGACTATGGTAACAGGTCATGGCAAGTTAAAAATTGATGGGCATAAAGTTTTAATTGAGCAAGAAGTGTCAGTTCAACACCTCCCGAGAGCTCATATATGTACTGCTTACAAAAATAGATTCCATAACTGAAGACTTAAGAAAGTAGATTTTAAGATCCTAATGTAGTGTTCTTACCATAAAACAGAACTACTTTTCTTGAAGTCAGAAAAGACAATAACTTGGGTGTTGGGAAATTTGCATATTCAAAAATTACAAAAAGGTAGTGTAGTTATAGGGTAAATAATGGATGAATTTGGGTTTTAATATTTTATTTATGTTTATGACTTTAGTAAGTTGATTAAATAATTGCTTTCTTCTATGTAAAGTAGAAAGAAAAACAACACTATCAAATGGCCATAAGTATTCACAGTTAGTGGATATGAAGTCGAGAGCCCAAGCATGTGGTGCAGGACCTGTGCCTAGAAAGTGAAAGGAGAAGCCAAGAGCTTCATGCCAGATAGTCTTGAGTTCAGCATTAAGCTTCTGTGTTTTTAGGCACAGGAAGCCAGGGGAAAGTGACTCACAGCCAATTTCCACCTGTGCAATTTAGATGGTATTACTGAGTCTATGTTGCCCCTGTTTGCATTAAAAAAATAGCACAAGTTCACCTCTAATGGGTTATACTTTCTTCTGTGCTTCCTATTTCTTCCTTTGCTTTCTATGATAGATGCTCTTTACGCAAACGAAGAAAGCCCATAATTCTTTTCCTAAGGCAACATTATTGATATTTTTCCCTCTGGACCCTAGAGCTGAGAAGTCATTATGGCTTTTAGCCATTTCTATAAAAACCTGCCTGAATTTGTGGGGTGTGGTATTCCCACTCCGAAACACAGAACTAGAGGCAATTATAACATGAAGTATAATTAAATATGCAGTCTTGAAGGTGGGGAACATTTTGGGGAGAGGATTGTCTTTAAAGTGTCATTCCTGTAGCAAAGACACCTGTTATGCTAATGGTGCTTCCTCGGTCTCTCCACTGGGAGCCTAGATGTTTTCTTCGTAGAGCTACTGTGAATACAGTACACCCCATGCTGTGCTTTCTGGTCTAGCATTTTTTTTGCATTTTCTCAAATGTAAGCACCTTGGATTCTTAATTTGGCCTCGTTAATGAAGCACAGGGATGGGAGAAGTGCTTATGTTGGAGCCCTCACTGGAGAGAATACCTAATGGGAAAAGATTAGAAGAGAAACAAACATTTATTGAGCCACTGCCAAGCCCCAGGCATCCTACTGAATGCTTGTCTCTGTTCTACTATTTAATTCACAGCGATCATGCATACTAGATATTTTATTTTCCAGATGAAACCAAAATTCAGAGAGAATACCATTTACTAATTTTTTTTCAGCTAATATTTCTTAAACAATCTCTACCCCTTCCCTATGTGACAAGTACCAGTTAGCAATCTACACTTATTGTCTGGTCTAAATGGCTCTAATTTTAGACCGAGGGCCCAGAGGACATTAACTCTCTCCTTTAAGATCATGCAATAGGCATAGGCAGAGCAAGAATACAAGTGAATATATGATCTAACATTTGAAGCAAGAATATCAGGAGCTTGCTCATTCTCTTCCTTAGGTTTCATGGTCCATCACATTTGCGCAAATAATTGTTCAACACTTTACCTTCGTGAGCTATAAAACTTTTCATGTCTTTGCCAAAAGCACAGAGATATGCATTCAGCAAAGAAAGGCGTGGGATTATGGCCAGAGATGCTGACCAGTGAGATCACAACAGAAAAACAAGCTGCTTCCTGCTTGTGAGATCAAAGAAAGCTCCCCAGAGGAGTGGGGGTTATTGATTAAGGCTTTCAGTGTGGCATTGGGTTTTGGGCTTCAGTGAAGCTTACTTCTATTTCTCAGTCATGATGATTGACAAGATCCTATGGCCAGAGATATATCTCATACGGTCTCCCAGCATCCAATACAATCCTGATTTACATGATTAAAGTATATGTATGTGTGTGTATATGATTGTTTATGCATGTATGTAGCCATGTGTGGAGGCCAGAGGCCAGTATCACTTGTCTTCTTCAACCTTTCACACCTTACTTTTTGAGGCAGGATCTTTTTCTGGACTTGGATCTCACTGATTCATTTAGACTGTCTTGTCAGCAATCCCCAAGGATCTTTCTCTTTTCTGCCTTTCCAGTGTTTGATTACAAGTATGTACTGCTGGGCCTAAGTTTTCATATGGCTGCTGGGGATTCAATCCAGGTCTCCATGCTGAAGTGGCTAGCACTTTACTCACATAGCCATGTCCTAAACTCCAGATTCACCAGATATTGACCACTGGGTTATAAGATGCAGGGAGGATTAATCAAAACACATCTCTCTGTGCAATCTCCTAGACCAGAGGAAGAGAGAAAGAACAAAGTGCTCATTATATTGATTTATCTATCAGAGAAGTTTTGTAAGGGAATGGTGGCAAAACTAAATTTATAAAAAATCTCTCAACAATCTGCTAGCACAAACTTTCATCAAATGAAACACTTTTTGGGCTTCAAATATATAAAAGATCAAGGAGGATCTTCCTTTCAGTTGAAGTTTGGAGAAGTTAGGGAACAAAGATCTGGGTTTCTCTTAGTTCTCCCTGCACAACATCAATGATGTGCCCTAAAGAACATGACTAGAAAATTACTAACCCACTCCCTGCATTGTGAAACTGTTGGAAGATCTATGAGACAAAAGAAAATGATAACTTCAGTGGGCTGATGTCAGAAGCCAGCTCTGGAGTTTTATATCATGGCTGACCATAACAAGAATGATATGAGAATTTTTTTTTTTTACTTTACATATACAGATTTAAAACAATACAGAAAATTCCCGTGTATCCTTAGTTCATCTTCTTATAATAATATATCTTTCATAATCATAGAATGCCTGCGAACACTAAAAAGTTATCATTTAAATGGCCTGTTAACTAAGGTTTTCTTTTTTATTTCTAAAATTGATTGATTGATTGAGTTAATATATGTTTATTTTGTCTGCATTTATACAAGTACACTGCCTGTGTACAGTGGCCACAGGCCAGAAGACAGGCTTGGATCCTCAGGAATTGGAGTGACACACTGTTGTCAGCTTCTTTGTAGGTGCTGGAAACTGAACCTTGGCCCTCTGCCAGAGCAGTGAGTGTTATTAACTGCTGAGCCATCACTGCAGCTCTTATTCCATAGTTTCTTTTTTGATATACTTTTTCATGCCCAATATCTGATCCAGAACACATTGTTTCATTTAGTCATCATGTCTCCTTAGTCTTCTTATTGGCCTTACATTGTTTCTTATCACTTTGGTAATTTTCTCAATGACTAGCCAAATAATAAGACGCCCTTCACTTTGACTTTGACTAATACTTTTTTTCGTAATACAACTGGAATTATGGATTTGAAAGAGGAATCTCACAAACTGAAGGGCATTATACCTTATAAGAAGTTAGACACTGTCACCATGACTTACTCAGGATGTTAAATGTGGTCACTTTTGTTTGAGGTAGTATATTACAGGTTGTTGGACCTTTAAGGTAGTGTTTATCTATTTTATCCTTAATTATTTAGAACAAGTCTGTAAGTGGATATGCATTCAAGGAAAAGGAAGTCAAGATCTACTTTGGAGGTCCAAAGAACTTTTGGACCTTTATTTAAACAACTATAGTCATTAAGAAATATTTTGGTGATATATACTGTCATAAAAAAACAAATACTACTATTACATCAACACTTTCTCACTAACCACATCCATTGATTTTAGTGTAGCAATTTATCACATAAATAAAGACAGCTATTGTTAATCAAAAATAAAAACAGAAAAAAAGATAATGCACACTTATTGAAGAATCTGTCTATTCAGATGAGGAGAAGCGTCCACGAAAAAGGGCTTGTACTGTGCTCATTGGTCTTGCTGGTCTGGACTCTCCTTTAGATGTGCCCTTATCTTTGCATAGTCATTTAGAGCAGTTTGCATTCATGGGTTCTTGGTAAAGTTGCATAAGTTCTTGATATTATAGCACAGTTGACTGGGAAACTCAAAAGAGAGGAAGAACAGGCATACATATTATCTACTGTGCAACATAGGGATACCTGGCGTAGGTTATTGGGAATTAAGCATATCAAATCAGTTCATTCAGTCATAAAAAACATTTCAGAAATGATCATGAAAGGCAAAGCCAGGATTTGAATCCAGGCTTGTTTGCATTAAAATCATAATGATTTTCTGCATGGTAATATGTAATAGCTACAGAGCTAGAGAGTGAATGGATTTCAAAATATAATTTCTAAGCACTGGGTACAGACAGACACAGGAACTTGGAAACATCTAATGTGCATATCGGAAAACACAGGATGCACTGGACAGTGAGCTTAGAGGCAGAGCAGTTTGTCTGAATACACAAAGCCATTATTTTTTTCAATTTAGATTTCATCAATACATTCCCCATTGAGAACAGGGATATTCTGATATGGTTCATCATTTCTTGGAAGACTGTGCTCAGTTGTGGTGTTATCTTTATGAAAAACATTATCAGAATAAACCATGTCTGGAGAAGATTAGCCACAGGGTAAAGAAAGAGTTCAAAAGCATATTACCAGGATTCTGAAAATAACTGGAAGGATTTAGCCTAGAAAAGACAAAACTTGGAGATGTTGGTGGGGAAGATTACTACTTCAAAACCAGAGTCTCTCTGGAGTTGCATCTGATTGGTGTGTCCTCAGGACAAAGAGATCAATAGGTAGAAGCCACATGGTAGGAGAGTCTAGCTCTATTTTCTAAAGGAACTACAGCAGAAGTAACCAGAATTAAATAGGCTTTTTCAAGAATCATTCCCTACTCCAGTCTGCCTATATTTGTCAGTTGTTCTCTTTTCTTTGTAAGCTCTATAAATCCAACAGACTAAAGGATAAACAAGGAATTTAATTCTTCACAGAACTAAGGTGACCAAGATTTCTTTGAATCTTAGGAATGGAGAGATTAAAAATGGCCATAGACACTCAACAAGAATTTGAATTTCTTCTTTTCTGATTTATTCTGATGGAATTCCTTTTTGGGAACATGCTTGCCTGTCCTAAGTTTAATTGTCTTGTTAGCATCTATGGTGTGGGGTGAGAAGTATTCCTTGTTTTTATGTAAAGTGATTGGGCAGACTGTCCTTTGCTTGCATGTCCATTATCTATTTTATCTTACTTTTACAAATTTACAAATTTGCTTTAACAAATTGCTACCAGTTTGGTAGCTTGAAACAAAACACATTTATCATCTAACAGTTCTAGTTGAACTTTTGGTTGTTTGTTTGATTTTTAAATGTGTCTCATAGTGTAAAATGTATGGACAAGACTTCTCTCTGGGGTCTTTAAGAGAGAAAGCATTTCCTTTTCTTTTGTAGCTTCCAGGCCACTGCATTCCTGGGCTGTGGCTCTTTCCTCTGGCCAAGAAGCTAACTGGAAACTCCCATACATAACTACCTTTCATTTTTGTTCCTCCTCCATTTATATAACCCCCCTTGTGTTTCTTAGAGAACTATCTGGACAGTGCAGGGTAATTCCCCATGATGATGTCATGGGAAAAATAATGTTAAATTCACCCACAGCCTTGACTATCTTTTGACATATAACTTGACATATTTATATGTTCTGGTAACAAAGAGCTAGACATCTTTTAGAGTCTGTATTCATGCTATCAGAAGTCTGAAATAAATTCTTGCAGTATTCTTGCTCGTAAACCCAGATTCTAGCCTCCATCCTTGAACTTGGCCTCTGGCTGGTCAGATCTAAAGAAGATGTTACCTCTGTTTGATAACAGAACCAGATCCTTATTATAGTAGAAGAAAAGAGAGAGGCTAAAACAGATGGAAATCAGTTAGCATTTGGTGGGGATATTTATTATTATTAGTTAAAGAATAAATTTAGCAACTGCATTTTTGCGTCATATTCTGATGTTTCTGTACCGTAGCCTGCACCTCTGCCTATGAACCAGGAAAACAAATTGCTTTTCTCTTTTACTGATAAGAATCTATCCTTCTTCTAGGTGAAGCACTGAGAATTCTTACTTACTAGATTGTTTATGCAGATCTTTCATTCCTAAATGCTAGTGTCTGCTTGACTGGTGTTGCTCCCCTCTAAATGAATAAATAAAGGTTACAATAATGACTTTCAAAATAAAGGCTACTTCCCTACCTGAGAAGGACACATTAAAGGACAGTCCTGAAAATATCCTATAGCAGGCTTTGACAAGCTAATTGTAAAAGCAAAGTTGCATCAGAGAATGAAAACAATGTAAATTGCCTCAGCCAAATCCCCATTGCTTCTAGGAAAGTAAAAAAACACAAGGTCTTCCATAACTCAGAACTTTGCCCTCTGTGCCTGCTGCTAGCCGAAATTGGAAGGGACCATGAAATCCTAACCAATTTTATCCCGCCACAGGTGCCTTGACTGATACATTTCCAGTCAAATGCACAGTTTAGGGCTACAGATGGTGGGAGAGATTGAAAGCAGAGGTAAGAGCAAGGAGGGGGTCCCTTTATAAAGGGAACACAGTGTTAATCTTTCTGACTTGGATTCCTGAGGATTCAAGCAGGAAGTTTACCTAGGAAGCTGAGAGGGAACCTTTGGCTGATAATATGCAATTCCAGAATGACCCAAGGACCACAGTGAAAGCGGAATGAGATTCTACATACTAACCTGAAGAGAGCTGTGGATACATGACAATCTTTAAGTTCAGGAAAATCTGAAAACAGCTGCCTAAGCAATACCCCAAGTGGGGAAGCATGTGGTCTGAATGAGGCCACACTACTGCTTGACCTGATTTCTACCAAAGAGCAATCTCAGCTTGCTTTTGTCTCTGTGACCAAGAACACACATTAGCTTCTGCTCCCAAAGTGGGGAAAGATGTGGGTTTCCTTTTTGTCTCTCTGACTTCAGTATCATTGTAACATATGCTTGAGAGCAGAGTGTGGTTAGGTTCATTCCTTTGTCTGCAGTGTCAAGAATAACATCTCTTATGGACTAGGCTCTCAGGATACTTGTCTGAGAAGCATTTATTAATCACACTGTATTGATTTTCTCACTCACTCATTGGAATAATACCTACAGGTATGTGTGTACACATGTATACATACATACAAAAAGACTTCCTGAAAATTGCTATAACAACCTTTGTAATATATGAAGGGCTAGCTTTCAAGTTCAGTATTTTCATTTTTTTTTTTTTTTTTAATCTTTGCTTAGTTCTTGTCCTGGAAAAGATATGTCAGGATCCCAGCTTTTCGGTTTTTTTCCCCTCCTTTCTTCTCTTCTTCCTCCTCCTCCTTCTTTTTTCTTATTTTCCTTTGATTGAACTGAGCTCTGATAATGTCTCAGAAGAGAATAGTAAATTTCCCAGAGAATCAAGTGACCCATGCTAAACAATGCATAGTCACATTATTAGCTAATGGTGTTCTCTGCTCTGGACCTTTCAAGTTCTCTTCCTTGGTGACTCAATTCCAAAGTCCCTTGAAGGAATCACCATGGCTGCTGTTTCTTGATACTCCTTCTCTGGGACTTGATAAGTTGTGGCTCCTTATCATGCATGTCTTATGGCATGTTGGGATGAGATATTTATAATTATGATAACAGGTATATTACCCAGATGCAATGCCTGGAATGGAAACTACACTGCTGGCTTCCCCACAGTCTTGGCATTTATTTCCTCAAAAGAGAGAGAGAGAGAGAGAGAGAGAGAGAGAGAGAGAGAGAGAGAGAGAGAGAGAGAGAGAGAGAGGAATGGTGGTTATTCAGGATTGTAACCAGGATTCCCAAATAATTAGTTATTATGACTAATTAGTTAATTAGTCATAACTCCTCTTATCCTCTGCTCACACATAGGTAACTCACAGCAAATCACTGCAACTCCAGGATCTATTGGTGGGTTTGGAAGTTGAGTCAGAATGCTCAAGATGAAGACTAGATTGTGTCTGGTTTCCTTCCCTTGAGTCTATGGGAAATCCAGAACCAAACTGTTTAAGAAAAGGGAAATGGGACAGAGCAATGAAAGAGGGAGGAAAGAAGTGATAAGATGAGAGGAAGGAAGGGAAAGGAGGAAGGAGGGAAGAAGAAAATATACAGTGGAATTTGAGATAACGTGGAAAACTCCTGTTGAATAGGGATGTACCCTCATCTCAGGAAAGCCAGTTTCACATTCATCATCTCTATAAAGTAGATCTCACATATATGCTGAAAGAAGATACAAACAAATGTATGCTGTTCATTCTCATAGCCCTTCCTTATTAAGAATGCACCATTTACATATAAAACACACCCACGCCAGGTGGTGGTGGCACATGCCTTTAATCCCAGCACTTGGGAGGCAGAGGCAGGAGGATTTCTGAGTTCGAGGCCAGCCTGGTCTACAGAGTGAGTTCCAGGACAACCAGGGCTATGCAGAGAAACCCTGTCTCGACAAAACAAAACCAAAAACAAACAAAATAAATAAACACCCACAGGAAAGACAGGAGAGAGAGGGATTGAGAGAGCATGGTGATAAACCTATTCCTTTACCAGTGAAGGTAATGATTGGCAAGGGGACATTGAAAAACAAAGAGAAAAACACAGGGTCTGTGTTTATTTTCCCCCTCTCATTTTATGCCTGAGAAAACAGAGTGTCAGAAACTTGAAATGTCTTGTCCATTTGTTTTACTTTTATATCCACTCTGGGCAAGGATGGAAATAGACAATCCCAGTGCCTCATTGTTGCACAATTTGCTGTGTTTTCTTCTGGGATGGCATTGGTCTTTCCCTCAAGGGATGATAGATACACGTGAAATGGGTAACAGATGGCCAGATGTTCCCAGCAGAGATACAACACATGCACAGAGAGAAGCTTCTAGATGCGAGGGACAGCATCTGTGTAAGAGTGGGGTGATTTGTTTGGGATGAGGCACAGAATTCACTGGGGAAACATAGCAGGTGATAACATGAAAGAAGTTTGATAATGAAGGCTGTGATTTTGTCATTTGGGTTATTTTGAATGCATTGATAAACAAAAGCACAGGCTTTAGTAACTTGAGTGGACGGTGGTGGAGCATGCTGTGATGGGAAGACTCAGTGGGTACAGGTGCAGCCTGCCAACCCTGACCACCTGCGTTCAATCCCTGAGACTGACGTGGGAAAAGAGAATGTTTCATTACAAGATGTCGTTTGACCTATCAGGCTGTGATACTCCCAACTCCCACCTGGACCCTTTGTCACACCCCACATACACTTCCCCACAAATGAATGAATGAATGAATGAATGAATGAATGAATGAATATGGAATAAAGAAGAAACAAGAGGCAGAGTCACCTACTCCCCTATAGGACCCTGCATGAGTACTTGCCTCTGATCTGTCCTCTTTTCTTGCCTGAAACTGTTAATACTGACAATGACCAGGCAAGTGCTTCCAAATGAGCAGGAAAAAAGGACTAGATGAGTAACCCAGTTTGAAGCTGAGTTGTGCATGGAGAGTCTGAGCAGCATGGAGACAATTTGCAACATTAAATTGAAATGGGCTCTGATTGGCTGCAAAGCACTTGGCCTACATTAATGCCCGCAGAGACACTCCGGGTCTGATTAAGCTGCAGATTTTGCCAGGCCCTCTCCCGGTGATCCATCATTATTCATGTCAGCATCAGCTCTGCCAGCCTCCCTCCTCCACCAAAATTAATGAATTGAACTTCCTGACCCATGTGTTTGATGGGATAAGGCTCCCTAAGTCAGCACATGACCATGGGGGTGGGCCAGCATCACTCCTTCCTTCTCTGTGTAGAAGAGAATAAGCCATTCCTCATTCTCCCTTTTATCTGCTCCAGCTGCTTGGCTGGTGACGAAGAGACTCAGGGGTAAGGCAACTACTTATGCCTAGGCCTTGAGGAGGGAAGTAGTTCCTGGAGATGCAGTCACCTGTATCTTTCTGTAGCTGGGGAAAACTGGCTGCTTCTAGGTCCCACGAAGAAACAGCGGGGTTTGTGTTTCTTCATCTCTGGTTGTTCTGGGGTATACCATATATGATTTGATTTTCCTGCTTGTTCTCTGTGAGGGTGTGAGTTTGTGTGTGTGTGTGTGTGTGTGTGTGTGTGTGTGTATGTGTGTGTGTGTGTGTGTGTGTGTGTGTGTGTGTGTGTATGTGTGTGATATGTGCAATTAATGGACATATGTATGCTGGTGTGTTAAGTTGAAATGGCAGCATTGGGTTCTTTTCCCATTGTTGTCCACTCTTCTTTTTCTTTTTTTTTAATGCAAGGTATCTCATTGAACCTGGAACTTATCATTTTGGCTAGACAGACTGTCTATCAAGCATTTGTCCACGGATGATTCTTGTTCTTTCTCTACAATATGAAAATTCGAGATGCAAGCCACTGGAGCTGGTATTGGGGATAAGGAATTGGGTCCTCATTCTTTCACAGCAAGTACTTTTCTGAGCTGACTATCTTCCAGACCCTAATTCTCTTGCTGTATTTATTTATTTCTCTGAGATCAGAGAAATGCATGTCATTTTTGCAACTTACCTTCTTACCAAAACTCAGCATCTCTGGTTTCCTCCTGTGTTCTTTGTCTTCTCATTCTAATGTTAAAAGGAGAATTTCCTGGGGTAGCTGCTGTCATAGAAAAAAAAAAAAACGAGAAAAGGACATTAAATTGCATTTCTGGCCTACAAAGAAACTTCAAGGTCACCTTCAATTCTATTCACTGCACGCTGTCAGGAGATCCTCATGCTTACTCTTAAACGGTTCAAGTGCAAATGACCTCACACCTTCCCTAGGCTTTCTTCCTATTCTGGGACCACTATTTACTTATCGAGAAAGACCTCTTCACATTGATCTAAAGCTGGTGTTCAGTTTCCACTGGCTGCTGGTCGGTCATCTCTGCACACTGTAGTCCTCTGGAGCCTGTAGATTCACTTTCATGCTGCTCTGAAGACAGTAATATTGTCTCTAAACAATCCAGTCTTTGGCCCATTAGTAAGCTATTAAATCTATTTCATAAATCAGCAGCAGCATGTCTGCAATGAAATGGAATGGAGTAAGACAGACTATCAGAGGATGTTACTGAGAAGCCTAACAAACCAGTCTGTTGGTGGAAATGGCACAACGCAAACCTCCCAGGGAAGACAGTGGAAGGTCTTCCAGGTTTTAGCCAAGCCTCTTTAAGGACAGATCCATTTCAGTTTGGTAACTGACACATACATCTTCAACAGGGACTTAGCTTCTCTGAATTTCTGTTTCTCTATCCTTTAAAGGCACACAAAGGCACGTCTTCTGTCCTTCCCAGAGTCCCTGGGAGGATCAATTGTGCTGCTGAATGTGAAACTCTAAAAGCCAGAGGATCCGAGGCACTGTGACTTCTGTCAGAGGAGTAGAGTTAGAATAGTCATGTCAGAAAGAGCAACAACTGCTTCTCCCTCTTTTCCTTATATTTCTTTTATTCTCTTGCTTCTGTACTGCCCCTGATTTTTCATACTTTTCTTTAAATATTTCTTTAAATATAGTCTTTATTTTAGTCCTTACATGAAAGAGCATCATATAGATATCATGATGTCAAAGCCATGGGTGTTGTCAACAGGCAGGATTAAGCTCATGTCTAAGGTCGTTCACTGGGTTTTGTTTTTTTTGTTTTGTTTTGTTTTGTTTTTTTCATTCTTTGGCTTGAGATAGAAATTCTTGTTGCCTAGTCTAGTCTAGAATACAGAATCCTATGCCTTATTGTCCTACGTATTGATCTTACCAATGTGTACCATCACAGCCATCTTCACTAATTAATAATGACACACATATTAACCCAACAAAGTCTCAGTTGTTTTATCTTTAAGGAAGAGGATGTCATTGTTTAACCAACAACAAATTTTGTTGAATTATTCAACACGTGCAGCACATGGGTACCAAGCCCCTTTATTTTCTTTCCATTCTCTGTTTTATTTCTAAACATTGTTTCAGCTATAGATAGATACACCATGATTCCTGGAATCACTATGAAGTTCTGGCTCAGCTTTACAATAGCATCTGCATGAGTACATTAGAACAGGTTCCCTGACAACCATGGGCCGGTGGAAGTCAAGGCTACAAGATGAGTCCTGACAGCCATAAATCAAGCATTGACCCTCTTGCTCCCTGACATTTCCTATACCCACTGCCCCATAATAAACAGATATCATGTTCACATCTGCCATACCTATCTCTGGGGCCTGATGTGAGCATAGAATTAAAATGAAATGAGGTAGTATTTTATTAGAGATATAAATGGAATGACAATATTTCAGGAAATCATTTTCATTCAGACAAAGCATGCTTTTCCTTGGAAAGATATCTATATCTAGGTATGTATTTCTTAGCACAGCAATGTTTTCTTGCCATGAATTCTGCCCTTTTCAAACTGACGTTTAAGCTTCATTTTTGCCTGAGGACTGCCTGAGCAAGCCTTCAGAGTAAGCTGTACCCTGCTACTCCATGGGGAACTGAGCCTTCGATTGTCCTCTCTGAGGACTGTGTGGCCTCCTGGGGCCTTTGCAAATTCTCTTTTCTTGTGTTGTATGTTTCATTAGGACCACAGTTCCTTCATGTTCCTTCAACATGCACTGCCACTCAGCCTTCTTCCTGAATTTTATGCATATACCACTGGACTTTGTCCAGCAGGAAGAAGAACTTTCCGTAGCCCTACAACTATGATCATTTCAGAAAACAACAAAAAAAACAACAACAAAAAAAACAACAAAAAACTCTCTTCTGTGTACATTGATCAGCTTAGTCTACCCATAATGTATCCAGGGCTTACACAACTCTAGTTTAAACCTTATCTCTAACATTTATCAACACTTGATATTAGCCTAATTCTAAGCCTATTTGCTCTGAAATAGACAGATAGATCATGTCTCTAAAGGGATCAAGCAGGTCAACTTTAGAATATGGTGAACCATCAGGGAAACCTCAGAGAGGGGGCAATTCCTTGTTTCTTGCTTTGTGGTAGCCCTAATCCTAGTATGACACACAGTCAGCATCTGTATACATAAGTAAACCAAATGTGCCAAAAATTTAAATAACTGTCCATCCTTTCTGTGGACCATGATCTCCCTTGAAGCCTATCTTTACAATTAATATTAGCCCCAAAGTATCCTTGTGATTTTTAAATGACCCAAGTGTGGAAACTACTTTTCTTTCTCTGTTCGTCCAGAGTGGCTTGCTTTACTTGTCTTTCTTTCTTTCCTTCCTTCCTTTGTTTGTTTTTTCTTTCTTCCTTCCTTCCTTCCTTTCTTTCTTTCTTTCTTTCTTTCTTTCTTTCTTTCTTTCTTTCTTTCTCTCTTTCTTTCTTCCTTTCTAATTGCTTACTTGGGAGGTACCATGTGCAATGACTTATGTAAGAGAAATAGAAAAAGACATAAAGCATGGTGTGTAATGGCCTATAGGATGAGAGGCAAAGGACAGAAAGGACTAGAGGAGAATGAAATATGACAGAATGGAGTAGATAGTGATATGCAATGGGAAAGGGTGGACCTGAGCCTATGTGTAATCAGAAGATAACAACATAGGCCTAAGTAGAACATTTTAAAAGATACAGTCTAATTACAAATAATTTGTGTGTGCCTAGAGAAACCTTTGGGTAGATTATACATATGTGTAGGTGTACATACTTGTATGCAGTTATTTTTGTGGTTTCAATGACCCCTACGTTGATATTGGTTATCATCGTCGTAATCATCATCATCATCATTTTGTTTTTTATTTATTTGTTATTTTGTTCTCATAACATTTGTTATTAGATTTGTTTATATATTATGCCATTTTGTTATGGCTTTCAGAATTTTGTACAATGTGTGTTGCTCATATTTACTACTGCCCCAACTCCATATCCACTCCCCACTTCCTCAGGATATTTGTGTTGCCCAAATTATTCCTGGATCTATGGCCTTCCAGTAGAGCCTTATCAACCTGCAAGAGGCAACGCTCCTAAGGAAAACTGATTTTTCATGTCCCAGCAGCTAACAATTGCCACTTATTCTCCAGATCCAGGTGGGAGTTTTTGCCTAACTCCCTGACTCATGCTGAGATTTGGTCTGGCCTGAGCTTATGGGGGCCTATTCTTGCTGTCTCAGTCACTGTGATTTCATCTGTGCAGCTGCCCTGCAATATCCAGAAACTTCTGAGTTTTGGTTATTTTTGCGGGCTTGGCTTTGTTTGGTTTTTCTCACACACTGCCTCTGGCTCTTCCATTCTTTTTACCTGTTCTCCCCAATGATCCCTGAACTTTGGGCAGAGTAGAAGTGATGTATACACTCCATTTAGGGCTGAGCATACTGCAGTCTTTTGTTCTAGGCACTTTGACCATTTGTGAACCTCTATGTTAATTACGATCTACTGCAAATAGAAGCTTCTCTGACTATGGTTGTGATCCATTAATCTATGATTATAAGAGCAAGTTATTAGGAATTGGCCTAATACTTTTTCTATTTAGCATAATAATAGTAGTAAGTTCTCCCTTAGAGCTTATGATCTGTCTAGCCATGGATTATTGGCCATGTCAGCTATAGGTTTCTTCTTGTAGAGTGGATATTAAGTCTAATCAGAAAGTAGTTGGTTACTCCTACAGTGTTTGAACATATCTTGCCAGGTCAGTCATTATTGTAGTTATGTGAACTAGGTTCACAGCTGGTTAATATTGATGATTATTTTCTTCTCTGGTAGCATACACAACACTTATACAAGCACTATGGCTGGTAAGGATAAGCTTCCAGGTCAATACCAGTTTGATCTCTCCATGCTCTAAGTCCTAAGTATATGGTATCATTAGCAATAATGTCTCACTGTCAGGTTCTGGAGAGGGGGAGTAACTCAGAGTTGGTGATATCACTTAATGTTTAGAAAGCTCTATGGGCCCTCATTGGCTAACAATTTCAAAACTTACTCCTAGCATTGATTTTTTTTTAATGTAAACCTGTGATAATGGAACAATGACAAGAATGCCCTTGATTTATTCTTTATGTTGACACTATGGTCCCTGATTAAGGTACCTTAGTGGAATCCCTGAAATCTGAATCCTTTCATCCTCTTGTCTTGAGTCCATTATTCTTGGAGTCTGCAGGTATTAGTCAAATCAAATACTGTGGACACATTCATCACTCTTGTCTTCTTCCTCAATTACTAACACTTGCTAAATGCTTAGGATGAGTTTAATGCATCCTCTCATGTACTACCTATACCATACTACTGAGGTTCCTATTAATCCTCTACTTTTCACAGATGAGAACATTTGAAGTTCAAAGGGATAGAGTCACTCGTCCAAAGATATGAATCTCAATAGATTAAAACATATATGCTTCTGGATATATGTGGCAGAAGTGTGGCTGAAGACTGCTAGGGTGAGCTAAGGTAATCTGTCCATAGGTACTGACACTTAGAAAGACTTTGGATACTTTCCACTGACAAGCCAGAATTCTAGATGTTTGAATGGACAAGGAAGGTGCCAACTAATAGGCATTCTAATCAGGCAAGTTTTACTTAATTGATCTTATCTTTATTCTGGGCTGGAAGTATTCAGACCTTATATATCCTATTATACCTTGAGTCTCCTTTCATTATTGCTGTGATGCCAAACATAATACAATGATCCCAGAAGATGCCTAGGGAGAGTGACAGATACAGCCTAGAACTACTTTTGGAATTTTCTTAGTTCCATTTTCTTGATCTTAATTGGATTAATTAGCATCTCTTGATGATGAGAATAAAAATGGAGAACATTAGAGGGAGGAACCTAGGATAATAAGAGATATGTTTTTCTTTGTGACCAGCTCTACTGGAGTTGCTAGATTTCTGTCATGCCAGGGAAGACTGTCACTTTCTCTGTTTTAACAGCAAGTAGACAGTATAGAAGATGATCTTGGTTTCTGGGAAGGGTCTCTAACCTAAAGTTTTATTTGCCACTGGGTGTCCTGAGGGCATTGCTATTCCTGGTCTGCTGATACAGCACTTTGTCCATTTTTCTCTCTCTTCTCCTCTGATCCAAAAGACCCAAGAATAAAGAGGAAAAAATCTTATTAAGGTGTTTTTTCCTGCAGTCATAGCCAGAGTTACCCCAAAACCAGTACAATAGATGATTAACTTGTCTGACTCTGATGCCAGTGACTGCTCACAGTACTAAGCAGCAAGCTGGAAACCATCTTTGTAATTCCCATAAATGTTCTTCAGTGCATTTATGTTGCTATTTCACATAGAAGAACACTGTGTCTCAATTTTAAAGTCAGACACCAAATTAAAACTAATCGCAACAGAAACAATTGGTTAAGTCACATACCATAGGCTCATACTAGGATGAACAGCAGAGTGGTTTGACTGCAGACTCTGACTTCTCCAAATGTAGGTGGCTTCAGAGGGTGAAGAATGAACTTCAGCAAAATCCAGACAGAAATGTAAACCGTGCTTCATAACCCAGGCTGCATTAGCTTTACAACTTCCTAAACCTCAATGAGTTTCAACTTTCTTATTTGACAAATGAGCCTGATGATAACAGCCCCATGGAGCTGATGATTAAATGACACAAGACATGGCTAGGGCCTGGCAAATATAAAATTCTGTAGCAATATAATGATGGCTCCTTTGGTAATGGTCTTGGGCAAAGAATGTAGTTGGGAAATGCTGAACTCTTCTCACCAAGTGTACCAAGATTGGATTTGTCCTGGTTTTTGTTCTGTTCTTGTTAGTAATGCTGTTTCTGGTTCTTTGAAGATCCCCAGAAATAGCTCTTTAATTCTTTTCTAGTGAGTTGATTAACTAAATAAATGAATGAGCAAGTGAATGAATGCAATTAAGTCTGTATTTTCCGGATCATCTTAATTTGTTTCTGTCCCAGCTTTGTTGTGATGAAAATAACTATCTTCAGTTCTATCTATTCTGGCCACAGACAGACCAGCCTGAAATCCATGTCCAGGCAGCAGCCTCCTGAGTATTTGGAACTAAACTCTGTCATCTTTGAGAAATTTGCTGATCTAAGTATCAAGTTAAGGCTGTCTTTGATTTCCATATTACTTGGATATATTCAACTCCATTATCATTAGATAATCCTAAAATCTTCTTTATCTTTTCTCAAAGATACTTCTACTCTTACATCAAGAGAATGTAATTTTATCAGAGGCTGTTATGAGGAAATTTAATATGAGAGACTATTCAAGCCATTTATGTGTATAATATTCAGATATGACACAGCTCTGCCTTTCTGTAGATGATATTTTCCATTAGTAGGCAACCAGCTCCTGGGTTGATAGTCTCCTGGGGAATCACATTCTTTGGAATGCTTCTCTGATACTACTGCCTGGTCTAGTACACCATCAATCTGGCAAAATTAGTGTTGTTACATTGTCATTATTCTCCTGGCTTCAAGAAATACTTCTTTGTGCTTTAGTCCTCACATTCCAACAAGAATAGTCTTCCTAAAGCACAATCTTACCATGGTGATATCCTTCTAATATAACTCAGAGGCCAAGGGCTACACATCACTGAAATGTACACAATGTGGCATCATCAAAGCAAGTGCTTTAGGTGAATTGAATCATTTACCCATTAATGTATTCAGCCTTTATTCAGCATTGTCCATGTGTCAGTTGCTGTAGTAATTTCCATGTGTATAACATTAATGGACAAATGTTTATCCTGTGTGGTTACTATTTTTATCACCAGGGATGTAGATGTTACAATGTAGATTATCAAATTTATAGCAGCAGTCATAAGGACAAATAAAGTTAAGCCATGAATACAGAATGGAAGGTAGGGTTTTATGATTTAAGAGATGGCTGCAGGATAGAGTTCAGAGAAAGCAGCACTTATTTGGAATCACACAAGTAGCATGGGAAAGAGGAAGCTATTGTAGTATCTGGAGAAGTGGAGTTTCAGCAGAGAATGGAAGGCTACATTGATTTTCAGCAGTCACTGCCTTCAGATTGAACTTCGTGGTTCTCAGTTTCTCTTCTGTTAAGTGAAGATGCAAAGATGCTGAGATAGTTTAGACTTCTTAGCTTCACTTCCAGAAGCATTCATTTTCCACCCACCTGATTAGTCTTGACTCAGCTTCATCTCTGGCTACTCTCTGTTTATTCCATTCCCACAGAGTCACTTATAGCCTCTTCCCACTTACTCATCTTTCCATTTAGGTGAATCATTATTTCAGTCATATCCACACATACTCATTTCATCTCTAGTCCAACTTTCAGATATTAACTGAGATATCTCTTTATCCAAGAGGCCTTTGGTAACCTTCCTTAGCTTTCTTGCATTTTGTCTGTTTGTTCATAGGTTTGAGTGTAGCTGTGCTATTCATGAGACTATGAGATTGTAAAGCCATTTGAGTCAGTGTTTGGTACATGACCAGTACTCTGTTAGTGTTTATGGAATGAATGCATTTATAAAGAACTGATTTGACTTGACAGCAGGATCAGATAATGATTAAGGTATTTTTTTTAAAAAATTAATAAATTAATACATAAGTGGAAATACTTGTTAAGTATTAAGCAATGAAAATGTCCTATCCAAGCCGGGCGTGGTGGCGCACGCCTTTAATCCCAGCACTTGGGAGGCAGAGGCAGGTGGATTTCTGAGTTCGAGGCCAGCCTGGTCTACAGAGTGAGCTCCAGGACAGCCAGGGCTATACAGAGAAACCCTGTCTCGAAAAACCAAAAAAAAAAAAAAAAAAAAAAAAAAAAAAAAAAAAAAAAAAAAAAAAAAAAAAAAAAAAAAAAAAAAGAAAATGTCCTATCCATGTGAAAATATTGAAAATTGACTCCTTATACATGCAAGGTACATTATAGCCAATCTGTCTCTCTTTGCTCATTTGATCTTTACAAGATAGGAGACATCAAAAAGCAAAGAAAACTGTGTCAAAGAATATCAGTGAGTTTGAAATGCTTGGGATCCACACTCAAACCTCCTAGTCCATTGCCGTCTCTGCATATTTGAGTGCCTGTATCACTAAAGGCTAAGCATATGGATGTGTGTGTGTGTGTGTGTGTGTGTGTGTGTGTGTGTCTATGCATGCTTCTGTGTATATGCAGGCAGGTCCATGTGGTGAATTAGGCAAGAAGTTCACAGGAAGCCTTCTGTTGCTACCTGGACTCAAATGTCCCTGCGGGGGCAGTGTGTAATATAACTCAGACATCCGCTTCCAAAAAGCAGGGTTGGAAATGAGTGTGGGTGGTTAGTTAGTTGATTTCTAAAGAAAGGGAGCCAGCAGAGTGAGGAGGTGGTGATGCATGCTGGGGAAAATATCACCTTGAGGGCCCTTGAAGCTGAAGTCTCAACAGGCTGAGTCACAACAGGAAAGAACAGAGGCATTCAACTGCGTCTCTGGGACCTGGGTTCCAGCTTTAGCTCTGCTGTTTTCCTGCAGTATTACTAAAGCCAGCACCCTCTGCCCTCTGGGCTTCAATCTCAAGTCTTGCAAAGGAAATGAAGGAAAAAGGAAAGGTGAGGGACAGAAGGAGGTAGATCTGTGATTTGTAAGTCATGGTCCCTGGGACTCCAGGGGTCTTCAGCATTGTATTGTGGCCAAAGGTTATAATGGTAAAGAGAAATGAAATGCCTGATGTTTTGCCCTCAATCTTAGGGAAACTATTCCTTTACATTTTGTGTGTGTGTGTGTGTGTGTGTGTGTGTGTGTGTGTGTGTGTGTGTGTGTTTGGGGTATAGTTGGGGCATGTGAGTAAAATTTCATTTGGACGAAGTTTTTTTATCACATTAAGTTTGAACACTTCTGGGCAAAATTATCTTAATGGTTTCCAGTTTGTGAAAGGACAATCAGAGAGAAAACAAAGCTTTCCAATTTTAGGCACTCGATTTACAGGGGATGGAGAACAGGTTGCAGGTGGTAGAGATGAGACAGGCAGAAAAGACAGAAAGAAGCCATCAACCTGGAAGCCTGGAACTTGGGCATTTTGGTCTGTGAAAACGGACTTCTTGGAGATAGCCCTCTTTTTAACTTAATGCTTTATTGGTTTGTATCGCTCCTCTTCTTCTCTACACTGAGCAGTTCAGGAAGAGCCTGTTTGGATTTGAGCAGCTCTGACCTATCACAGCAAAGCTATGTATGTTCCTTCTCTTAACAAACATGGCATGTAGAAGAAATACATGAGGACAGATATTTTCAACAGTCATTGAAAGGGTGGTTGGGAATACTCTTCATACTCCAGAAGGAAAGGTAACACAAGAATGCTTGTAGTTGTGGCATTATGCAGATGGGTAAACTGAGTCTATCAGAATTAGGCTGAACCCTAGTGAATTCTGTAGTGTACCACCCAAAACAAAACAAAGGATCTACTTACATTGATCTCTAATGCAAATCTGGCACTCTTAGGTGTCCTTATTTTCTCTTCATTCATCTGTCTGAGGTTGGTTCTTCTATCACTATAGTTTTTGGTTAGGGAGCTCTGAAGAATTAAAAAATCTGCAGAAACTACAGACTCTACTATTGCTTTTAGAAAAGCATAGTCAAAGTACAACTCTTCTTATGAATACTTAATAGCATCAGACAAGGCTACAAAACCAGTTGCCACTGAACATCCTTGGGGAACACCCTTGCTTGGAATGGCCCTCTGACTACCTAGTCTCTATGGATTAACCTTATTCTGTGTTGTCACTTTAGTGTCCACTGCCACCCCAGCTTCTCATTATAACAGTAAAATGGATACTATTGACTACTGTTCTTACAGTATTCACTAGATTACCTGGTGTTTTAACAAAAACTAGGAAACTCTCTCTCTTTCTCTCTCTCTCTCTCTC
>NW_022196900.1:26954861-26972119 GCF_008632895.1 Mastomys coucha | reverse complement strand
CTCTCTCTCTCTCTCTCTCTCTCTCTCAGTCTACATCGACATCTTGGGTGTGAGTGTACTGTCTGTTTTCTAAATGCCACCTTTTTCCTCTCTCCATTAATTCCTTTGCTTAAATTCATATTGAAACTGTTACTTAGTAAGCACTTTAGTTCTATTTCATGCTGGTGGCTTCCAGAATTCTTTTCTATAGTCAGGAATCCCAGCTTCTCCTATGTGGAGTCCTCTGAAGAGAACTCCTCAAGCTGCTGTAGGCAGCGGCATGGATCTGTGTCTCCTGTTTCTTCCCAGCTACCATCTTCTTCAGGTATTCTTCAGGTTCTATAGCGTTGGCATCCAATGAGTAATGCTATCAGATTCTTCTCTGATGGAAGAGAACTGACCTCTCTTTATGTTATTTCTTCCTGAAGTGTTAACTGAAGCTTCAATTCAAATTTCAGTTTCTTCATAATTATGTCATGGACTCTGTCGTACACATGTGAGTTGCATACCCTTTGTAAGTGTGGGTTCTCCATTTTCAGCTCACTTTCATATCTATATTTATATCTCAACACCATGTTGGCCTCCTGTCTACTAAACTGCAGGCAGGAAATGTTTTGAGATCAGACCATGTATCTGTCTCTTCTGCCAGAGCTGGATGCTCTAGCTAACATGTAACAGGGAGATACACTCTATGCTGTTGATAGACAGACCTGGGCTTCCTTTGGGCTTCATTCCTTGTCTGCTAGACAGAGATTCATAAGGGCATGGAGCAGGCATCTCTTAAAAGTATAAATGAGACACACTCTGTAAAATGACATCAAGATTTATGCCTCACTTGAACAAACTAAGATGTTAATATGTATCTATTTATTTATTTACTTTTTTACTCAAGATTTCACGTATTATGCTAGCTGTGAACTCTCTGTGTCAGAGAGGATAAGCTCCAGATCCTTCCGATTCCAGCTCCAGAACATTGGAATTATGTATTTACTTAGCACTCCTGGTTTCATGAGCTGCTGGTACTTGAACTTAGGTCTTCATACATTCTAGAAGAACACCCCAAGTTACAGCTCTTGCCCAGGAGTTGTTCCTCTTAAAGTACCTTCTTTCCCTGCAGCAGGACCATGAGATGCCTCATATTTCTCAAAAGGCAAGCTAGAGAAGACTGTTTCCTCTTCTTATCTTTAGATAAAGATAAAGCTGTTTAGATAAAGGTAAAGGTGAAGCTGTTTATTTACATAGCTATATTTCAGGACCTGCCATTTAAGGGCTGGACTGTTACCTTACCACTGCACTATAGCCTCAAATTTGAGAAAATTTTTGTCAGACCCCAGATGAGAATATTTGTACTCTCATTCTAAATAAATGGGTAGCCTGGCTTCAACATCAAGTCTGCCTAACACAAATTAGCCATCTCGGAGACCTTCATAACTACAATACAGTTACTAGACCTTACTATTCGGGAAAGGGTAGGTGATCACAACAGCTTTTTCTTCTGTAAGTAGACAACAATGCATGGGGCAAGGTCCATATTTGGGGATGGAGTAATGCAGAAAGATTGATAGATGGGTGCTAAGTCGCATTGTGACAAGAAAGAATCAGTTCTGGTATATATTACACAGTAGGATGACTAAAGATAACAACAACACACTGTATATTTCAAAACTGCCAGAGGAAAATATTGTGAATATTTTCACCGCCTAAGCAGTAACTGAGGAGATAGATACTTTTAGCCTGGTTTGAACATTACATGAATTGTTCATGTGGAGAAACACCACCAGGTACCCCATGGTGTTGTGTAATTTGCATCCCACATTTTAAAAACAAATAATGCCAAAGAAAAAATTTTCAAAGAAACATGCTTTCCTTCTTCTGCTCCCTAGGCTTTATCCATAACAGAATGTCCCTTGTGGACAGGCTTCTGTCCTCCCTGCAGAAGAGGAGCCTCAAAGATGCACAGTGCGTGGAGTGAGGGCCTGGAGGCTTTAAGATAAGGAAACAAGTCACTCACCTTGACTTTCCCTGTCTTTATCTTTAAAGTTCCTTTTGAGACATTCTTTCCTGACAGTTTCAATGGAAACTCTTGTCCAATTCCCGCTTATTCTTCTCTTCCATTTTGGTTACATATTTTTGTTTGTTTTCTAATTCTTTCTTCAAAATGCTAGGTAGAAAACTATAACTTCTATCCATGATCTCATTTAAAGGATCTTTGTCTTCTTTACTTTTTCCAAGGTTTGTTGTTTTGTTTTTGTTCTTTTTAAACTGGTAGCTCCAGCTTCTTGCTTAAAATATTACTCACAAACCAGAACTCATGCCCAGATCTAGCAAGGATCTGTGACCTCAGCTATTTTAAAGGTTGAAACAGGTGGATGTGAGGTCAAAGCTTGCTTGGGCTACAGCCTGAGTTCAAATCCAACTTGGATAACTTATCAAGACTATGTCTCCAAACAACAAAAAAAATTATATATATATATATATATATATATATATATATATAAGAAAATATCTGTAGCTATAATTTAATGCTAGAGTACATGCCTAGACACATAAAGCTCCAGCACCACATTGTCATGTACATACACTCTAATGGAATGAAGGAGATATAAACAATCCATGCACCTTAACCTTTTCTATACGTTCCTTCGGGATTCTGTTGGAATGATTACTCTATAGCCAGTACTCATTAACCATCCATTCATCCCCACATCTTGCAGAGCTGTGGGCATCCCCTATCTGGGATAAAAACCCATTCATCTGCCTCCCCTGCTCACTCTCCTAACCAACAAGTTCTACTCTTATTCCTAATTTAGCCAGTATTAGATGTTGAGTAAATACTTAGATGAGATGATGCATTGGGTAGATTTCCCTGCACTCTACTCTATCCTTGTCTTCTCTGAAATTGAGGACTCTGAGAAAAAGGTTTCAATACCACTAATCTGTTCAGAAACTGCCGGCAGGAAGTCATTGAACTGACACTTCCATAGCATTTTACAGATTACAAACCATTTTACACACATTAGCTCTGTGTGATTCTCACAATTTGTGGGTACTGCTGCACAGAAGAAAGGCAGAAGGGCTCCAAGTGAGCCTTAGTCCTTGACCACACAACTAGCATGCATGGTACCAGGGTGTCTGTACCCTGAATTTATTTATTTATTTATTTATTTATTCATTCATTCATTCATTCATTCATTCATTCAGTTATGCTTTTCATTCAGGTGAGGTTTTTCCTATAGCAAAAACACTGCATCTTAATTACATCAAATGGGGAAAGGAAAAGTCATGGTAATTATTGGTGACACATTGAAGAGGTGTGAGTCTCTTGAAAGAACAGAAATGCGTGCTTTCTGTACCTTCAAGGGCTTCCCCATTGCTTGTAATTCCTTTCATTTGTGTATCAATATAAAGGTTTTCAATGTGATTTTCTTTTTATAACCTCAGATTCCATTTGTGTCTTAGTGAGTTCAGTGCAATGGGCAGAATAAGGTTGCAGCAAGCATTTTTTATCTTTCTTCTCTTCACCATGCATTAGGCTAGGTATTAAGGATATAACTGTGAGCAATTTGACATGGCCCTTGTTAATTTGGACGTTCGGGTGGGAATGTGGCCTGTAACACGATTGAACTATTGGTCTGAATAATAAAGAAAAGCAAACATTCTGTGCAACCTTGAGTCTTAAGTAAGAAATGACTTAAAGTGATCCAGAAGGCAGCAGAGACCTATAGAACTGCCCATATAAATGGGCAAAGGATTGTGGAAAGACATAGGAGAAAAGCAGAGTAGATATAACACCAGGAGACAAAAGAAAGTCTACTTCAAGGTTACTGCTAGTTATACAAACAAGGGAACTGAAAGTCAAGGAGGGGAAGAGATAAGCTGAATCACCAGTGTACTCAGGTTAGACATGAAATCACAATGGAGACCTTATGCCTCCTAGCTTTGCATCCCAGATCCTTGCTTGCAGTGTTTGTCTCTGCCTCTGTCATCTAGCAGACAGGAACTTTACAGGAAAGGTTTTGGCTGCCTGGGTCCAAACACAAAGGCCAGGGACCAGAGGAACCAGGCTCCATCTGCTGAGCCTCTAGAGCCCCCGAGCCTTGTCCCTTTGCCACTATGAAAACTGGGACTCCCGCCACTGGAAGATTAGTCACAGATGCTGTAAATGCATCTGCAATATTGTGTCAAAAAAGACGTGCAGCAGCATTCTGATAGCAGGCTTATTAGCCTGTTATTATCCATTCACCCAAATATTCCGGCTAATCAGCCTTCAGATGGGCAGGATTAATTGGTTACAATCCTAGCACTGGGCACATCTAATTGAAATGGATGTATTTGCCTTTCATAATGGACAGCTTATCCATTGCCATTACACAGGGAGCACGCCCCAGCTCGTGGATTTTACTGTCAGGGCCATTACAGTGGAGGCCACAGAAGGATGAATGGGGCACATTTCTCACTTTTGCTCAGAAGTATAACCACCTTGTTAGTGTATCATGATTATGTTTGTCACATATCTGTCTTTCTAAAAGGTCTGTGAGTTGTTCGAAGGTAGGTTTTTATTCCTTAGTATCTTTTCTGGCTATGCGTCTATATAAAGATAAAAGTCAAAGGAAGGTTTGGGAAGGTGGTCAGTCAGTAAAGTGCTTACCATGCAAACATGACTGCCTGGGTTCCATCCTTAGCACACACATAAAATGCACAGTGTGGTGTTCTGTGTCTATAATCCCAGTTGTTCTGGGAGGCACAGTAGGCAGATGCTAGGAGCTAACTGACGACCTTTTTTCAAATTTGCTAGTAGTTAGGCCTTCTGTCTCAAAAATTAAGTTAAATAGGTCCTGAGGAATAATACCCCCTAGAGTTTCATCTTTCTTTCATACATTCACAATGTGTACACACACACACACACACAGAGAGAGAGAGAGAGAGAGAGCAAAAGTAATAGTAATTTTTTAAAAGATAATATTTGACAGCCATAGTGGTACATGCCTTTAATGCCTTTAGTCCCAGGACTTTGGGAACATTGGCTGGTGGATTGCTATGAGTTCAAGGACAACCTGGTCTACATAAAAAGTTAAAACCAACCATAACTAATAAAACATTTCTCAAAAACAACAATCAATCTAACAAAGACAGTTAAATACTAAAATCTTTAAAAGGGGAGAGAGCTCAAGAGATAACACAATAGTTAAGAAGCTTTGTTGGAGATTGGAAACATTGCTCAGTGGTTAAGAGCCTTAGGTTATTCCTTCAGAGGATACTGGTTCTTCTTGCTCTTGGACTTATTTTGATTCTTGGGAGTCATGTTGATCCACTGACTATTGCCTACATGTTCAGCTTCGGGGGATTGGACACTGTCTTCTGGCCTCCGTGGGTATCCACACATATGACATATAGTCACACAAACACATGCATAGTCAAATTAATTAAAAACAACAACAAAATCTCTCTTACACTGAGGGCCACATCAAGTCTGACTCAGCAACTCCCTAGTGTGTCTGTAGAAAAATAATCAATATTCTTGCTTCAGTTGCAGACAAGCAATGGGATGGAACACAGAGGAGGAAAGGGACAAAGTAAAGCTAGTCACGTATTTCAGAGGGACTGGTTCTTATGTAAAGGAACTTTCAGAAATCCTTCTCTAAAGGCATATGTACATGGAATGTGGTCATGTGACTAAGATGAATTTGTTGCATGGAGTATACCAATCTAAAAAAAAAAAGTAAGAAAAGGCATACACACATTGGGAGCTACCTGCAAGTATGGTAAGAGGTCTGGTCTATCAGTGTCATTGTCCTTCATGCGTCTGTAAATACCAAAGGCAGGTTTCAGAATTTGAAGTAAGAGCAAGGGTAAGGCAAACTCTGAGATAGAGACATAGACAGAGAAATAGATATATACTCTGCTTTTTACAGTGCTGTGGGCAAGCTCAGTTTAATTTTTTGAGTCTTGTTTCTTGGTTATGGTAATAGTCATACTGACTTTGTAGAATAACAGGGCAAATGAAACGAGTAAATTCTAATGATGTTCTTAGCGAGGCTTCTGGCACATAGTGAGACATCAATAATTGATAACTTCCAGGATTATTAATGGCTGTCGTGATCACTGAAGGAGTCAGAGACATAGATAATATAGTACTTTAAACAATTCTGGCCTTGAATTGAGAAAATCCCTGTTTGAGGTCTGGTTAATTGTTGTCTGGCCTCTGGCATGTTGAGTAATCTGGCTGAGCCTCAATTTCCCTTGTGCAGAATAGGACCATTTGATCTGCTCTTGATTGCGAGAATCATAGAGTAACTTCCTGACGTATAACAAAGTGTTACACCATCAAGAGGCCTTTACTTGTAGTGAAAAAAATCAGGAGCCATGGAGTCAGAGAATCTAACTTCACATACCCACCCCACCCAGGACCCCTGCTCTGCATCCTCTTTCACAAGCAAAAGAAAGGTGTGCTACAGTGGATCACAATTTTGTTGAACCTCAATTTTTTGAGTAGCAAAAGGAAGCAGTAATATTTTCCTTATAGATTTCCTGTGGAAAGTATAGGCAAATGTCTCTATAAGTGCAAGGCAAAGGTCTATGGAAGGTTCAAGAGACTTGGTGGTGGTAGTGATGCTACTGCTGATAATGAATGACTCAAAATTTGTCAAGTTAATAAAGCAATGTAAGGGCGTTGGCATCAGCAACATATGAGAAGCCTGAGGTTGTCTTCTTCAGGGAGATGCACACATAGGGTACAAATCTAGCTAAATTCCCTATGGTAAGCTGAAAGTAGCTTTTGCAAGTTATAATACCAGTAATACTGGTATGTTATTACTGGTTCTACAACCTAATAAAATCATATATTATTAAATGACAGGTTTCCTTCTTGGGGTCTTCTCATCATGCTCCTGTGAGATTATCATTTCCAATCAAACATACTGGCTTTCTTCCCTTCTCAACCAGGTCTCCAAGGCTGCCTATATAGAAGGTGCTAGGCAGGTACCACAAAACCTTTATTTTTCAGAGTGTGAGATGATAACATTACTTAGATTTTTCTCATTTAACAAGAAACAATACAACTTTCATCATACCTCCCTCCAGTCAGCATATCCCTGTTCCATTCCCAAGTTATTCTTAGTTTTCCAGCATCCTCCCAACTTTGCTCCATTAAGCACATCAAGTACTAAAGACTTGAAGCTCTTTTGGTACACTGAGAAACTCAATTATATCCACCAGTAGAGTGTAAAAGGAATGGAAGCTTGAGATATATTTATAGGTTACAGCCTTTAGGTGGAAGCTTGCCAATTTTCAGTCTAGCAATCTATAGGAATGCTTAGCAGGATGTCAGCTACGTCCAGGGGAGCCATTCCAAATGGGAAGCATGCTTTAAGTGGATTTATAGTGATGTGAATGTCAAAGTTAGCTCCAAGTTAAATGAAACTAATTGGACCCTATAGAACTGAGGTTGTAAACTAAGATCTCAAGACCATATCTAGGCCACAGATGAGTTTCATTTTGTCCATAATTGGGCCACCCAGTTCTAAAAAAAGAATTCATAGCTCAAAACTTGAAAGAATTTCCTATGAATGTTAAGACTCTGACTCTCTCTGTCTCTGTCTCTGCTTCTCTCTCTCTCTCTCTCTCTCTCTCTCTCTCTGTCTTTTTCTGTGTGTGTGTATGTGTGTGTGTGTGTCTGACTGTCAATATATGTAAACGTGAAATTTGCATGCGTTGTCTATGGTCAGTCCACAGTAATTTGAACTCCTGGAGGTGATTGTTGGCTCAGTTTCAGTAGCAGATGATTGTTAAGGAAGATCATATGTTTGCAATCATCCTCACCACTCCCTATTGTGTCTTTTATTATAACTTGATCATGCACCCATTTATTGCTATGTATAAGTATTTGTACTTGATTTTCCCACTTCATAGAATTCTCATTGCTTATAGTAATACCTGTGTCAAAGTACTCTCTTGCTTGAATGAAGCCAGATGTATGCTTTAGAAGATAATTCTGGATCCTAGGAGTACAGGTGTTAATGTTTCATCTTACTGAAAAATGCACTCAGACTGATTCACTAGAAGAATTTCATGAATGCTGTAGGCTGAGGTGCTACAGTGTCAGCTCTGAAAATCGTCAAAAGGACAGATTTACCTCTGTGGAGTTTTGTTTATCTATCTCAGTTGTTGTCAGAGATGGTGGTCCTACTGGCTTTGAACAACCTTGGGTTTAAAAAGAATGCATGGCATAGACAGAATTGCCCTTTTGTCCCTCTCATCTTGCATGGCTTTATCAGGGTAGGCAAAAAGGAATCCCCCAAAAGACTCAAGTAGAAAGAATCGTAACCAGAACACAGGAAGTCAGTGAGAGAGTTAGAGCCTTATGCTAAAGCCTCTCATGACCTGCAGAACATAGGTTGGAGTGGCAAAGAGAGGGAGTATTGAAAAGCATGCCATACTTAGAGAGCGAAAATCTGTATTGGTGTATTTGACAGTTGTTCTAGTCCTGTGTTTGTGTGTGTGTGTGTGTGTGTGTGTGTGTGTGTGTGTGTGTATGTGTGTGTAAACCAATATATTCCTTTTAATTGGGTTTCAGGCCTTCATTTGAAAATGTAGATTAATATACAATGGGAAAAAAAGCATCTTCAATAAATGGTGCTAGTTCAACTGTAAGTCAGTATATAGAAAATGAAACTAGATCCATATTTGTCACCTTGCACAAAGCTCAAGTCCAAGTGGATCAAGGACCTCCACATAAAACCAGATACACTGAATCTAATAGAATAGAAAGTGGGAAGGAACCTTGAACTTATTGGCGCAGGGGGAAATTTCCTAAACAGAACTCCAATGGCTCATGCTCTAAGATCAAGGGTTGATAAATGGGACGTCATAAAACTGGAAAGCTTCTGTAAGGCAAAGAACATAGTCAATAAGACAAATCAGAAACCTACAGACTGGGAAAAATCTTCACTAACCCCACATCTGATAGAGGGCTAATATCCAAAATATATAGAGAATTCTAAAAGCTAACCACCAAAAAAAAAAAAACAAAAAAACAAAAAAACAAAACCAAAACAAAAAAAAATATACAAAACAAGCAGCCCCATCAAAACATAGGGTATAGAACTAAGCAGACAATTTACAACAGAGGAATCTTGAATGGCTGAGAAGCACTTAAAGAAATGTTCAAATTTCTTAGAGATCAGGGAAATGCAAATCAAAATGACCCTGAGATTCCACCTTATACCAATCAGAATGGCTAAGTTCAAAACCTCAGGTAGCAGCACATGTTATCTAGGGTGTGGAGAAAGGGGAACACTTCTCCATTTCTAGTCTATTGCAAACTGGGAAAACCACTCTGAAGTTTAATCTGAAGATTCCTCAGAAAATTGGACATAGATCTACCTAAAGGTCCAGCTATAACACTCTTGGGCACACACCCAAAAGATGCCCCACTATGCCACAGAGGCACATGTTCCACTATGTTCATAGCAGCCTTGTTTGTGAGAGCCAGAAGGTAGAAACAACCCAGATGCCCCACCACAGAAGAATTGATACAGGAAATATGGTTCATTTATACAATGTAATACTACTCAGCTATTAAGAATGAGGGCATTCTGAGTTTTGCAGGCAAATGGATGGAACTAGAAAATATCCTGAGTGACGTAACTCAGACACAAAAGAACATAAATGGCATGTACTCACTAATAAGTGGATATTAGCCAAAAATGTACAGAATACCCAGGATACAGTGCAAAGAAATAAAAAAGGTTAACAAGCCAAAGGTCCCAAGTGAGGATGCCTCAGTTCCACTTGGGAGGGAGAAGAAAGCAACCACAGGAGGTATGAGAGAGGGTCCTGGGTAGGAAAGAAAACAGGGAGGGAAAGAGGGGAAAATGATCAGGTATTGGGGGGGAAGAACTGAAGCCCTAAGAGCCAGCAGAAAAATGAAAACAGGCAACCTTGGAAAGTTGGAGGTGGGAGGACTCTCCAAAATATACCAGATACCTGGGAGGTGAGAGACTCTCAGAACTCAAAAAGAGGAACCTTAGATGAAATGTCCCAGAGTGGGAATTTGTTGAGCCCACCTCCAGCAGAAAAACAGGGCATTAAATGAGGAATAGGGTTGCCATTACCACAGTCAAAAACTCTGACTCATAATTGCTCCTGTCTGAAAGAACTACAGGGACAAACATGGAATAGAATCTGAGGAAAAGAAGTCCAGTAATAGGTCCAAAGTGGGATCCAGCTCAAGGAGAGGCTTCAAGGCTGGATACTATTTCTGAAGCTATGGAGTGCTCACCAAAAAGCACTCCCAAAGACCCCCCCCCAAAAAAAAAGCTTAAAGAGTGAGATGCAGATATTTACACCCAACCAATGGACAGAAGCTGCTGACTCCTGTGGTTGAATTAGGGAAGAAGCTGAGGAGGAAGGTGACCCTGTAGGAGGCCCAGCAGTCTCAATTAACCTGGACCCATGAGATATCTCAGACATTGAATCACCAACCAGGCAGCATATAACAGCTGATATGAGCCCCTCCCCCCAAACATATACAGGAGAGGACTTCTGGGTCTGGGTTTAGAAAGAGGAGATGCACCTAACCCTCAGGAGATGGAGGCTTCAGGGAGTGGAAAAGTCTGGACGGGTAAAAGGTGTGTGGGAGGACATTCTTGTGGAAACAGGAGTTGGGTTGGGGATGAGTTATGGAATGTGGAACAGTCTGAGATTGGTGGATATAATATGAAGTGTAAAAAAGACCAGATTAAATAATTTAAAAATATAGATTAGGTTAATAGAGTGATCAGCCATAATAATACATTTCTCTAATCCACACTATTTTACCTTCACCCTCAAAGCTTGGAGACCATAGCAAAAGAAAAGGAAGAAAGATGGTAAAAGACAAAGGGTAGGACTGGGCTGACACAGTATCTTTTGTTTAACATAGGGCTGCTTCACTAGGGAGTGCAAAGCAGTTTTGGCTTGCCTGTATAAGACCTAGATAAGATCAATCTCATTTAACATTCTAGCATGGAGGGATATGATGCTCATGAGCTCCTGCTCCTAACTAAAGAGTGATGGACAGCGGTTTGCTGTCAGTTTGCTTTAGAAATGTCACCTCTCATATGGTGACTTCTGTCCAGTATATGTCCCCGTACTTATTAGTAAAGCAAAAATAATGGTTAGAGAAATGGCCCACTGCTTAAGAACACTTGCTTTTACAGAAGGCTTGAGTTCAGTTGTCAGCACCCACATGATGTCTCATAATCACTGAAACTCAGCTCCAGAGAATACAATGCCCTCTTCTGGCTTCCATTGGGATGAAACATGCATGTAGTACACATTCATACAGAGAAAGCACAATTCACATAAATAAGAAAAATAAGGAAATATTTTAAGATTTTAAAGACAAAATAAAAAAGAGGACATCAAGTTGGGGAGGGGGCAGATAAAAGGATCTGGAAGAAATTAGGGTGAGAAGTGGGGGGCCAGAGTATCAACCAAATATACTGTATGAAATTCTTAAAGAATGAATAAGTGTATTTTAAAATGAAAGTAGAGTCTTGACTTTAGTAATCTCTTGAAACCTTCTGGAAGATCCTCATCAAAATACAGTATAGCTGAAAATAATTACTTTCTGAAGGGCAGATCTACAGATATCCTTACGGGTACCCACAGGGTCTGTTTTGGATCTATAGAAATTATACTTAATTCTTCTCTAGTCTGGCCTTTGCTATGGCTGTGGTATGTTCTGATCTAGTGACTGTTTCCTCCTTGTGTCACTCAATTCCAGATATGTTCTGAGAATTTGCCAAACAAATTTTACTGAGGACATTGCTTTACCCTGTAATGACCTTTTCTTTTTTTCTGGAAAAATCTTATCCAAGGTACTGCCTGAGATTATATGCCTGGTACCTGATAAGCATGTACTAAATGCTCTCTTCCTATCTGAAGAAGGAAGTTACATTCAGTCTTATACTTAAAATTGATGTCTAAGCCTTGTACATGCAAGGAGCATCAGGTCAGGGTTCATTCCTCTTTATGCATGGCCTTTGGCATCTTATGATCTTTATGTTTTGAAGTAGGAACCATCACTTCTGTGAAACATGAAAATGCTTCTACTTAGCTTTCAGGGAGCGTATGTCTGTGTTCCTTTGGCTAATAAATGGGGGTGGGATAGAATAGAGATGTTTCTGGAAACAGCAGAAAGCACTATGCAAATGTTAGCTCTTCATTATTCTTCCTAACACCAACAGCTTCTTTTCTCCAGTGGCAGCCCAGAGCAACTTGCTGCCCTAACAATAGTGTCCCAGATGTTGGCAACATCTGTCTGTTTCTCTGGGCCTTTGACAGAGAGCTAGTGAACAAAGGAGGAAGGAAATAGCTTATTACATAAACACAGGAACATGTTTTCTACCTCCTTTTCATGCCCATCCCCCATAGGTACCCCGGCCCAAGAAAAGGAATCATTTCCATTCATCTTTGTTCGTTGGGTGTTATGTTTAATGCCTGGATTTGAAGATGCTTAGGAAACATTGGGTGTATTAGGTTCAAAGACCCATTTTTGTTCAGTGAGTAGGGCTGTCAGCCAAATGGGGCAGATTCTTTTAATTGCACAAGTGGTTAAAGAAGTAGTTTGGGAATTTGGAATCTGAGCCTATGATTCTTTTACTAATAGATAGAGATCTTGATCAAGACAAATTAACCCTCTGTGCCTATTTTCATTTCAATAAAATGATGCATCTAAGTTTCCTGAAGACTTTGCTTGATTCATCCTTGTGAATTATCAGATATCATGCAGCTGGGAAGGACTGAAGGAAGTTTCAAATTTACATGTAAAATGAGAGTCATTTATTTCCCTTTTGTTTGTGTATTTCTATTTGAGAGATGGCAGCTTGGAGAATAATTGCTAGTATCTTTGAATTTCTACTTGGTACCAGGGATTCCACACACCAATTGGTTAGACTATTTTATCATTTCCAACAGTTCTCCCATGTAGGTACCAATATTCCTGTTCCTCTGGTAGCTGAGAATGGGTGTGTGTGTGCGTGTGTGTGTGTGTGTATGTGTGTGTATTCTTTTGCTATTTCTACATTTGTTTTATAGATAACAGGATTGGTTCTCAGGGATTAATGTTCTTAGGGGAAAGTCTAGTCAATAAACCCAACTGTCTTGAAAGTTGAGTTTTATCTTGTTCTGTGTCCTACCCTTTCAGTTAATATTCAGATGACATTTTCTTAAGTGGAAATCAATGTAAGAGACAACCACAGCTCTTCTTAGGTTTCTTTACAAACAAGAAGCAGTAAGGTTCACATGTATCCCTGAACATGCTCAGTCAAAGTCAGTAAAGCCACTGAGACATGAATGGCACCTGGGATACTGACTTAGAATTTCTTAGCTCATAGTACTTTTATAAAATGTTCAGCCCTGGGGAGGGGAATCCTTGGGGAACTTCTTTTTTTAAAACATATGGGGAAACTTAGGCCTTGAGAAAAACAAGGACTTGATTATTGAAATTTATCAGCTTCCAGCATCAAACTAACTAGGGGTTGATTTCTGTGTCTTACATCTCTGATATCACACTGTCCTTCTGTGATTCCTTACAGAAAGAATGCAGCCTTTTGCATAATCATTTCCTTAGCTCATCCATGCATGTCAGAGATTCTGAGGGGACAGCTGGAAGTTGGAGAAGTGACAACTCTGAACCTGGGGAGTCTGAAAGTCCATGATTGTACCATTCCTTTCCTTCTTCCACCAGACCAGGATGCATGTATCATGATCATAATACTCTGTTCTGTTCAAACTAGACTTGTAGAAGATGGTGGATGTTTCACAATGTGGTGACAATTCTACCACCAATTCAGAGCATCATATTCCCTGATCCAGGTTTTGGGGGAAATACATTTGTGAGTCTCCTGGAAGATGCAATAGCCAAAGATGAATAGTCTCTATGAGGCATGGAGAGAGGATATACTCAATGCAGCAAATGTATTGTGGCTCCTTCATTCTATGTAGTGTAAGAATTCACATGAAGTTGTGCTAAGGATGGACATAGCATAGCACAACACAGTAAAGCACAGTATGCTAGTCAATATTTAGAACTGCTGGTGACTAAACTTTTCACTATTTCTCTTTTTTTCCTTGTGTAAATTAATATCTCAATAAATGTGCCATTTTTTACATATAAAACAACAATAAAGGAACACTGATACTAGAACCTACCTTATAATTCTTTTCAAAGAATTAATTAACATAGCCTGGCATTGCAATTCATGTCTATAATCCCATCACTCTAGAGGCAATGATGAGAATTTCCAACTCACAGGTAGCCATGAACTCCAAATACTAAGACACCGTCTCAAAAGAAACAAAACAAAAAGATAATTAAAAAGAAAACAATACATGCAAGTTGTTTAAACATGACCCTCTGTAGTACTGGTATTATTCTATGTTTTGTAATCTAATTCTAAAAATTAGGTGTGGACTATTAGACACTATACCTATTTTGTTTGTATTTCTAGAAAAACTTTATAGCAATAAAGCAATATAGTAAGAGCTTACATTTATATAGCACTTACTAGATGCCAGTCTAATCAGACAATATTTATTAACTTTTTAAATCCACACAACATTTTTATGAATCACATAGTGTGATTTTATTCATTTCAGAAGTGTAGAACTAAGTAAAAGAGAATCATTTAGTATCAGGAATAGAACCAGTAGTCTCATTTAAGAACTGGGTCTTACCATGCTCTATTTAATCTTGATGCCCATCTCTCTACTGTGGAACAGGTGCTAGCAATATAACATAGTGACCAGAATAAATATTGCCTCTATCCTGAAGGAGAATAGAATACAGTGAAAATCGAGAGTCACTGTGAAGGGTCTCCACCAGGATCCTGAAAGCTAGCCTTTATCACTCTCTTTTCTTATGCCATGTTTTGGACAAGTTTCTAACCAACAGTATTGTTTCCCACCAACTGTCAGGTTCTCTCTGTTTCTTTCTTAGGACTGAAATGCAGTTGTGATCAGCAGTAGTAACCACAGAGCCCAGTTCACACTGCTGCAAGAGGGCTGTCCAATGACTTCTGTTCACTTTTAAATTTACATGTATTATTTAAGAACATAATGCTCCTTGAATGTGGAGGATTATCGAAGGCAGTATGGAAAGTGGGTTCCATGAGCAGTGAGGTTGGTCTCCAGCTGTGCATGTCTTCCTAGTTGGTGGCTATGTCTTGGTTTTCAACTTGTACTGGGCTTTAAGTTTATTGCAGCACTGGCAGACCCCCATTACTCACAGCTGGATTAGAAAATTTCCCTCCTGTGGGGTCAGATCTGAAAGATACACCTCCAGTTACAAGGAAATATGACCTAATGCATCTGAGATTCACCTGCAAAGCTGACACATTCATCTCTTCTTGTGACCTGAGGAATGGGACTAGGGTACAATGCCGTGTACCACTTTCACTCTAGACATAGAATTTACAGGATTTTCCAGAAATTCAGGGGTGTATGGATTTTAAAAGTTTTATGCTAAAAGCTCCTTTTTCTTGACTGATGTATTCATTAGATTCATGTGAAGTTCGGCATACAAAAAACAAATCTCTGTTATTATCATCTTCATCCCAAAGGTGGTACTGAAGGTAGAAAAACCTTACCCTAGCTGTACAGATAGGCCTGTTGTATTGTGATGATGGTGTTGTTTGCTTTTACATTTTCTTAGCCTCTAGTTAACAGCAGTATGTTTCAAGGTGGGAGGAGATTCTTCTAGAGGCCATGAAAAAATTCTCTCAATTACTTTTCTACTGTTAGAGACCTGTGTTCTAACAGTGACTTGGCTACACATTAATGTTTTTACCTGGAGCAGATTACTTGGCCTGCTTTTTTTTTTTTTTTTTTCCTGCAGAGTGGTTGTATTAACATCAATCTTAGTGACTTTCAGTGACAAAGATTTTAGTCACTTAAGGTACTTAATTTGTGATTGTCAGTGATTGTCATGTAATAGGGGCTTAGAAACTGGACTGAGCATTTGGTTTCTCCTTATACTGCTCTGCATAACAGTGAATGCCAATTGTTAACAGCATATCCTTGAAATTGCATGCCTATTTTCACTCTTCTGCTTCTTATCTCACCCAAACAAGCTTCAAATGGACCTGTAAGCATCCAGGTTCTAATCCTGCCTCTACCTCGACTTAGGGAGGTTCTAATTGTCTTGTCCTCTTTCAGCTTTGATCTTCTTTACAAAATGAAAGACTAGCTTTTCTTCTAGTTTGTCTTAAGAAGCCCTAAAATTTCTGCCTTCCAACTTCTACCTAAATTGGAGCAACTTATTTGGTATAATTTGTATTTAGAAACATCTTTCAAAGGCAAGTGTTCAAAAGCTGTATATTCTCATCAATGTCCTCTAACCTTAAGAGCTCTCAGCTCCCATCGTCTGTGACATTTGGAAAGTTGGATTTGAGCTGAGTAAGACAAGTTGTATCTGACTGTGCTGGGTTTCCCTCCAGCCACTGTTAAGCATCTGTTCAGCATGGTATGGGGTACATGGCTTTTGCAGAAGGGATTAGCTGACACTGGAAAGAGTGTGGAGGAGGAAGAAAGGGGATGTCAGGGTGAGGTGGCCTGAATGCCAAACACATCTGTGCTGTCTCTGCTGAGTTATTAGACTTTCCCTCCAAACCAAACACAATCTGTGCCTGCCTCAGGCTCCTTTCTCAGACTTGCGGTAGGCAGCTGGGTACCTCCGTTGCATTCTCTGGTCTGTAGAACAGAGGGATTGGCATAGGCCTTTTTCTTCCTGCCAACTCATCCATCCATTGCCCAGCCTTGTGCATTCACTATGCCCCAAAGATACTCTCCTGTTACACAGAGATAAGGTGCATTAACATTTTTTAGCCCAGAGTTGTTGGTCCAAATAGGATCTTACAGGTATCTCCTATTCACAAAATGGATAAAAACAACCATTTATAATGGAGCAAGCCTATCAAGCCTGTGTTTAATTAGCACAAGTTAACCAATATATATTTTATCAATGGCACAAATTACAGAAACAGTAACTAAGAACTTGGATTTGGATCAGCTTCCTCACAGTTATATTCAAGAGCCTCTGTAGTGCAGAGTCAAATGGGCTAGAAAACACAAAGCTGTTATTTTCTTTGGTCACTCTTGGTACATGCTGCTTATAGTGGATGCGCTGCATTCCAAGTGACATTTTATTGTTAGAATATCTTGTTTTATTTTTTTAAAAAAGAAATCATGGCAGTTATTTCAGACTCTTAAGTTACTTAGGCAAAAATAAAATGTTT
>NW_022196900.1:26948387-26954720 GCF_008632895.1 Mastomys coucha | reverse complement strand
GTCTTTTTTTTTTTTTATTTATTTCAATAGAATGTTTAAAAGAACTCAAGGGAGGGAACATCCTATTTGGGCTCAGGGATTCAGAGGTTTTAGTCCATTATTGCTTGGTTCTGTTGCTATTGGCTTGCTCTGAAGTAGATAATATGGTATCAGGGAATATGTCTCATGGCATTTAGAAAGCAGAAAGAAACAGTGAAAGAGTTCTGTGGTGAGACATACCCTCTAAAGCACAACACAGTGTCAGCATCCTCCCCAGTCATGTTCTACCACCTATATTTACACCACTACCCTATAGTGCATTTGATTATGTATCCATCAGTGTATAAATCCACAAATTTGGACTACGTCCTAATTCTCCAATCCGGTCCTAACACTGTACTGATAGACAGTATTTTAAAGACCAAGCTTTCAACATATGGAACACTTCTACCCAGAAACAATAGAAGACTTATGTCTTTCTCTAACATACTATCTTAGTTAGGATTACTATTGCTATCATAAAACACCATGTCCAGAGCAACTTAGAGAGGAAAGGGTTTATTTGGCTTATACTTACACATTTCAGTTCATCATTAGAAGCTAAGACAGGAACTTAGCCACAGCAGAAATTTTGAGGCAGGAGCTAGTGAAGTGGTCACAGAGGAGTGCTTTTTATTGGTTTTCTCTCTATTGTTTGCTCAGCCTGCTTTCTTATAGAATTCAGGAATACCAGCCAGGAGTGACCCTACCCACAATGGACTGAGCCCTCCAACATTGATCACTAATTTAAAAAAAAATGTTCTACAGGCTTGCCAACAGGCTAATCTTATGAAGGTATTTTCTCAATTAAACCATACTTCTCTCTGATGACTCTATCTTATGTCAAGTTGACATAAAACTAGTTAGTACATACAGTGATAGTTTTAATAGTATGTTGTAGGTGTGTTTGGCCTGATCTTCATAGGTAATTTTTCACTGTTTTCATGTCCATCATCCAATCTGATACTCCCATTTACCTTAAGAATCAAGTCAGGTTAGTTCTTCTTGCTAGTTGATTGGTGAGGAATGTAGGCTATGAGAGGCTGAGTCACTATCCCAATGTCTCACTAAACAGATTTAGTCCTCAGTTCCTAGTTTCCCTGAACCCATTAGATTTAGGTTCAGTAGTTTTCTATAATATTTTACTTTTGAGTGAGGAGGCACTATCCCATAATAACTGGAAACAACACCTCCTCACAGTTACCATCTACTTCTGAGCCTCTCAGCTTGCTCTGCCTTACAGAAGGAAAAACAGCCCCATGGATCTTCCTGATGAACAGCCAAAGAAGTTCCACATACTAGTCATAGACACAGAAGGGTGAAGAATAATGCTAGGGTTTCTGCATGTATCAGGAGCAAAAGCCACAGACAGAAGGGGCCCACATCTTTCCAAATACAATGTGTGAGAAACAAAATACTAGGGAAGGGACTGCACCTGTTTTGCATTGCAGAGAAATTCTGAAAGTACATTGATTAAAAAGGGGGAAATAGTGTAGATGCTTTTGGAGAGGAGGGAAAAAATTCTACCTAGAAAATTTTCTATGTGAGTATCATAATAATAACAACAATTTACTGGAAACATTCTATTGATGCAGTTAATGAATATTAGGTTTGGGGAATTCCTGTATCCTCCTCACTCATATTCAAACAGCTTGAAAGATGAGAAAAGGAGTGAAACAGAGGATGGCTAACTTTTTGTCATTATTGATACGAAGAGCTCCTTTAAGGACTATGACAAAACACCTGTTCTTCCCCAGTCTGAATGTACTGAATGTTTGATACCCCATCATGTGGCCATCATTTTCTGCAGAACAGAAACAGTAGTCAGAACCATTCCAGAGGAGAAATAAGAGAGTCCTGAGGCCTCATTCCATGTCCTCTTTGTTGCTTTGTGCCCCTCTGCCCTCTAAGCTAAGTAGAAAGCTTTGAGACATAGACAGAGAATAAAGAATATTTGACCAAGATAAAAGAATTTTCCTGGATGTACCTGGCTAAGGCATTTGAACTGTGCCAAAAGGACAGGGATCTTTCTTTCCAATTTCTCTTTCCACTCACCCCTATTTCCACTCATTTTATTTCTCCTCTTGGAAAGTACCCTGAAATTTCCAATGTCAAGGAGAACCTTCTTCTCCCTATATTCCATAAACATTTTCCTTTTAATGTATTAAATCAATGCAGATGAATATCCATTCATTTTATTTACATAAATTCATGCAGGAGATCATTAACCTTATCTGCCTCCTTTAGTGAATTGGAGAATCAGATTGAATGACAGATGTACTTTCAGAGGGGAGAAAGAGAAGAAATCAGCCTGCCTGTGAGCACTAGCTCAGAAGCTGTCATGGGTGAGATTTGCACTCCCTAGATCAAATGCCCTGCTTTGTCATCCCTAAGCTAGGTCCAGACAACTGATGACCATGCTTCCTGGGTGAATTCTGCAGGTTAGATAAAGAACAGGAGATTCTCAGGACTAGGCCAGTTTGCAGACACTTAGTTTTCCTAAAGAAATATGAGAGGACTGTAAGCAAAGTGTGAATTTTTCTGCAGAAAGTACTTCTGCTTATTTTGCTTATCTTAGTACTAAGCTTTCTCTGTGGAATTTCTGCTCCTGGGTCCTAATGCCTTCTCCCTACAATGCTTGCACCATTTGATTCTCTGCTCAGCATGTACACCAGGAATAAAAGCAGGGAGGTGGGCTTATTACCACCGTCTCTTGGCCATTTTCTTTCCTGTTTGAAATTTTTTGCATCTTATATTATGATTTCTTCCAAGGCTGCTAGATTTGAATAACGGACCCAATAGTTCTTTCTCGGCATAACAGATTGACTTGTGTGCTGCCTAGAATTAATATCCATTTAACTGTCAGAATTAGAAACAGACATTTGTAGATGTCAGTGGTTAAGGACATCAACTTAAAGTTATCATGGACTACAGGTCAGAATCTGTCTCAAAAGATGAGGTACATATTGATAAAGATATTGGTTTTGACCTCTGACCTCCATAAATGCAGGCACATGCAAGTTCACCCTTGTGTATATGTTGTAAACTTGGCTCAACCCAGAGAACACAGATTGACAATAGATCGTTGCAATAACATGAGGCTTATTTATCCACATATGTGGCATTGCCCGCCCTCACAGGGGGGATCAACCCCGAACACAGAAAGCACACATCTTTTATACTTTACAGAGGGCAAATTCTTGCAACAGGCCTAGCTGGCTTACTCTGGTTGGTGGAACACAGGACAAAGGATCTCTTCAGGCATTGGTTGGCTTGCTCAGGGGGCTGTTCTTGGCTTAGTCAGACACCTTCCCTATCCAGCTCTGCACCTGTCTTTGAAAAGTCCCTGCGAAGGGGCTGAGTAACTAGGTGGTAGGGGGATTGTTGACACCAAGGTCAGGGTGACAGTTTGTGGTCTTTTTCTAAATTCACCACAGGGAGGGGTTAGGGGTTTCTTCTGAGAATTGCTAATCTTGTTTTCATGGACCTTAATGTCATTGCTACAACCCGTTATTTTTGTTTTGCCCTTTACTTAGCTTAGTCAAAACGGCCTGGTCATTCTGTCTCAATATTCTGACCATCAGAACTTCGTTTTTACAACATGTCCCTGGGTATCCCTGGAACACAGCTTCTCAGTGTTTGAAGCTGCTGCTTACAGGAGCTGGATTATGGCTCTCTTATTCTACTGTGAAACTTTATTTCTACATTCTCAGAACTCTGTTATTCACTTTATTACTTCATATACACATATACCACCCACAGAAAAGTAGTAGACAGATAACTCTCTTTGCTACTTCAGGTTCTCAAGGGAATTTTCAATATATATATATATATATATATATATATATATATATATGTATATATATGTGTGTGTATGTATATATATGTGTATATATGTATATATATGTGTGTATACATATATGTGTATGTGTATATATACATATATATGTATAAAGATGAATGATGACACAACACAGGAAGGTGGAAAAGAAAGTTTGAAGCATCTCCACCCTCCCGTCAGTAACAGGGTGTCTCCCTTCCCCTGTATGCACTAGCCTACTGTTGAGTATGTTGTCTTTTTCCTTTATTATTCCTGGACATGCCATGCTTGACTCTCTGCCCTGATAACTAACTGTCCTGGGGATTTTCTGATCAGTCTCAGTGGGGGAGATCCCGAGGCCTTAAAGACAATTGACAGTTCCATCACCAATGACCAAAAATGGCATCCCAAAAGTGCCTCTAACAAGACTCCTATTGTGTGTCTGGTAATGGGTTTTGAAGAAGCTTGATGGACAGATGATAGAAACATCAGATGCAGTGGAAATCCCCAAGATATGTAGCATTGCTTTTGGTGGTTGCTGTTATCTCTGCCAGTTACTAGTGATGTTTAGAGTCCTCGCTCTTTCACTATACTTTCTGTACTAAGGATTATATATAAACCTCTCTGCAGCATTCACTTATTTTATAAACAGGATCAGAGGCAAGGGATTCTTTGCAAGAAGAGGTTTGTTGACATGACCATTTTAAAACTAGAAAATCAAGGTGGCAGGGCTGGAAGGAGGCTCAATCAGCACAGCACTTGATGACCAGAGCCTAGTTTCCTGTTATTCACTTGCATGTCAGGTGGGCATAGTAGGCCAACCCCTAATCTTAGCATCAAGAAGTCAGAGACAGAGCATCCCCAGAGCAAGTGGGCTATTTTAGTTTGCTGAGTGAGCTATGGTTCATGGAGCCAGACCTCAATATGTAAGGTGATTCTGAGTGTCAGACTGTAGCCTCTACCTGTACATATGAAACATGTTAATATGTATGCATACACACTCATATGCACATCACAGACACACATACACACACACACACACACACACACACACACACACACTCACACACACAAATTGGAAGGGGGGAAGAGGTGGCAACAGCAAGACTTAAAATAAACAGGCTGGCCCAGAGCTTGATAGATGATCAGATTAGATTTAGATCCAAATTCAGAGCTACTTCCCGGCTGCCCTCTTTTATGGAAATCTCCATTATTTCCATATTTCCATACTGATGCATACACAGAAATTGCAGCAGTTTATAAAGTTTGGAATCTGCATCATGTTTTCTTTCTTTGTTTCTTTGTTTTCCTCCAACATCAGAAACATGTTAGCTAGGTATACACATTTGCTCTCTAATACTTACTTTATATAATAATATAATAAAATAATGCCTTTGCCAGAAATCAATCGGGCATTAAAAGCATTATTTTCTTCATCCTTTAAGTATGTTCTGGTCTCTCACTGATGATAGGATTCTGGAACAACTCAAGTACAGCCCCAGGCTCAAGAGGCTCATAGATACTTGGAGAACCTTTTGCTTATTGTCTAATCTGATCTTCCTGCTAACCATCCAAAAAATATTTGTTAAAATACAACAGCATACTAAGTGGTACTTTTGATGTTTAGGAGGAAAATATATCATCACTGTTTATTAATAATCAAATTCCATTCCTATTTGGGTACAAAAAATTGAACATATTAGGATATAATATAATCAAGTATAGGGAAAAGTAAGTGCTATAACAGGAGTTAAGTAAAGATAAGGGGGGAGAAGTCTTAGGACTGAATGACATTGAAGAGCCTTACTAGAAGGGGCTACAGTGAGAAGATTATGCTCATCAACACAGTCCCAGTAGCAGATGTCTCCTCTGCCCTGCTGCCATCCCAAACCTCTTTTACTCTGAGTAATGATGATTTCTAAAGATGCCAGCATCAGACTGATTGTGCACTGGACAAGCCACTTGTCCAGAGGGAACTTATTTTACATGCCTTGCCTTTGAGGTGTAGCCTACATTCTTGCTTCAGAAATCTCTATAGTTAGTATAGTGCTAATGGTTGGCATAGGGGTAGGAACCTTTTTGTGGATTTGGGAGCCTGGACTGAGATACTGAGTGAGGGATGAGGGGTCTTCTCACCACATCCTTCCAACCATATCTTCCATGAGGGTGACAATTTCAGGATGATCACAGCAACTTATAGCAGATATATTCAGATTCTAAAATCAAATCTTGTGCTCTGCCACTAAACAACCTTGCAAACTCAGGCAGAGTGCCCTGTTGGAGGCTGAGTATACTCAGTTGCTAAATGAAGTTAAGGATGCCTAGCTTATTTGGCTGCTGCAGCCTTCTTGCTTGTGTTTTTTTTAAACAATCGGGAATATAAGGCATGGATTCTTTGATGACTTTCAGTGTATAAGAGACAAGGGACAGTTCGATGAATGGCTGTGAGCCTCTACATCTGTGTTAGTCAGATACTGTCAGAGCCTCTCAGGAGA
>NW_022196900.1:26933243-26948015 GCF_008632895.1 Mastomys coucha | reverse complement strand
GGTGGAGCATGTGTCCTTGTTACATGCTGCAGTATTTTTTGGGTATATGCCCAGGAGTGGTATAGCTGAGTCCCCAGTGAAGGAATTAGAGAAAAGAACAATGGAGCTGAGGGGTTTGCAGCCCCTTAGGAGGAACAACAATATGAACTAACTAGTACCCTCGGAGCTCCCAGGGTCTCAACCACCAACCAAGGACTGTACATGGAGGGGTCTGATTGTTCAGGCAGCATGTGTATGGTAGAGGATTGAAAAATCGATCATCAATAGGAGGAGAGGACCTTGGCCCTTTGAAGGTTCTGAGCCCGAGTGTAGGGGAATGCCAGGGCCAGAAAGTGGGAGAGGGCGGGGTGGCAGGCATGGGGAAGGGGGAGGCAACAGGGGTTTGTTTTTGTTGTTTTTATTTGTTTCTTTGTTTTTTGGAGGGGAAACTGGGAATGGAGAAATTCGCATGTAAATAAAATATCTAAAATTTAAAAAAAAGAGAGAGAGGAAAAAAAAAGAAAGACAAGGGACAGACTAGGGTCTAAGATTTCTTCCTCAGTGTTTTTTTTTCCTAAGCCAGAATTCATGTCATTCCATCAAGACTATAGTTTTTCACTTTCAAATAAAAGAGCAGAGGAACCAAAAATATTCTTTGACCCATGTCAGGCTTTCCAACTGCTAAATGACAGTGTGGATGTTCCAGCTCTTACCCACTGTGCTTCTCAGTGGGCTCTGTAGCAGTTCAGTCCCATTTTGGATGTGAATATACTTGATTGCATGGGCAGTCCTTTTCCCTTTTAATTTATCTTTATTTGGAGTTACAGGGAAGTCTGTTTTAATCCCACTCCCTCTATGATTTGCACTGGATGCTGTGAGAACCCTTTGCTTCTCACAGTTTCCCCCTGGCAGAAAGTTTATCAAACTCTGCTTGGTAGTAATTATCTGGTTGCATATCTATTCCCCAAATGACTGCAAGTTTTTCAAGGGCTTATCTGTGCATTTCTTTTTACTTTTTTTTTTTTTAAAGATTTATCTTTTTATTATATGAGTACACTGTAGCTGTCTTCAGACACACCAGAAGAGGGCATCAGATCTCATTATAGATGGTTGTGATCCACCATATGGTTGCTGGGATTTGACCTCAGGACCTCTGGAAGAACAGTCAATGCTCTTAACCACTGAGCCATCTTTCTAGCCCAGTATCTGTGCATTTCTAAATCTAGGCAAATAGTTTGACACAGAGTCAGTATAAAACAGCAAGGTGGTACAATTAAGACCTTGAACAGGAGGATGGGGAGTCTGGGACCACCATGGATAACACATAGTGAGTTCCAGGCTATCATTGGATAACACTGTGAGATCTTGTCTGAAAAGAGAATATACTGTACAATTTTATCTAATCTCTACCACAACCTATTTGGGTGAGTGTTGGTACCATCATGCAAGAGCTGCAAAACTTAAGCATCACATAGAGACATTACTAAGGCCACAATATTGGTTCATGACAGAGTGAAAAGTTCTGAACTTGACTCTGTTTCCTTAAAGCAGTGCAGAGAATGAATAGCTCAAGGAATTCAGGCAGAGCTCCTCCCTGACCATAGAGGGTTCATCTGTTTATATCAGTGACTTAAAAGTATGAGAAGAAAATCAATCCTATTCTGTCCCCATTATCCATCCTTCAGAGTAGGAGATGGGAGAGCTTGAGAGTCCACCTTAGGATATAGTAAGGGGTACTGATTTGTGCTAAGTGGCTTGTGTGAATTATCCTGTTACATGCCGATGGAGGATTGCCAGACAGTTGTAGGTGTATTCCAACCACCTATCCTCAGAGAAGTATACTAAATGGACTCATTCATTCATTCCTTAAACAATTAACTGAAGATCTACTAGGACCATGTACCATTCACTTTCATTATGAAAGAAATAAAACCTGGCCATTCCATTCATTGATTCTCAGCATAGAAATAGAATAGGTGCATAATGATACCTACTCAGTGTCAGATCCTGGAATAGATCTTGAGAAATATGTAGTTGGTTAATGGTATAAATGCTTGGCCATGTAAGGAACAGAATGACATGGTTTCTGCCCCTAGAGAAGAGTTAGCATGGCAATCTCCTCCACAAGTGTTGATGGTTGCTGTGGGCATAAGGTTTGTTTGTATAATAACATATTTATTTTCACATTTCGCCTTCAAGAAATGTTCTCTCAGTCAAAGTTAGTGACTTCATGATAATCAGAGACAACAGGAGTCTGGGAGGCAAGGGTGTGTCTAATGTCTCAGCAAAATGGTAGAAAACTACAGCTTTTAGGGTAGCTCTTAAGGCTGTGGGAAAGAATGCTGAAAACATGAGTTAAATATGTATAATTTCTCAACTATGTGAAATATAAGGTTGCAATATGAATTGTATAAAGAGCTTCACAGATCTAAAGGAACAAATGCAGGTGCACTTTGAGCCAACTTACCAGAAAGATATAAGGGAAGGAGATAATGAGATTTAGGGAGTGGAACTCCAAGGACACTATCACTCCCAGCTAAGTTTTCTGTTTGTTTGTTTGTTTATTTATACATATAAAAGCAGGCAGATTCCTGAGTTCATGGTCATCCTGAGACAGAGGGAATTTATTGCCAGGCCCACGCATTGGCTTATACTTGCTGTCTCTTTCTAAGAATCAAGAGGCTAGGGTCAAAGGATGCTGATTTATGGGATAATCAAATGAGAACCTGGGATAATGACTGAATTGATATGTAAAAAAGACTGGGCTTTAGATATTACAGAGATGAGCTATCCAGAGAGTTTTTAGAATAGCAAGAGAAAGATGTCTAGAGCAGAAAACATACACACATACACACACACACACACACACACACACACACACACACAGAGAGAGAGAGAGAGAGAGAGAGAGAGAGAGAGAGAGAGAGAGAATAGAAAAGTAGAGGCCTGCCATGGCCACATAAAGAGAGGGGAAAGCTAGGGGGAGAGAAGGGGGCAAGAGGTGGGAGTAAGAGCAAGTGTCTAAGAGAGAGAGGAGGGGCCAAGCAGCCCCTTTTATAGTGGGTTGGGCTACCTTGCTCTTGCCAGGTAATTGTGAGTCCAGGCATACCTGGCTGTCATCAGATGACTGTGGGGGTAGAGTCCAGCCAGGAACTTGAGGCATTGCTCTATGTGACTGATAGCCACATATCAGTTATGGAGTTGAGGGTTTGTGGTTTTAGCAGCCTAATGTCTGGGTGCATAGATCACTGTTCCATCCCTTGTAGAATTTTCTACTGGGTCTCTGGAGTAAGCCTCACTCAACTAGATCACAGACTACCTTTCACGGTCCAACATCACAGCCTGGAAGCAGTGTGAGTTGTATTGAGACTATCTCATACTACATTGTGTCTGGCAAAAACTGAGGTCAGCGATACCTCATATTTAATTTTTAAGGGAAATATAGTCTTGAGTCAGCACTAAGTATGTTACATCTCCTAAGATCTGCTAAATGCAACTCATTATGTTAGACGTGTTGTTATATGACATGATCTGATTGAGTTCTCCCCATTACTTCTCAATTACATGCTATTAACTCTGTTTGTAGATGAAAAAGGAGGACAGTTAAGTGGACTAACCACAGTCCACAAATAAAATGTAGTAGAGCCAATCCCACCAATGCCTGTTGGGGTCATGGTCAGTACCTCATACCTGAACACTTATTAGCTCTAGTCCAGTGGATAAATCATTGTCCATTGGATTCAGAGTATATGAAGGCTTAACTCCTTTCTGATATGCCTTAAAGATAATTAAGTTTATATAATCTGTAAAGAAATAGGCAGAGGTTGAATACTTTCCAAAGAACCACAATTCATTTCAACATTTTCCCCCTCTTCATCATTGTCTTAGGAAATAAAATATGCATCTAAGATTTACATGATAAATAGACTGACTTATTTAAAAGAAAAACACTTTTTATTTTCTTTAATAGGTCCTTTAAAACAGGCCAACCTATATCTCCCTAGAGGCAAAGAAATAAATGTAGATAAATGTAACTAATTATACACATACAAAGGGGTGTGGGTATATAGTTACAGATGTGAATATGTATAAGTATTTATATACAACAATTTATCTTTTATGTTTATTTATATTCTTTTAACAAATTTATTATGCATGCAAACATCTTTCATTCAATTATGGGCTAGGAACTTGTATAACATAGGGTATTATTCAGGAAATCATTAATTAGATAGGTCCCTTTCTGATCCAATGATAGAATCTAGACTTCAGTCATCATTGGTACCTCCTTCTACCTCCCTATTTACTACCAATCAACCTTCCTATTCTATTATGTACATGTTATAGAAACCTCGGTAGCCAGCTGCATACCTCCACAGCCTTAGTTTAGATTAGTTTTTAATCATCTCTCTTAAAATAGGGCTTTCAGTTGTTGGTATTAGTGCCTCATACACTTGTTTGTTTGTTTGTTTTTTTAATGACTTTCCTGTACATTTAGGATATTTCCCTAAATTGTCCTGGCCTCTACTCACTACTCACTAGATGATAATACAAACGCTATACCATACCTAGCTGTGATAACTATAACTGACCCTTATTCCAAACAGCTCTAGGGGCACAAATTTATCCCATATTCAAAACATTTTAACATTTCATGAGAAACCTCAGTGCCCTCCCTGATTTCTGTCTCCCTTCCACATACAAACATGATCTTCCTACAGTCACAGCATGTTTTTACCAACCTATCTCAAAAATAATCTTGCTGCAGGGCGGTGGTGGCACACACCTTTAATCCCAGCACTTGGGAGGCAGAGGCAGGTGGATTTCTGAGTTCGAGGCCAGCCTGGTCTACAGAGTGAGTTCCAGGACAGCCAGGGCTACACAGAGAAACCCTGTCTTGAAAAAAGAAATCTTGCTGAGTTCTCATGAGTATGTCCAAAGTGTACATTTGACACTAACTTACTCACAAAGATGGAGTCCTGCCTGTGTGACAAGGACTTGAACTTCTTACCACAGACTTCCAGCTGAGTCAATGGTAGATGAAGTTGATCTGTTTCACCAGCTCTCATTGTGTTAGGAGAATGAATTTAGAATTAAGGCGGAGGGGAGATAAAGGCAAAGAGATCATCTAGCACTCATTTAAATGATCACAATGAAAACTATCTCAACCTCAGACAGGAGATAAATGGAAGCTTGCAGAACCTCTTTCATCAAGCACATTTTCTTGACTGACAGGTTTATTAGCAGCTATGGTGGGTACTGACTGCAAACTCTTTCTCTAAAACCTTTGTAGGACATTCTGTGCTCTTGGCCAAAACACTCTTCTCTCAGTAACAGAAACAGTTTCCTTATATGTACCACAAAGGGACAGGAGTATTTTCTTATAATCTTTACAGCTTATGCATAGACTGAAGCCCCAGAGAAACTTCTCAGAGAACACAGAGGCTTGTCCCATCCTGCCATACTCCCTCTGTCGCTAGACATTTGGCCAAATAGAACATCCAGTGGGTCACCTGCTCAAAGCTATCGTGAGGCTGCCTGCCAGGGACCAGAAACAAGTGGCAAGAAGGGAAGGACATTACTTGGGAGAATATGCATGTTCACAGCTCTGAGGATTAAAGGCCCGTGTTCTTATCACTGCTGAACAGAGTATTATAAATCCAGACTTAGAATACCAAATCCCCTTGCGGCTTGGCCATTGTGAGGGAATATTAAAGAGGCCAGAGACAGAAATAATCAGTTTCCGAATGACACATTGTCAAATAAAGCATTTTCCATATTATCCTCTTTCCATTCTCGTGCTTCTTCTCCTGTGCCTGGATATTTTAACATGAGAAATAGATGAAAATGAGGCCAGGCAGAATGACATCCCAACCCTGACTCCTCTGAAGGCTCTCGCTTGGGAAGGTATCTTGGGGGTGTTTTTTAGTCCCTAGACTCTGTAATTTTTGAGTTTTAATATTGTTTGTGTAACCACACTATGTAAAGGTGCTCAGAGAAAAAGCAGAGCAAATAAAGTGACATAGAATGTATGATCAGGGACTCCGTGGGTGCTGGAGTTACTAACAAGGCCTTATACTTGCATGTCTCCAGTGTATCTGGGGACAGGTTTAGGCATCGGGATATTTCTTACAACATTTTCTACATTACACCATAGGCTTGGAAATAGCAGTTCACAACCTGGCCTGGAAAGATGGCCTGAAATTATTAGTTGAATGCAGTATAGACAGATTACTGGGAGATCTGCAACACTTGGAAACAGAGGCAAAGATCCTGTATGGTTAATGTCGATCACAGACTTGACTGGACTGAGAATGTGTAAAGAACACCATTGTTTGTGTCTTAAAGGGTGATTCATAAGAGGTTTAATTCAGCAGGGAAAGAAGGAAAAATGAGAGATCAGGCATTTTCTGTGCTCCCTGAATACCATAGTGTGAGACTCTTTGCTTTTGCTATGATGAACTAAAACCATAGGCACAATAAATGTTTCTCCCCTTCCTTGCTTTCTAAAGTGTTTATTCCTGGTGCCATAATGGCATTGAAGATGTTCTCAGAAGACATAATATCTAAGATGAAGAGTGTGGGAGGAAGAGTTATAATGAACAGATCAGATTCCTAAGGCTTCTACAACAGCTATCATAAGCTAGGTGGCCTAAAACAAAATAAAATTATTCTCTCATAGTTCAAGGTTAGAAATCCCTAAAAAGATGCCATTGGGGTCCCTAACTTCAGAAGCTCTATTAGAAGAATCAGCCACAGCTTGTGAAGGAAAGCTCATGGACTAGTGGTATTCCATGGACTATGGTATTCCATCGGCTGAGTCACCCTAATTTATGCTTTTGTCTTCTTTCACCTTACCTTCCTTCTATGTGTCCATGCCTCTATGTTCTCTCCTGTTAGTGGGATACCATCAAACATATTTAGCGTCTTTTTTAATTTCATATGATTTTATCTTCACTAATTATATGCACAAAGTTCCAGTTTTCAAATGAAGTCACCCTTTGTGATCCTGTGAGGGCATGTTTCTTGGGGTACATTATTCAGTGCACTTTGGGGAGTGAAAGATCTCTTAAGGTGGAGGCGACAATGAATTTATGTAAGGGACCATCGTACTTTGAGGACAGGCTAACCAGTCAGTTTGGCTCTATGGTAAGATGTGGTAGGCAGGATATGTGAGTCTTTCAGGGGATAGAAACATGGAAAGAAAGCAAGATGCAGCCATGAAACATCTAGAGTACCAGGCTAGGAAGTACCAGGCTAGATTTGTCCCACTGGGACAGGGTGAAAAGATTTGTTCTAGAGTATAGGGATAAAGAACCTAAAGGAAGGAGGCTTCTATTTGTGGACTTTCTGTGGCAGATATCTCTTACTCAGATCATCTGTTGTTTTTTTTTTAATTCTTAGCATAATTCTTCACAGTGAGAATAATCATTTCCAAAGGAGCCCACTGGAGCCCAAGGAGGTAACCTTTGTAGTACACTTGTCACAGCCAGTAGCATGCAGTGAGCCAGAGAGTCACATATTCTGGACACTGGCTTTTCATGTCACAACCCTCTGTCCTTAACATATCCTGCCCTTGCTCTTGTCTGCCTCTTTTGGGGGAGTCTATGGGTATTCTCAATAATGGATTTGGGAAAATAGAAAAATCCTATAGAGAGATCAGTGAGGAAGCAAGAATAAAGAAGAGAAGGGGATTCACTTCTTCCTTCCTCTTACCCAGAGAACATAGTGAAATTCTCAGGCTCATAAAGAAGTCATAAATCAAATTTCTACACACACACTTGTGCACTTACACACTCATGCAAAACGATTGATAACCAATAGACCGCTATTTGGGGGTGAGGAGGATTTTCAGTCCTTCATCATTCTTGTTTATCTTAACAGATAAGCAAGCAAACAAACAAACCAAAGATGTTCCCCCTCATATTGGATGTGGCATCAGGTTGACTCTGAGACCAAAGAGCCTTGGTGTACCACCCTTTGAACTTCGGCTTCTTCTTAACTTGCTTTATGAAAATACACAATTGTCTGCTCAGCATTCCTCCCTTCTTCTATGGTGCTTGTTTTGTCCTGCAAGATTTTTTCTGGCCACCAGTATCTGGATTTGCTCTTGCTGTGTGCTCAGAAGCTGGATGTCTCAGCTCTTGATGGCAATTGCTTTTTCTTTTTCTTCACTTATCCCTGGTGAAGGAAGCTGGAGTCAGAATGTGGCGCCATTAGCATGGGTCAGTTCTAGCAACTTTAGCCACTTCTGGTGACTCAGTGTGCTATTTCTCCCTGCTGAGTCACTTGTTTTTCTTTCCTGAGTGGAACATTCAAAAGAGACAGAGGTAGTTCAGTGGTTCTCTCAAGAGCCTCATGTTTATGCATGGCCCTCCAGTTTGCAGTGAATTCTCTAGTTTTTTAGTTGTGTTGATGCAACAACCCTGCAGGTGTCCCTACAGAGGAACATTTATAGCCCATGCTTACCAGCAGCCAATTTTTGATATGTTCTCTACATTCGTCAACTTTCATCATATCTCCCTCTACAAAGAAGCTTTTGACTCACATATTTTACATATATTTCAAAATTTATACATATGTGTATCTAAATAAAGTCATGTAGTGGTGGTGAGGATATATTCAGTTTATGTTATTGATTTCTAAGTTTTGACATTTAGGAAAATATTCCTTGGGACCTTACTGTAGATCGTTACTAAGCTCAAAGCAGGACTTCTATCCTGTTATAGTGCTCTCACCTCAAATTTGGACCCAACTACATTCCATCCCTATCTACTTTGATAGAGGATGCATGTATATTTACTGTAGTGAATTAGGGATCTTAGGTAAAAGAACATTGTAATGTTTGCTATGTGTGTGGTCAGCAGGATATATGGAAAAAGTTAGTAAAAATGCAATAATACTTTTACATAGTATCCACCAGAGTCAACGTCCCTCAAGACACACTAACAGAACTCAACTAAGAGGCATCAAATCTCAAAGAGATGAAGCATGATACAAAATGAAAAAAGAGAGAGAGAGAGATTTTTCTGACATTGTGGAGATTAGGAGAGACCAGGAGAGTGTAAATCTCTTGCTATCCACTTTTGGGAGGGATATGGAAGATGAATGCATATTTAGGTAATATACTGCTCTCAGAAAATCATACACAAGTTCAGTTCATGAATTTTACAAATCATGTGCCATATTTCTAATATCCTGAGGTGGGATGGGCTGAAGATAATATAAACTTCAGTTTACCTTAAGTTTTTGATTAAAAGAGCCTTGAGAAGTTTTGTTTTCATTTACTTTTCATTCATTCATTCTCCAAACATGTCTTAAGTGCCTACTTTGTATTTCGGACCCCTTCTTGAAAAAAATCAAAGATTAAAGGACTGAAAATGAGGAAACTACAGACTGTAGAAATATTTGGATTTAGTTAAGGCAATATAATACTATCTGAAAGTTGTGATGGAGTGTGGGGAATGTTACTATCTCTTGAGCTTTTGGGAGACTCATTTTGTGGATAATAAAATAAAGTTGTGAGAGTATGGTGGATTGTCCTGGGGCTGCTCAGCTGGTAAGAGAAACAAGAAAACAACCATCTGCTTTTAACAAGATAGATTGTTCTAACATGGCTGTTACTGATATCTTTTTGTCTTCATATTGAACTTGTAAAGAAGGGAGAGTGAGACTTGTGTTCATCCTTGATGGCTATGAAATTAAAGCTTAGAAAAGTCAAAGTTTCCTCAGTCTCACAGGTTGCTAATGAAAAAAATCTGGACTGGGAAGTAGTGCCTCTCTACCTATAAATCCATCAATAGTGGAACACTTGGACCCAGGTGAACCGGGGCAGACAGGAAAAAAAAAAAAAAACTGGGTCTACTACTGACAAACCAGTGGCCCATTTCTTTGCCCTTCTTTACTTCTCCTCCAGGGTGGACTTATTGCACTGCTCCTCCTGCTGCTGGTGTTCACAGTGGCATTGTATGCCCAGCGTCGTTGGCAGAAGCGCCGGCGCATCCCACAGAAGAGTGCAAGCACAGAAGCCACTCATGAGATTCACTACATCCCATCAGTGCTGCTGGGTCCTCAGGCCAGGGAGAGCTTCCGCTCCTCCAGACTTCAGGCACACAACTCAGTCATTGGTGTGCCTATCCGGGAAACCCCCATCCTGGATGACTATGACTATGAAGAGGAGGAGGACCCACCCAGGCGAACCAACCATGTCTCCGGTGAAGATGAGTTTGGTAGCCAAATGGCCCATGCCCTGGACAGTTTGGGAAGGCCAGGAGAAGAGAAAGTGGAATTTGAGAAGAAAGGTGAGCCCATTTAACACTCTATTTTTCCTGGGGCATAAGGAGAGGTGCAGGGATTGGGGACATACACAGGGTCTCTTGAGATCAGTCATTATGGATCTTAAACCCATCACTCCGATGAGTTATAACTCCATCTCTTTTTTGTTCTTCACCAATGACAGAACTTTCAAATCAATACGTGGGGTTTTGAGGGCACCAGGGAGTCCGTAGTCCAATACCTCTGAATGTTTCTTAGCTACCTCCTTTGGCAGCCCTTTCACTATCAAGAATATGGCCTATTTCTGAACATTCTTATTAGAAGGTTGTTTTTCTCTCCTCCCACAAAACTTGAAAACTATGTCTTTGTCCTTCTTGTCCAAAAAAGATATTGAATCTGTTCCTCCTTCTCCAAGAAATATCTTGGGAATTTTGACAAGAGGAAAATAGAAAGTGCCCATTACTTCTGTAAATCAGCCTCTTCAGCCTTCTTGAGTGAAATACATTTCAGGCATTTCACCATCCTGGAACTGTCCTCTGGATGGACCTTCTAATTTTTCATGTCTTAGAGTGTTTCACCTAGACAGACACTCTTCCTTGTCCAGCTGGGAGTGTTCCAGTGCTGAGCATCATAAAACTTTCACCTCTCTCTGGCATAATGACACAGACCACACCCCCAACATCCTCTCCAGCATGGAGATGGAAAGAGAAAACATCTTAGAATGAGAGGAGGTCATCCATATTGTTCTTGTTTTCTGTCTTCCTCTTCCTGTATCCCTCCATGCTCCCTTCTTTCATCCCTCCAGACCTCCCTGGTGTGGAGATACAACCATATGATATTCTATCATCATATGTTAAAATGATGGAGTCTACACTTACAATCCAATATTTATCAGTAGGTATTACAATAGAAACTGGGTTGCCATGTGCAGTATTGTACTTCTGTGAACCTATGGAAGTTCCATACTCATCTCACATTTGATGGCATGGCTACAAGTGTTCTGCTTTCCAGAGGGACTGTAAGGTCATAATGATCTATAACATGTGAAGTCTAAGATTTGCAGTCAGTGCCTCCTCTCCCTGCCCCTCCCCCACAAACTTGCTGGCTGTTACTGTTACTCATTTCATCTCTTTTCAAAGTAGTTCCAATGTACTAAATATTGTATTAGACCTGGAATAGTGACACATAAGATAAAATTGCTCTGCTGCCCTTAGAGAGCAGAGTAGGAGTCTTCCTAAAGATAAGTCATAAAAAGCTAAGTGAGACATCTCCAAACCTTGAAAAAACCCACAGGTACCTCCATGCTAAACCAAATATCCATTGCTGTAGGCAGTTATCCTCTGTAGGCAGTTATGCCATGATCAGAGTAGACCATCCATATCCAGATGATGACTCATTTCCCTGAGAAGCTGGCTTATCCTAAGCTTTGTGCTTCTTAAAGAGAATGAAATGTATCCATTCCAGGTTCCATACATTTTTTTTTCTGCTCAAAGAGGGAGGAAGATCCTGAGTATTCGGACTGTCATAACAGAAGACAGAATAATGCAGAATTGGACTGACTCTTCAGAAGTAGAGGGATGGTTCCAGTCATCTTCTTGTTTGCTAAGATGCCCCAGTATCTGCTCCTTTCAGACCTCGCACTTGATAACAGTTTAGTGGGGAATCTTGTGCTGATGGTTTGCTTGTTTTGCTTTTGTGTTTGGCTTTGTTTACCAAACTGAACTCTTTCAGACAAAATAGCTAATCTTAAATTCTCAGAAATCTAAACATCAATGTTAAAAAGGTGAGTCAAAAGTACTTGATTCCTTTCAAGGCCAGCCTGGTCTACAGAGTGAGTTCCAGGACAGCCAGGGCTACAGAGAGAAACCCTGTCTCGAAAAACCAAAAAAAAAAAAAAAAGTACTTGATTCCTGAGAGTATGGTAGAGTGCAGAAATGCACTGAGTCTCAATCCTCAGCTTACTGGTAGAATGTCTTTTAAAAAACCAACTTGTTAGACATGATGTCATGATGTTATGATGTATCCCCACATCTTTAGCTTCCATGTTTTTAGCATACCCACATAATTCTTTGTCAAGTTCATGGGACTTGGGTATAAGAATGGAAGGCAAGAACAAAAGCTGGCAAGAAGATAACAGAATACTTCCCTTGGTAGTCCCAACTTCACAAAAAGTTTTGTCCTTGGGAAGGCAAATTCTAGAGGCAGTTCCTCAACAATATAGTCTTGAATTCATGGTCCTCCTTAGTCTACTAGAAATGGAAAATTCCACTACCAGATCACAACAACCTAGCTGCATCAGTGTAGCTCAAGCATGGACTCTGTTGGCTTTCTTCAGAGAGAATCACAGAAGTCTGTTCTTTACAAGGTACAAAGTATTAGCAATATGCAGAGGCTGGGAAGTCTATGAGCACTGAGTATCAGAACAAAGTTAAGGGGCAGGAATAGGTGCATGTGTCCTAAGGAAAAAGGGATGATTACAACTTACAAGGATATGTTAGGTATTTACAAAGAATTGGGAGAGTGTTATTTCAAGGTTTGAAATCAAAAAACAACTCCTTAAGGAGAAAGAAGAAATATGAATTATTCTGTTTTATCATCATACATGTATACCTGCATTGAATCTCTACACTATACCCCATAAGTATGTGTAATTATAAAAATAATAATTAGGGATACAAAAATGATCCTACAGTATTTTGAAGTTATATTGCCAGAGGTTAATTCTATATGCGCATTTCATTCTTGCAATTTGCCTTTGGCATTAAATTGCCTCACCCAGATTGAATTGTACCAACCTCAATTTGAGCTCAAATGTGCAGGTCTTGCAGGAGGGAGTATAAAACCTAAAAGGAGACAATTTTAAAGTGACAACTGCTTAGGGTTGCATAGGCTCAAGGATATTGAGGAGAAATAATACTCAAGTGGAATGCGCTAATATGACTCTATCCACTGTTAGATATAGAAATGTTCTTCTGATGCTATTGGATAGTCATGTCCTGTGCTTTGTACCCATCCAGCACATGCTATTCTCCTGATCTTCCTTGTGTCCAGCAGTGGATTTATGATTTTGCCCCAGCACAAAGAATGATTTTGTTGCTGTTGTTTTTGTTTTGCTGTATTTATTTGGACTAGTTTGTCCCTGTGATGTGGAAGTTCTGTGATACTTTTACTGTCTATCACCCTTGACATCAAGTGAGTGAGTTGCTGAACATTTATTTACCTGTGCCAATAAATGAATATTTATCGCTATGCTTAATACAAAAGGAAACTCACAGCATTTCAATTCTAATCTCCCTCCTCCCTTTTAAACTTCCTATGCAGATTATGCATGGAAGCCTAATGAAGTCAGGACAACAAATGTACGAGTTTATTGAAGAATAGTATAAAGGGAAATGCATGTACATTGAGTTACTTTTTAATGGGATTTATGATGAAAGAAATATGTGCTAGTTATTGTGGAAAAAAGGAAAGGTGGGAATGAAGGAAGGGAAGGGAGGCGATAAGAGAAGAAAGACAGAATGTGGGAATAAAAACAGAAAGAGAGTGAAGATGAAAAGAAAAGGGAACAAACCGGTTGGAATTGCACAAAACAACGGCTAACTTTCTACCTTTGCCCCATCTGCTGCCACTAATAAGACTTAAAGCAGATACATGATAATAGTTTGATTCATATTCTTTTAGCATTTCCCAGCATATATAATGTAGTTCGTGTATATGTGTGTGTGTCTGAATGTGTGTGTGTGTGTGGGGGGTGTATGTGTGTAGATATATTAACACCAATACAGTTCTTTCCTGATATTCTGAAGGTGCAGTGGGTCTCCACAGGAAGAAGGGGAGGAATTGGGAGTGAATATGATCAAAACGCATTGTTAAATGAATCAATAATACTTTTGAAAACCAATGTATCCAAAATATCTCCCCTGCCACTCCTGCATTTTTACCTACTGTCTTTGAAAGCTCTATAGATGCAATTATCTGGATATGCTTAGTATGCCGAAAGTCACTTCATTATTTGCTGTATTTACCATTATTTTAAATTTTTGCACTAACAGAAAGATAGCAGACATAACATATCGTTACCGATTTAGTGAGCTAGGAAGACACTCCTTCAGCCTGTCAGACCATTTCTGTAGGACAGGCATGTTCCTAAGTGCTGCTGCATCAAAGGAAATCCAATTTGATCATTGGAATCAGGCATATATTAAGTTTCACAATGTGTTTTGTATTGTTAAGGGAACGTATGGAATACTGTCTACCCAGGCAGGTTTTATCCCATACCATTGAGTGCACATATGTTTTCACATGGTTGCTTTCAAAGTAAATTTTTTCTCAATACATTTTGTCCCTAATTAGCACTGGTCCACATTCTTTCTTTAATGAAAGTCAGTTCTCTAATTTTCCCCTATTGTAATGATTCCTTGAATGAATGGATGCATAAGAAACCCTCCCCTCCCTCATAAAGTTGCAAAGCTTCTGTAAGGCAAAAGACACTGTCAATAGGACAAAACGGCAACCAAC
>NW_022196900.1:26930003-26932021 GCF_008632895.1 Mastomys coucha | reverse complement strand
TTTTAGAGGGGAAACTGGGAAGGGGGAAATTTACATGTAAATAAAGAAAATATCTAATAAAAAAAAAAAGAAACCCTTCCCTCTGTTCTCTTACATTATCTAAAGACTTAGGGTAGAGAAAGAAGAGAGAAATAGCATTAAATAAGTAATTGCCAACACGGATAGATATAGAGGCATTATACAGTATGTCTGACACAAGGCCAGCAGTTTGAACTTTACTGTGGCTCAGGATGATAGTCCAGTTTTTCTTGGGTCTGTCGGACACATGCTGGGAAGATGGGAATATTAGACATGCATTCTCTCATTAAGCCACAATCATTATCCTGAGTGGGAGATGCATGGCATGTTTGGGTAGCACATTATTGCTGCTACGGTTATCAGCTATGGGTCACCGATTTTTACCTCTCTTCTGGAATTTTCAATGAAATATACCATTTAAACTACACAACAACTCTATGGGATGTATGTACTAACATTGTCCCCATACTTCACAGGATACTGAAGCAAAGAGGAGCTAAGTCATGTGTTCCAGGTCCCATTAACATGACTCAAACATGAGCCTGAGAGCATCCCAGGTTATTATTAGCACAGCACTTTACTCTGAGACGTGAGGTCTTTGCAAGTCACTGAGTTCAATACTCCAGGGATAGTCAGAACACACAGCAAAGGTATGCATTAGTAATCTTGGTAGTCAGGAAGCAGCTGCCTAGCAATTCTGAGATTCTAGGTTGGCAGATGGAACTTTGCAGATGGAGACCTTGTTTGCACAGGGTGGTCCTTGAGAAACAGTGAACAGTCTAATCTCAGGAGATCAGTTAAATGTGTTAGAAACAAGAGTTCTTCATTAATGTCCCTGTGACATCCCCCGGTGAATGTCAGGTAAATAGCATCCATGAGTATTTTTATGTGTGAATAACTCTTTCATAGGCAAAGCCCTCAAATACCATTTTTTCCCATTGATGTTTCATTATCAAGATTCACTAGCCTATAATTCCAGACCTTCAATCTAGGACACCTATCCCTCTCCCAGCCATATTTCTCTTGCTGGTTTCTCACAGACCCCTCAGCCTCACATTCTTCCCATCTGGCCTCACTGTTTGCATGGTGTCTCTCTTCTTGTCCATTTTTACCAGGCAGCCACATGTAGTGATGACTTTTGTCCACATTAAATCATCCCAGAGCTCTCACGTGACTGTTGTTCCTTACACACTTCCCAACATGATCTTTTCTCAGCTCTTTAAACCTGCTACTCTGGGCTGGAGAGTAGGCTTACCAATTAAAAGAATTGGCTGCTCTTCCAGAGATCCTGAGTTCAATTTCCAGCAACCACATGGTTGCTCACAACAATTTGTAATGGGATTTGATGTACTCTTCTGTTGTATCTAAGACAGCAATGGTGTACTCATATAAATGAGATAATTTTTAAAAATGATTTTAAAATGTTAAAGAAAATTAACCTGTTGCTATTCCTGAACTACAGGCTCTCTCCATATTCCAGGTCTTCCTTTGCTGGAACAAAACTTCTCTTTCTTTCCCCAGTCTATCACAGCATAGCTAATTCTTCATCAAGATGATTTTAAAATGGATCACATGCCCAGACAAAGCTTGTTTTTTTCTATGTGGGCCCTTCTCTAGGGTTCTCTTCTAATGCTTCTATCTGTTTCTTTCTTTCTTTTTTCTTTTTATTAGATATTTTCTTTATTTACATGTAAATTTCTCCTTTCCCAATTTCCCCTCCCCCACCAAAAAAAGAAATAAACAAAAACAACAAAAACAAACGCCTGCTGCCTCCCCCCTCCCCATGCCTGCCACCCCACCCTCTCCCTCTTTCTGGCCCTGGCATTCCCCTACACTGGGGCATAGAACCTTCACAGGGCTGAAGTCCTCTCCTCCTATTGATTATCGAATTTGCAATCCTCTATTATACACATGCTGCCAGAACAATCAGACCACCCCTCCATGTGCAGTCCTTGGTTGGTGGTTGAGACCCTGGGAGCTCTGAGGGTACTAGTTAGTTC
>NW_022196900.1:26921137-26928908 GCF_008632895.1 Mastomys coucha | reverse complement strand
TCCTATTGACAGTGTCTTTTGCCTTACAGAAGCTTTGCAACTTTATGAGATCCCATTTGTCAATTCTTAATCTTAGAGCAGAAGCTATTGGCGTTCTCTTCAGGAAAATTTCCCCTGTGCCTATTTGTTCGAGGTTCTTCCCCACTTTGTTTCAATGTATCTGCTTTGATGTGGAGGTTCCTGATCCACTTGGACTTGAGCTTTATACAAAGTGAAAGGAGTGGATCGATTTGCATTTTTCTACATGTTAACCACCAGTTGAGCCAGCACCATCTGTTGAAAATGCTGTCTTTTTTCCACTGGATGTTTTTAGCTCCTTTGTCAAAGATTAAGTGACCATAGGTGTGTGGGTTCATTTCTGGGTCTTCAATTCGGATCCATTGATCTACCTGCCTGTCACTGTACCAATACCATGCAGTTTTTATCACAATTGCTCTGTAATACAGCTTAAGGTCCAGGATTGTGATTCCACTAGAAGGTCCTTTATTGTTGAGAATAGTTTTGGCTATCCTGGGTCTTTTGTTGTTCTAGATGAATCTGCAAATTGCTCTTTCTAAGTCTTTGAAGAATTGAGTTGGAATTTTGATGGGGATTGCACTGAATCTGTAGATTGCCTTTGGTACAATGGTCTATCTGTTTCTTTAACCATCTTTTTACTAGATAGATTTAGATACACTATTTATTATACTCACATCAGACTTACTTCCATGAGAACAAGTATTAGGTCTGTTTGATCCATTCCATACACTACCTGGCACATGACAAAATTTTCATTGTATATGTGCTGAGTCAGTAGATGGTGGAATGGGGGAAGAGAATGAATAGACTAGTGGATATTTCAGCATCCATTCCAGATGGATACTCTTCTCATGGACTCATTATCTATTTTCTGCACTGGGCAGATCTGATCTATATATATGGTATGGCATTAGTATGTCTGAAACAGTGGCTTATTGAATAGATCCTCTAAATAAAGTACTATCTTCATAAAAATATAAATATTATTTCCACGTTTCTAGCTATAAGTAGTGGAGACACAACTTAAGTCTACTTTTGTCTGACTTCCAAGTCAAACATGTTCTGAAGATAATACAACTCATACTAACTCATAGTTTAAAGGAAAGAAGGAAGTACTTCAATTTAGATGCTAACAAATCAAATCACTTGAAGCCAAGTTTATATAAAAATTTTCAATACCACGTATAATGAGAAATGTGCATTGCATTTTACCTTCCATGTGCATATGTATATATATATATATATATACATATATATATATATATATATGTCTTTGTGATGTTTGTGTTTGCCTCAAAAGCAAGCTATTCCAAAGAATTTTTAATGTTATATGTATCATGCTCTGATATTTATTATTATCTTTACATCATGTTATTGATGAGGGTATGAGTCACTGCATTGATTACACAGTATGTGAATGAAACATACAGGCAGCATCAGAGACTGCTGTAGTCCTGGGTGATACACAGTAGACACAGATTTCTGACTACTGGGCCCCTGTGCTTTGCCAGCAGATATGAAGGATGAAGGTCATTCCAAGGGCTCAGAAATAATGTTGCCTAGGCCTTTGTCACCTTCTGTGGAAGTTAGATAGATGAGTATGATTTCAATTGTGTGGTACCTTTCATTCAATCCTAAGTCTCAATGTCATGAAGTGGAAAAATCTGTCCAAATAAGGGACCTTTTGAACAACCTTTATCTTATTGTCCTAGGACCCTGTATTTTCAATCTCCAGTCATCACCACTAGATACTTTCATAAGAACTACCACTTAACAATTCATAAAAGGTTCTTTCAAGACTATGCTGGGTTAACTAGGGGAAATGTTTACAGAAATACACTGTTTTACCTGGACTATGTTCCATATACTTGGTAAGCTGTTTTTATAAGAGATACTCCAGCATAAGAAAAAAAAAAGTTTGGTATAAAAACTTTAAAACAATATTTTTTGTTAGCATACAAAGAAGTGGGTCTCATTGTGACATTTTCATATAAATATAGTACCATGTTTTATTTTTAACTCCCTGCCACTCTCTACCCATACTCCCCCTTTCCCTTCTTGCTGGGATTGGAAACATGATAGGGTAGTGGAATAGGTATGTCATGAAAGCAGAAGTGAGACCTCTTTGAAAAAAGAAAGGAAAAGAATTTTAACACCAAACAGTCCTGACTTCCGTACACTCAATATTCAGTCATGTCTTTAAAGCACCTTCCTAGTTCTTCAAGATACAGCCTTAGTTGCCGTGACCCCTATATGAGTGATCTGCACAGAGGATAGACACAACTTTACTTATGCTCAGTGTAAGTCACTCACCTGAGACAGCATTTTGAAGATGAGGTTTTCTTTGTGCCCACATAATTAGAGTTCCTATTCACTATGCACTCTGTTACCAAAACGTGTTTATTCCTGAAGTACCCTGACTATCATCTGGCAAAAGGATTACCCTTTTCATATTACTGTCCCGCTAGCGCCATGGCCAAGTCTTATTTATTATGATCTCATCTGTGGATGCATTCAAACAAAAACAGGTGACCATTGGTCAGGGATGGTGAAGTGGGCCTGGAGATCAGACACTATTTAAGTAATTCTTTCTTATCTCAGCCTGCAAAACTGTAACTTAAGCTGTTGTCATTCTGTTTCCTTTGTAGAATTGCTTAGAAAACAAAGGAAGAAAGATCTGTACATCAAAACACATTTCTTACACTTAAAAAGGCTGGAAAGGATTCACAATGTTGTTTTCCATTGCGTTTTATTGCCCCCAACTCATAGGCAGAGTAGATGAAACATGGAGAATGACAACAACTCATTTCCCCCTCAGGTAATCATTAAAAGGGATAGACTGGTTAACAGGGTCATCAAAGAACTATCCCTGGATCATGGCCTTTTGGTTTCCAATTCCTCAGGACTTTGGCCCCAGTGTGCAAATGGCTAGACTGGACAGAAACTGAGAAATGGAGTCTCTAACAGAGAGGGGCTTAGTCTGCCAGGCAGCCAGTCTCAGAGCTGTCTCCATACTCGCTAAAATAAGATATAGACAGAGATTTGTCATGGAATCACAAATAGGAATGTCACCAAAGCTGTCACCAGCACCCCTTAAAATGTCACTTCCCCGCATTAATTGAAGTGATAGCAAAACAAACGTGTCCTCTCTGAACCTATGCTTTTCACTACTCCCTCAGGATTCTCTTTCCATGGTCATGTCTACCCCCCCCCCACTCTGTCTCTGCACACTCCTTCTGTATCCCTCGGTTCTCTGTCTCTGGGGACCCTCAGGGCATGCTGACTTGATTAGAGTGTGCCTGGCTAGGCAGCCCTACCTCACAGTGACAGATGAGGGTGAAGGAGGTTTGATAAATGTCAGGGGCTTCAAGATGACTCTCTGATTGATCAGAGCTAGAGCAATTTCCCAGAAACCAGAGATCTGTACCCTCCGATCCTGGCCTCCCCTACAATAGCTGGAAATGGCCCTGTGGGATTTGCCTGTCACCAGAATCCAAAGAAGCTTAGCCATAGCCTCCTACAGGGGCCTAACTGGCCTCTGTTACAACAGCCTCCTCCCCATTTTGAATGTGGACTTTAGTGCCCACAAATCTGTCCGCATTTCCACCTGATATTTTCTAATCATAAAAACTATGTATGCACATACTCATTGTGCATACATTGCTTTAAAAAAAACATATTCTTTGGCAATTTATCAAATTATTTTTAGCTCAATTTTCTATACTTATTCACACAAATTTTTCATTTAATCTAAGATCATAAGCATTACACATTTATAATTCTGTCTCATCATTGCTTCCTATTTTATTAATGAGTACTAGTTGCTTTTTGTTTGTTTGTTTGTAATTTTTAGTCAACAGAAACTACTATGTTTGGGCTTAAACTTCTTTTCCTCTGGCTATGTTCCCAGTGGGAGAATTACTAGGTAAAATGCCTTATTGTTTTAAAGTTCTTGATTCATAATTAGCTTACATGTCCATGCATGCTTGTTAAATAAGAAAAATATTTGTTCATTACTTTCTTCATTTACTGAGTCAACACGTTCTGATTAAACACCTACTGTGTGTCAGGAGATATTGAGGTCACTGAAGATAAAAGGGAGAACAAAACAGCATGGTTTCTACTGTGAAATGATGATAGATAAATGAAAAATATGCATTATCAAATGAGCACTGTAATGGGAGGCAATTAAAAGAGGACTAGTGTCCTTATATGACTGGTAAGGTGGTATGTGAAGGTGGATTTGTAATGTATAAAGAAATAAGATCTTGGAGACTTGAGGAAAGACCATTTTGTAAGGATTGTAAGAGCAAAGGCCTTGCAGCATCAGTGTGCTGGGAGATTTAAGTGATATAAAGGAGAAGTGTGAGGAAGACAGCTCTGGAGCAAAGGTCTGAAAACTTGTGAAATAAGCTTATCCACTGTCACCATTAGTGCACTGGGGACCAGTGGAAAAGGGCAGCACCAGCTTCTTACTAAGCAAATAGGTAATTGAAGCCAAAATGAGGAAAGATTAGTTAAGTATGCACTTAATCTTGAGAAGGGAAGGAGTATGATTGACCTGGGAGATACTAGAGGACAGATACTTTCACCTAGAACCTCACAGAGAGAACTCAGCCTCCACATGTCTTGTTTTTTGTTTTTTGTTTTGTTTTGTTTTGTTTTTATGCAGGTCGAATTTAATTTTCTTCTTTTGCATTTTCTATTCTGTATGTTGTGCATGTGTGTATGCTTGCAAATTTGAATGTATGCATGCAGGCATGCATCTCAGAGGTTGACTACAGAATCATCCTCAGTCACCTTTCTAACTCATCTGATGAGGAATAATATCTCAGTTATACCTAGAGCTCACTGACATGATAGACATTGCTAGCCAGCTTGCCATGTGGATCTCTATCTCTGTCTTCAGAGGCTGGAGTGACAGGCAGGCTGCCCTGCCTACCTGGCACTTATTTGGTTTCTGGGGATCTGAACTCTGGTTCCTGTGCTTGCACAACAAGGGCTTTAAATACTGAGCTATCCTTCCTGCCCTGTATTTAAAATTTTTGAATAGAGAATATCTAGTGTCAGTGGGTGAGGACCAGGTTGTGCCATGTATTTTTTTTTTTTGTTGGTTTGTTTTTTGTTTTTTCGAGACAGGGTTTCTCTGTGTAGCCTTGGCTGTCCTGGAACTCACTCTGTAGACCAGGCTGGCCTCAAACTCAAAAATCCACCTGCCTCTGCCTCCCAAGTGCTGGGATTAAAGGTGTGCGCTACCACTGCCTGGCACCATGTATCTTTTAATACAAAAGTTGCTGTGGTTACCTACATCCTCAAGCAAAGAACAACTGGAAATAAAATGTGTATTCATGTAAGACTGAGACAACCAGCTTCCCAGAAAGGATTTCAAAGCCATAGCAGAGAGATGTGGACTTTAGAAGAATGGAGAAGTCATACACAATTAGGGCAAATGATTATTTAATCCAAAATATACAGAGAGAACTCAACCTCCACATACTTTATTTGTTTTAGTTTTTGTCATGCTGCAGGCTAAATTTAAACTTTCTCCTTTTTCATTTTCTCTTGTGTGTGCTGTCCATGTGTGTAAGTGTATACATTTGAATGTACGCATGCATGTGCATCCGTGAGGTTGGCATAGGGTATCATCCTCAATCGCCCTTCTGCCTGATCTTTTGATGAGCCACTCATCCTATGTACACATAGGATAACAATGCTTCTGTAGTATTCTGCTATCCATCTCCATAGGAATGTGTTTGGAAGTGCTGCCTTGCATCTTTGCATTAGCCATTCTTGCTTTTCCCAGACTCTTCATGATTTATCTCTCCAGTCTTCCTTTCATTTGCCAAGTTGTCACTGAATTCATCTTCTAATACTCTGCCTAAAATAAACCAATGTCTGTGGTAATGCACACAAATGCATAACAACTCCTATGCTCTTTTACCCTCATCCTAGTTAACCTTAACTGCCAACTGGACATAGCCTAAAGTCATCTGAGAGGAGACAGATCAAATGAGGGAATCCCTTAGGTCAGATGGGTTTATGGACATGTCTGTGGGAGATTTTCTTGATTATGACTCCTCCCACTATGGCTAATCCAATCACAAGGCAGGTGGTCCTAAGCTGTATAAGACAATTAGTTAAACATGAGCCTAAGAAATGAGTCAGCAAACAGTGTTCTTCAATGGTTCCTACTTCAAGCTCCTGCTTGTTTTCCTGTCTTGACTTCTCTTAGTGATGCAATATGACCTAACACCTTAAGACTAATAAAACCTTTCTTTCCCTAAGAAACTTTTGACCACAATGAAACCCTGTTTGCTTGCTTGTTTTTTCTTTCTTTCCATATTTCTTTCTTTCTTTCCATCTTTCTTCCTTCCTTCCTATTTGTTTCTTCTTTCCTTTTTCTTTCCTTCTTTCTCTCTTCCTTCCTTTCTTTTTTCTTTCTTCCTTTCTTTTTCTCTTTCTTCTCATTGTGTTAGCTACCATTTGGCTTACTGTCTGTATTGGTATGTCTATTGTCTCTACCCTTAGAAATTTTGTGTTTCGCTCAGTGCTGGATGCTTGTTATATAGAATGCTGCCCGTGACTAGTTAGATCACAAGTAAATAATTAAATGAATGAATCAACTGAATCCACAAATAATTGCTCTACTATGTTTTCATTCAGCTTCTCCTGGGATCGACAGAACCTGACTCTAGTTTAGATAATGGAAGTTATCTTCATTTGCAGTAAGGATAATATTAGGTACTCTATGTAGACTAAGACAGTTGTCAATGCTAAATACATATGAAATGCTAAAAAATAATAATAAAAATAGATGAAGTCTGTAGCTCCCATTTCCCCATGTTCTGATGAGAAAGCTGAAGCACAACAAGCTCAGGTGTCCTGCCCGGGATCGGGTGGCTCTTTGACATAGGATTTCTACCTAGGTATATATCACTTTGAAGTCATTTTTCATCAACAATCTGGCATCATTTGTGTGCAAGATGCCAGCAAACAATGTTGTTCTGAAAATAACCTCAACTTCTAAAAGAAAGAGCCACTGCTTGGATATGGCATGGATGTATACACTACTTCTGTCTTGAGTAGTTCTGATGAATCTTGATCTCCCCACCCCAGTGAGAAACCCCTGCCTACCTTGAGAAAAATTTTGTCATGACAATTACTGGGTACTGAGATGGGCAGACCCTCATACCAGGCTTCCTCACCATGTACAAGCTAATGTGAAGCTGTGTGACTTTGGTCAGATCTGATCACTGACATCGGGATTTCAGAGTCCTCAGACACCCAGCAAGGCTCACTTTGGGGAATAAGGTACCTGCAACCACCTTCACTAAACCAGGCACCCGTAGCTATAACACACCCTAAAAGCACAAGATCCTGTCCAGAACAGCTCGAAGTCCATTTGCTCAGAGCAGAGCTGTGGCTAAAAAAAAATCTAGTTTATTAAAGGCATAGCTTATCAAATAGATAAATCAGGTACTGATAGATTATTTTCCTAAACAGTCTTTATTTTACAAAAGCATTTACCACATTTATCGTAGGTCTCCTTTCAATATATAGCCACCCTCTAGTGCATGGAAAAGACTAGGGTATTTAACTGACTTTTAGCTTTCCTGGATGTTTAGAGACTGTAGCTTATAAAAAAAGCAAAGACATACAGTTTCTGAGACCAGCCAATAGTAGGATTTTTTATTAGATATTTTCTTTATTTACATGTACATTTCTCCATTCCCAGTTTTCCCTCCAAAAAACA
>NW_022196900.1:26918682-26920297 GCF_008632895.1 Mastomys coucha | reverse complement strand
TTATTACATGTTGCAGTATCTTTTGGGTATATGCCCAGGAGTGGTATAGCTGGGTCCTCCAGTAGTACAATAGTAGGATTTTTAAGAAGTTTTTGGGACAGGGAAGGTACAGGCATGAGTGCTGTCCTCTGTTGTCCTCAGGGAGTGACTTGTTCTAGGACAAGTTGATTGACTTACTTTCATTTTTTTCATTCTTTTTTCTTTTCCTTTTTTTTTAATCTATGAAACTTGGTTTAACAAGAATATAGACTGTCCAGGCTTTGATCTTAGAATGCCTTGCATTTGAAGAGTCTAGTACCCTACTATCCCTTTCCTAGGCCTGACTCCAGACTTTTCCTATCTCTATGATGAGAAGCTTGGACCTCTACAGGTCTAACCCTGCAGTTTTCAGTTTCCATCAGAATACATGTGGCAGGGACCAGAAGTTCAGCACCATGTGACTGGTGGGCATGACTAATGGGGTACATATGAGAAGAGATGTTCTTAGCAAACCCCCTCCCACCACACACACGCACACGCACACGCACACACACACACACACACACACACACACACACACACACACACACACACTGAAAGAAGAGACTTTGTTTTATGCAAATATTATGTACTCAAGTCCCTCCAGAGAAATGATGCAACAGGGAGGGAGGGCATCCTAACTAGCAATCTGAGCCTTTTAATAAGTGGCAGAATCCAGTCCTCAGTCCATGTCAACAGCTTCCTGGCTCTGCGGCTGTTCTGCAAGTGTCCCACAAGGAGGTCAGCAAAGAGAGATATCACTTCCTCCTCATTTCCCTGGTGAATGAAGCCTTCAGAGACCAGATGCAGCCACTTCATTATAATTATGTTAAGTGCCCGCCTGATTGGCGCTGTTCATCACCCTGGGGAAGCAACCTCACCCAGTGGACAGACAGGCTGCCTGCTTTGGCTCAGTGTGTGGCTCCAGCTGTGTCCTTGTGAAGGACATGGTTTTCCTTGAAGACCAGAGCTCCCCTTCAGGGAAAATAGAACAATGCCTGGGGTGGGAGTAGAGTACTGTAATGATCCATGTTCTTAGGGTCTTCTCTCTGCTGCCATGCACTTTACCAGCTCTTAGACAAGGTAAGATAGTCAACCTAAAAGGGAAGGTATACCTGTATTAGTTTGGCTTATACTTGAAGTCTCCAGTCTTCCTGTACATCATGGAGAAGAAACAATTTCTGCATTGTGTTCTCCCATGGCCAGAAAATGAAGTCTCCATTTGTAGGAGATTCAGAGGCTTACAGAGAAGTCTTCTTATAACAACTGTATTTCTACCACCCCAATTCTTCTTTCAGAGCATGTGGTACAAGGCTATGGGGTTTTTAATAGTAAAAAGGTAAGATTGATAAATCAGAAAAGACATCATGAAATGGGCTTCAACTAGGGAACTTGACGCTGCAGAAAATCCAAGCATGAAGGTGAAGGGGTGGAACCAAGACACCACTGCAAAACGCTGAGCAGGAGAAGGACTCTGACGCATGCCTGCCCACACCCGCCAACTCATGAAATCTACTGATATTTAGTACGTATGAGGGCAAATTAGAAAATGTCTGTGCCTCTCACTGTCCTCATTTCTAAATAGGGAAACAAAAAA
>NW_022196900.1:26843084-26918635 GCF_008632895.1 Mastomys coucha | reverse complement strand
AAAAAAAAAAAAAAAACATGCATTTCCAAGCTGTTGTAAGGCAAAATGAGTTAATGTGTGTCACTAGGCTTTGAGGAGTGCTTATTGCAAAAGAAAGTTTCCATTACTGTTCCTTTTTTAGTGTGTGAGTCCTCTGCAAATAGATCAGTCACTCTGTTGCTTCATTTAGCTCTCACAAATATTCAGCAACTCATTCATTCATTCACACACTTCACAAACAGTCATTAGGACTCAGAGAAGGGGTGATCATGGCTGGCACAGCCCTGTCCTTGGAGAAATTATCTTCTTTTGGGTGACATCAGACTGGAGTCTTGAGATCTGCACCAGCATGCCAGGCACTTACTGATTTCATTAATCCAGGAAAAGACCTTGATGAGTGATTTTGGTGATGATGAGGAGTGCTTGACCTGGGTTCTGGCTATTTAAGAAGGCCTTTCTGAAAGAGAAAGGTTCAAGATGGAGTTAGAGGATAGATGGTACTAAACTAAACCAGGAAAAATGGCTTTGGCTGAGGATCAGATCATTTCATGATCTGATGGGTGAGTGTGCTTAGAATTCATACAGTAGGTGTGGGTCAGAGTATTCTGTAGGATATGAGGGGAACTGAGGCATGGAAGGCTGAGCCTGTTTTGTAGAAGTGTTGTAGCTGGTATGGACCTGCCTGAGATGAAAGCTATTCTTACAACCCTCTAGGGAGGATGTCATGGTAGGCAAGTCCTCTGCATTTACAGGGAGGAGAAGACAGCAATAGCAAGAGGGTATTGGTGAAATTAGTGACTTCGAGAAGAAGGAAACAGGCTGCAGAACCCAGCTAAATTTGGACCTCTCTCTTCTAATTCCCCTGGGGTTACAGGGTGAAGCTGGATTAATTTCAAAATAACCCTGTTCATGCTCCAGGGTTTAATATCTCTCGTGTCTCCTGGGTCATCATGGCACAAGGAAGCCCTGCTCTGATCAGTGATATATAAAGTGTTTTCAGTTTTTCATTATTCTGTATCAGTGTGTGTGTGTGTGTGTGTGTGTGTGTGTTTCCTTCTATCCCCTCCCCCAAATCATGCTGAGATCCTACTGAGAGAAATACACAGGACTTGGGGTGAAATCTTATTTATTCTTTGGAAAGCGTGCAGTACAAAATCATTTCTCTTTCTCTGTATAAATATGCATTAGGCTGGCCTAGTCTTCCCTCCTCAGGAAGCATGAGAAGAGGGGAGAGAACCCCATGTGGCTCGTGTCACAGTCCTGCCCATGGCTGCTGGCACCCCATTAATCAGGGGGGAAACAGCGGCCTCATGAACTGTGAAATTAGCCAGCCCCTGACAGCCCTGGAGCCCAGTGGAGCAGGGACTCCATTTCACAGCTGGAAGGTACCAGCATGGAGGGAGTAAGAAGGGAACCAAGCCCAGCAGGGCCAGGGTAGCCATTCTCCCCTCTTGGGATCCATAAACCTCAACTAAGTCTTGCTGAGAAGCTGCCCCTTTATTAGGGTAAGAGCAAGAGGAAAAGATACACAAGCAAAGGAACACAGTGAATGGCGATGACATTCATAGCCAGTACCGTGTGCCTGCCATCTAGCCATTGTTCTCTGCATCCATGCACCATCTGCTGAGACCCTGGCTTCCTGCTATGCACGTCTTGTGAATTTCTTTATTCATTTATCACATTTGTATAATCATGAGGACCCATTTCACAGAGTCGTATAAATAAGACCCCAGAGAGATGTACTGTCTTGAACAGTAAAGGAACTCTGTCTGACCCTAGAGCCTCGATCCTGTATTTACTATACAACCTGCTCTGTAAGATGATGGGATACGAAACAAACAAACAAACAAAAAACAGAGGAGGGGAATTGCATATTCAGTAGTCCTTTACAAAGTGTGTACCCCATCCATAGAATGGAATCTCTGGGTTAACACCTGAGGTTTACAGAGTAATTAATACTTCACAGGAGTTCAGGGATCGGTGTAAGAAGTCTGGGAAAGGGAGGTAGGGAGATAGTTGAGTGATTAAAAAGCACATACTACTTTTACAGAGTATTGGAGTTATGTTCCTAATACTCAGAGGTTGCCCATTTCCCCAGATCCAGAGGATCTATACCTGAACACAAGAGCCAAACCTCATTCTCAAGTACACATAATTAAAACTAAAAATAAAATATTAGAACAGAAAGTTGGATAAGCACAAAACAATAGGACATCTTTTGTTTTCCCCAAAGATTTATTTATTTATTTTATGTATTTGAGTATTCTATCACTCTCTTCAGACACACCAGAAGACATTAGAGATGGTTATAAGCCTCCATGTGGTTGCTAGGAATTGAACGTAGGACCTCTGAAAGAGCAGTCAGTGCTCTTAACCTCTGAGTCATCTCTCCAGTCCCAATAAAACATCTTTTTCAGGGTGTGGGCAAGGTCAAATCTTCACTCTAACATCAGCTTGAAGATTCAAGGGAAGTTGTTTGACCTGTCAGAGCCTTCATTTCCCGGCCCCCTAAACAGTCACATAAGCATATCTACTTGTAAGTTGCAATGATGATTAAATGAGATTCTTTCATCTAAGATGTTCTGTAACAGTGCTTGGTGTAGAGTAAACCATCAGTTATTAATTATTATCAGGGTGTTGGCATGTGGATATGAAGTCATTCAGGAAATGACATTGAAATATGCTGAGCATGGCAGTGAGGACTTCCCCAGGAGCAGGCATGTGACCTGAATCTTGAAGATATATTCATCGGGTTTATCCAAGGTCAGGAATGGGGGTTGGGCAAAGATCCTTTTTGGCAACAGAAAAGAAACGAGAAATGTAAGAGCTATAATAAGAGCAATGTGGGAGGAATAAGGGGAACATCAGAGTAGGCAGGAAGGTGGGGACCTTGGATTTCGTCAGGAAAGTACTAGGGAGACCCTGGAAAATTACTACCACACAGTTCAATACTCTCATATGTTTTTCTTCAAAAGTTTTGGACAATATAAGGCTAGGGAGAAAAAGATTGATGGAAGACCGGGGCTAGAATGCAAATGAGAAACACAGAGCTTCCATGCTCCCACAGAAGGCACCAGGGTATTGATCTACTGGGCCTGCTTGTGTATTATTTAAAGCTTTATTGCAGATTAGCCACTTGAATGAAGCACCCTGTCCCTGGACCTAGGTTTCAATGTCTGCTAAATGAATCTTGAGTGTTCTGTGGAGGACTGTCCATTTCTTATATAGAATGGCTATCAATTGGAAGGGCAGAAGAGAAGGAACTGTATGAGGAAGGAGATAATAAAAGAGAGGCAAGAGTCCAATCTAGGAAGTTCCCAAAGGCTGATTGTCAGTAGATCAGGGGCAGACACAACAGAGTATGAAGGGAAATCTGGGTCTGAGATTTAAGGATGAGGCAGCAAGGTTGAATTCCTGTTCCCTGACTCAGAAATGGATTATGGTAGACAGAGAATCCCTGAAGTCCTCATGACACATTTTTATTTGTGGAGGGAATGAGGAGATTACAGGATAAGGAAGAATACTCAGAAATGGAATGGAGAAAGATTGCTCAGGAGCTCTGTGAATGACACCCATCCCTTTCTTACTCCATTTGTAGTAGGACATTGTAGTGGAACATTGGCTCATCCTTACTGTTTACTACATCGAAGATAGAATTGCTAATGACCTGCATCACTTTTCTCAGGTTATTTTATGTTCATACTATTAGAAAATATATAGAGAAATATACATATGTGTATGTATATATTTATGTGTATATACATATAGCCCTATATATCCTGTAATAGGAAAAGAACTCCCTAGTCATCCAGAAGTTTACATGTGTTCATACACATACTATACTTTGCCCTATGTCTATTTTCTTGCAAATAGCAGCCTTCAATGAACATTTGTTGGATATATTTAAAAATGATGACTCCAAAGCATTGGACACTATTTAACAGTTATCTGTCTTACAATTCTGATGGCCTGATTGCCTCATGTACCACTAAACATAAAAAGAGGAACAAAAATAAGAATATATTACACTAGGGGCACACTGTTATAAACTTAGATACAACCTTGTGGATGTGTGATGAGCTGAGAATCTCTGTCTGCAATCTCTCTCTCTCTCTCTCTCTCTCTCTCTCTCTCTCTCTCTCTCTCTGTGTGTGTGTGTGTGTGTGTGTGTGTGTGAGATGACATAAGTAGGCATATGATCAAAGCCAGAGTCTGATGCTTTGTTTCCCCTCTTCCTCTTTCTTTCTGCCTTAGTTGATTCGATTGTAACAGCTGGGCTGCAGTGTATTGTTGTTTGGGACAGGAGCTCCCATTCTTTTTCTAAGACAAGAGACCTAGATTTTTGCCTCCTGAAGTTATTCCACACAGGATGTACTTATCTCATATCCTCTTATGCTCAAACTGCTAAGTGGGAGCCTTGGGTTTCTTTCTCCTGATCTTTTCAATGTTGATCCTTTGTATGGGACAGAAATCACGTCTTCATGACTTCAAGACAGGCAGCCCTGAGGGCATTGTGTTTAGAAATGCCCACATATTACATTTGTAAAATTTAAGTGACCACTCTCACTCTTCTATCTTGCTTTACTCTGCTTGCTTATAAACACCAGCTACTAATTCACTTTGTGATGCAATACAGATGGTAGGGACAGAAGAGATATCAAAATAGAGAAGTTGTTGTCTTCATGAAACCTTCACCCTACTTCATATCATTGACCATTAATCACATGAACCCTTCATAGAAATCAAAATGCATGGTGGTGGTGTCATGGTGAGGAAGTAAAGAATGAGGAGGATCTGAACATGTATATCGGAGAGGACTTCACAAAAGCATATCTTTCAGGTCCTATAGAAAGTTGTATCATGGGATGAAGAAAAAAAAGGAGAAATGCAGATGTTGAGAGAGGACATCTCATTCAAGTCCAGATTGCAGCAGTCCTTAGCAGTCTTCATGATCAGGAGCGGTCTTGCCCTAAGTGTTAAGTGAAGCCCTGTTATGGAGTGGAGCATATGAGGAACAAGTTGAGATTCATGGTCTGAAAAGTCCCTGTTGCTGCAGAAGTATGTGTAGAGAATTCAGAGAATGAGCTAGGAAGATAGCAAGGTAGCTAGCAGATTGCTTCATGCCACTCTGACAGTCTTCAGGAGTATAAAGACAAGTGGTTATAGTGTCCCGTGTACAGTGTCATTGGGAATCTTCCCAGGTAAAGGATGTCCAGTGGTGAAAATGGGGATCCCGTGACTGGCATCTTAAAACTGTCATTTTGTTTATTCATGTCTAGAGTAAGATATTTTAAAATAAAGAGATCAAGTTTTGAATTTTGCCTTGAAATGTTTGGAAAATATGAGGCATCCTCAGTTCCCCAGAGAGAATATCTATAGCTCTCTCAGTCTAGCTAGTGAGTGGTCCAGACATAAACAGGAAGAACAAGTGCTGTTTCAAGCAATAAGCTAATGTAGAAATGTAACTGCTGGAGAACTCAGACCTAGGCATCTTCCCCTGGAGTGCATGAAGCTGTTTGGGGCTCCTGGTTTTTCATAGACTGACATAACACAGGGTAGTAGAAATCTAGGCTGCTAAAAATCTATTCATGCTATTCCCACTTCATCATTGTAGCATAAAGATGATGTAATTAACTTTGTCAGCTTCATTATAGGTAAAGTAGGGATATGGACAAACAAAACCTGGTTCTACATTCTGATTAGTTTATACTGCTTGCTTATATATATATATATATATGTTATTTTCAATACTAACTTTGCAGCAATTCACCATGGTATCATAAAGTATATAGTGGTGGACACAGCATAGGAGCATTGTCCCAGGTCAATATTTCAGGGGCCTTGAAATTGCTGTGTTCTCTGGAGAGTTGTTTTAGCTTTTTGTACATTTAGTTATCATAAACATTGTGTTTGTGTGTGTGTGTGTGTGTGTGAGAGAGAGAGAGAGAGAGAGAGAGAGAGAGAGAGAGAGAGAGAGAGAGAGAGAGAGAGAGTTTTTAGGATGCTCAGAATCTACTTGGAAATACAAAAACTTCTAAGTGTAATCCTGAATGCATATCAATCTTGTTTTATCATGTTTATATACATCCCTTTTGCAATTACACATTTAAAATTTTATTGTATGCCCTGGAGATATGGCTATGCAGTTAAGAACATTTATGGGTCTTGAAGAGGCCCTGAGTCTAATTCCCAGCATCAATATGGCAGCTCACAACAATCAGTAATTCAAGTTTCAGGGCATGTGATGCATTCTTCTGGCCTCTGTGGATTCAGGTCTGCATGTGTCTCATATACATGCATGAAGTCAAAAGACTTGCATACCTAAAATAAAATAACAAAGTCTAAAAATGCTAAAATAAAAAAAACATTCTAAGCATTGTATTATTTTTCTATTATGAATTGACAACTATGTAATAAGCATTATAATAGTATACAATCTTATTCTTTCTACCCTAGTCATAACAAAAATTCATATGTATCTCATTTCTTACAAATACAATATAGAATAACATAGCTTGTCATTTAAGTAGATTTTATTGCTTTTCATGGTAAAGATGTTTTCTACTCATTTGAATATTTTGCTTCATGTTAATGCTAATATCTAGAATAGCCCTGTGATTTTTAAACTTCATGCATTTCTACCACCTTATATAAAACTTTCACTTCACTACATCCTTGATAACATGTATCAGACAATTTATATTTTACAAGTCTGTAGCTTGTGAAAGTATAACTTCAATACAGATTTAATTTGCATGTCAGAGATTTCTAACAAGCTTAAACATTTTTCTTATATTAAAATTTCCTTTTTCATGTCAGTTTCCTGATGTATAACTTTCACACATTTTTCTGATAGATTGCTTTTATTGCGTCTTTCTTTAGCTGATTGGCAAAGACTCTCTATAATTAATGACAATTATCGAAAATTTTAAAGGTGAATAGGTCTTTGTCATCTGAAAATACTTTGTAATCTAAAACTTTTCATTTTTGTGATGAGAACAATTTCTAATTTCAGTATTTTCCTTTGGTTGCTGCATTTTTGTACCTTATGCTGCTTGTGAAATCACTGACTGTCTTCCACTACCCTGATGTCTTAATGGGGCTTCTCTGTCTTCTACATTTTTTAAAAAAAGTATTTGCCTGTCATTCCTGATCTTAACCGTGGAATTTGTGCTGTGTGCTCAGGAGGGTAGCTGCTTCTGCCTACTTCCTAGAGTTCTTCTATGCCTCACTGCTTCATAAAAGCACTGTCCTGAGACAGGCTTCCATGTATGAAGTCCCTAAGTCAGGACTAGTCAACTCCCCTTCTAGTAACCTGCTGCTTTTATTTGTTATAGCTGTTTAATGTGTTGATAGTATTCAGGGCTGGATCTTCACACTGTTATTGTTATATAAAGGTATCAGTTCTTCATTTTCCTTTCTTAACATATGTGGATTGTAGGATAAATTTTTATTTCACGAAAAGACATACTAGGATAGGGATTGGCATTATGCTGAATTTGCAGTTTAATTTATAAAATTCACAAAACTTCTCATCTGTAATATAATACATTTCCTGTGTGGGCTTTCTTTTATGTCGGTAAGTAGAGTTTTACATATTATTTATACACATACTCCCATGCTTTTATTGTATTTAATTTCTGTGAACATCACAGCATTTGTTACTATTACAAATGATATCTTTCACTTTTATTACATTTCTTTTTTTTTTTTTTTTTTTTTTTTTTTTTTTTTTTTTTTTTTTTTTTTTTTTTTTTTTTTTTGGTTTTTTTCGAGACAGGGTTTCTCTGTATAGCCCTGGCTGTCCTGGAACTCACTCTGGAGACCAGGCTGGCCTCGAACTCAGAAATCCGCCTGCCTCTGCCTCCCAAGTGCTGGGATTAAAGGCGTGCGCCACCACCGCCCGGCTACATTTCTTAATTATTGTTTTCTGGCCCATTCCAATGCCATCTCTTCATTGATTTTTATATCTAGTAGATGCTATTCATTATTTTGCTTTTTTATGCCAGTGTGTTTTAATTTCCATGTGAAAAAAAGCATGTAATTTGCCATTAATATTTGTTTTGAAAGTTTGCATATATTGACTTGCATTTCATTTTTATCTTATAATGCATCTTCAGGCTGTATCTTTAGATAAAATTATGACGAGCATGTCTTTGTCTTGTACCTGACTTTAAAAGGAACATTCCCAAATTCAATCATTACGTATAAGTGTTCCTATAGATTTGCATTAGGTAACCAGATGAGATAGTTTAGGAAGTGTTTGTAGTAAATAAGTTCCCTTCTGTTTCTAGTGTCCTTAATGACCAAAAAGAAAAGTGGTTTAGGGGTTCATTTTATTAGTTAGTGCTCTGAATCATCTGAGATATGAATTTTCTCTTTCACCCTGGTTGCAATTCATGGCTGCTAGGTCTATTCATTTCTCAGCCATTATTACATTTTCTAGCATGGCTATCAGGTTTAGATACTGACATTATCCTAGCTTTACAAGCTGACGCTTGTACTCTTCCCTCTTAGGCTATGTTCCTATCATACTTAACTATTAGTCTAGGTAACTCTTGAAGCAAATGGATGCTACTTAGTAAAGTTTATAACTTAATTTCAGTCTGTATAGACACCATATTCTTGTCTACTCACCAGATGGGATGTTTTGACTATGGTCTCAATGACTATAATATGTCTATTGCATTATTCAATTTCTTCTTTAGCCAATGTTAGTAACTGTTACTCTCCCACAATTTACTGTGATGTGCATTCATGGTCATAATGCTTTGTAGTTTTACTCTTTTTTGTTAAATATTTAACCAATAGTATTTCATGCGTAGTGGGTACATATGCATAAGATGACTACCTGAATGCATGATGTGTGATACGAACACATAAGGATTTGTCCCCGTGCATCTCTGACAAGCCTGTGCTTCTTTCTTCATTTTAATTTCAAATGTGAGTTTTACAAATTTGCCTGGGCCTCATGTCTGAGTATTGTTGGTTTGACACATATTTATTTTTGCTTTTAACATTAGCTCATCATTTGTCAGTACTCTCCTTATCACTGTCAGAGTTTTATATCTTTTATTAATTACCTGCCTTTAATTTCTCAAGTTAAGTACCCAGCTCATTTGCCCTAAGACTTCTGTTAAGACTTCCTTTGCCTTCAGGCAGTGGTGGCACATACCTATAATCCCAGCACTTGGGAGGCAGAGGCAGGCAGATTTTTGAGTTTGAGGCCAGCCTGGTCTACAGAGTGAATTGCAGGACAGCCAGGGATACACAGAGAAACCCTGTCTCAAAAAACTAAAAAAAAAAAAAAAAAAAAAAAAAAAAAAAAAAACTTCCTTAGTCTTTAGTTCAATTTTCTTTGTTGTTCTCTTTAGGCAATTAATTGTCCAAACCAAATTTTACATAACCTTTTTTAAGTTTTAAACTCTCAAGTCATCGACATTAAACTTATTGATATCTTGTTCATTGTGAGGCTCATATTTTTCACCCTGGTTATGGAGCTAAAGTTTGTGGTTGCTTTAGAAATAGCATGTGTTTTCTAACTAGTCAGCATATTATTTCATGAATAACTCTTGGCAACACCCAGTAATTTTAGTGAATGTATTTCTAAACCTAATATCTTGTCTTTTTGGTTTTACATTGCTATTACTGGTTTCAAGATACATGTTGTTGGGGGAGAGAATGAATTCATTACTGTTCCTACCAATTTAACTTATTTCTATCAAGTTTTGCTTTGATACTGTCCTACCAACCCACACACACACCAGTTTTGTAGATGTTTTAGATGCTATTCATTACATGGAACTCCCTGTCACTATGGAACAATGAGAGTGGTCTTTAGTCACAATGCTCCTTGCTTTCTTTTGCTCAGAGTGTTTCTGGATCATCTTCCATCCTTGTCTTGTTTCATTCATGAAAGAGTCTGGTCTACAAGAGCAGATGTGAAGGGAGCACCAAAAAGAAGCACTACTCAAGCTTTAGAAAACATGGAGGTCTGTAGTAACTGAAAAGATGTAATGGAACCTAAATTAACCTGTCTTGTCCCCACAGCCACAGTCCTCTTCAGGCAAGGACTCAAATGAAGTTAGCAGGATATGATGTAACCAAAGAGTCCCAATGTGTTTGATGCACTGCAAAACATTCTCACTGTCCAGCAGTCCATTTTGATACAGCTTTTAGCACTTAACAGTATGCTCAGCCATTGAATTGGAGAATGGGACCATCTTATCAGTTCTCTTTCATCACCTTCTTTCTACCTCTCAGAAGTATTTGGACGGACTCAGAGTTCACTCTTGAATTCACACCTATGTGAGATTTTCCAAATCACATCCTCTTTGGAGCTTCAAGGGACACTCTTACAGTTGTGATAAACATTTTCTTCCCCACACTCTCATGAGTTTCTGCAGAACACCTCAGGCAATGGCTTCAAATTAACAACATCCTCTCTGACTCCTTTAGGGCAACACTTATAGTAAAGTTATCTTGAGTTTTTAATTGAATATTCCCATGCAACTTTCAACATTGCTGACAGGTGGACCAGTATGTCCCAAGATGTGACTATTGACAAGTAAATTAACTAAAGTTCATTAAATTTAAAAATTAAATCCCTTCATCACATGAAGGACATTTGAAAGGTTCAGTAACTTATGTGTGCCTATTGTGTTATCGAATTCCTCCTGTATGTTACTTGTCTCAGCTTGTGAATAATAACACAGCCACAGATTTCTACTGGAAAACTATAAGGTAGAACACCACCAATTTCTAAGGTTCCTTTTATACCCTCCTAGACAGTATCTATCCCTTAGCAGAAGGCATCCTGACTTCTGTCACCATCAGGCAATTTTGTTGCTATTTGTGACCCTGTAGATATGTCCTGATTTTTATTGACATTTTACTCAGTATATTAACTACAGAATTTATCTGGGCTATTATTTTAGGTACTGATAGTATATTTGATCTGGTTTCTGAGTGTTATTCATATATATACACATGCACACATTCATACAAATACACACACATACACACAAACACACACACACACAAAAAAAAAAACATGTATATTCTTTCTTTCTAAACACTGTCTAACCTTTACGATGTATGACTATAAGCCAAGTGTTGCACTATTCTTTTACTCAGGTCAGGTCATTTTACCCCAAACTCAGGCCTTTGGGACATTCTTATATTCCCTTTAATAGACAGAGAAGTTCACACACAGAAATATTATGCATTTCTTATTGAGCCAACTAGATAGGACTTTCTCTGGAACCTTGGTTCTAGACAGGACAATGATCTCATCTGTCCTCTGTCAGACGTTTCACCCCATGAGCATTCCACTTTATTATACGAAAAAGATTGATTCTGTCCTTTTTTTAACTTTTGATTTTGCTTCTGGTCTCATTTAGTTTAAATTTCTCTGCAAAACCCTAACAAAATCAAGACACTATTCCAAAGTCTGAGCTCTTGGATTTTGCTAAGAATAGCTTTGAAGAACTCAGGGCCACAGGTTGATCAGTGAGCCCCACCCAGGCTGTGCTCTGTCCTTCTGGGAAGCAGAAGCAGAATGCAGAGCTGCTCTTCATCTCTTTCTAAAAGCATGGCAGGGTCTGATATGCACTTGTAGATGCACCCCACCACACTAAGAGAGCTTGTAGTAGTATGTGAGAAAACAGGGATGCTCCCTCCTTCTTCTCAGAGGCCAGTATGGGAGACGTGACAAGGCAGAGCATGTTCCTGCCCTGAAGCTCTTCACCTGCTCTTCTCTCTACAGGGACCTTCTTTCCCTCCAAATTCACTGAAAGCTTCGCAATTTGTTTGGGGCTCTGCAGAAATGTCACTTTTTTTCCATACCACTACTCCCCATCTCCCTGTTTTAAATAACAACCTTCCCCAGAAAACCCTGCCTAGCCTTGTCTTTCTCATTAGTGCTTAACTTCATGTAACATAGACAGTCTCTCTCTTATTGCCTTCTTTCCCTCATTAGAAGGCAAGCTTTGCCTAGGTGTGCATTTGTCTTTCTTCTTCATTGAATACCAGTGCCAACACACGTGCCATAGTATAGTAAAAACTCCATCAAAATTAATGAGTGACTACATAACACATAAATTATACAGCAGCCTTACCCTAGGGCCATCTAAGAGGACTCTTGTAGAGAAAAAAAAGCATGTCAGTGTTATAAATAAATTGTAGTTAGAGAAGGTAGTGTCTAGAAGGTAGTTTGGAGTCCAAGCAAAGAAAAAAGCAGCATAAGGGTTAGTAACCTTCTACTGTGTGACAAGCTCAATCTCACACTGTTAAATGCTTAGCATGGTTTTCATTCACCTCTGATTTCACAGGAATTATCATACTTAATCATTGATTATTTTCCTGTGAATTATTAGCCACAAATGAGATGATTGATTCATTCAAGATTCCTGGATCAAGGAAGGCTGTAACAGGACTTCAGACATGAGACATCCTAATCCTTAGTCCATTCTCTTCCTCAGACCAAAATGGTTCCTAAGAGGGATTCTGTGTGCCCCATTCCCCAAGAACTTTGTTCTCCTTTAGTTTGCTGGTAAATCCTTCTTCTGACCATTAGATGAGTGGTGGGGAGGAGGTGGGATGGTGGCTAGAGAGACCACTTTCTAGGAAATGAATTAGGAACAACCACTAGATTACCACTGTCCTTTGCCCTTATCATGTCTGACAAAAGCACCACCCTGCAAATTGTGGGGAAGGTGTAACCAAGAGATCTGCCAACAACTAGCTCTGGTTGAAAGTGTGTTTTGGCAAAGCTTAGGCCTCCTGTCTAGTGGCTTCCTTCTGCTGCAACATCCTGTTGTTGGGAAATAGTGTGGGCTTTTTTTTTTCAGTTCTGTGTTTTAATAATTAATACCTTCTACTTAGAAGTTCATTCGAGAACAATCATAAGCAAATGAAAGCTAAGCTGTGAAATTTTAGCTGAAGTGAAAATATCAGGGAAACAACTATAAATAAACTCTGAACACACATGCATCTCCCCCACCTCTTGACTCACACACAACTATAAATGTTTGATAAAGCATTTTATTTATTTATAGTCCTGTCACAGCAAACAGAAGCATTTGGACTGTGTTCTCCTCCCCACAGCAAACAGTCACACTTGGTAGACAGAAAGACCCCCTGGGTAGAAAATGAATTTTCTTTTTCTTTTTTCCTTTGTTATTTTCCCCCAGGCAAGAAGAGTTTAGCTATGCTCTAATTCCCCCACTAGCAACCACTATTTATAGACACTACTGTTTATTGAACACCTATTTTCTGCCAGCAGTTTATGTAGCTGGTGATTTCCCACAACATTACCTTAAGTCTCTGCATTTCTAAAGAAATCACTGTTATTCCCATCTTACAGCTGATGTCACAAAGGCTCAGGCAGGATGTCTGGTGTCCAGATTCACACAAATAATGAATGGACAGAGGTAAAGCTTAAAAATCTACATTTGTCACACTTTCAGTATTAATTTCCTCATTAATTCTGAGTTATGTTCAACTTGTGAGTAATAGCCAACATTTGAAATCACGAAAGAACAAATTGCAATGAGATGAAATAAGCAACAATTCAGTAGTTGAGAGTAAAATATACTTTAGTTATTCCATTAGTTTAGTGGGTGTGGAAATAAAAAGGACTATGGTGTATTGTATTGCATTAGTATTACTTCATGTAATGTTGGTCCAACTGGAAAGTAATATAAAATGTACATCATCTTTTGTAAAAGATTGACATTTTATTTTATAAGTTTGAGAATTTTTCAGGCATATATGTCTGTGTACTATCTATATGCCTGATGCCCTCAGAGACAACAAGAGGTAATTAAATCCTTGGAAATTAGAGTGAAGGACAGTTGTAAGAAGCTCTGTGGATGCTAGAAATTGAACTCAGTTTCTCTGAAAGATCAGTCAGGGCATTTAACTGCTGAGCCATATCACTAATCCTAAAATGTGGGTGTTGGTCTCAGAAGTTAACCAGGCATGTCTGTAGTGATTAAAGGTATTTTCTAGTCTTAATGGCATTTTTAATGTGAGGTCCATTGATGGGTTTCTGAAATATATCTGAGAATTTTGCACAGCTTTTGTTCTCTAAGTACTAGAAGAAAAAAGGACGGAGGGGGAGGAGGAGGAGGAGGAGGAAGAGGAGGAGGACAAGGAGGAGGAGGAGGATAAAGAGGAAGAGAAAGAAGAGGAAGAGAGGAGAAGGAAGAGGAAAGAAGAAAAAAGAAGAGACTACATTTGACTATTTTGATGGAGATGGGGCACTTAGAAAGCCCCACTCACCTCTAGCCTGAGTAACTATTGGTGTTCATGGACTACTTACTAGGTAAGGAAATGTCAGTTTCTTCAGGGATATGGCCCTTGACAATTTATCATGCTCTTTGGTAGATAATAGTAAATATATGCATACATGGGCAGTACTAATAGGACTAAGTGCATTATAAAAGGACAAACTAAAGTTGGATGGAGAACACAGAGTCTTGGGGAGGTTAAAAATGGGATATTACTAAAATTACTGTATACATGTATGAATTTATCAAAGAACAAATTAATAATAATGAAGCTCTTTTCTAAGGCTAAAATAGATGTCAGTCCAACTGTTCCTTCCTCAGAAAAAGGCATAAGTTGATCAACAGCCTCACTAATTGTCCTTGCTACACTCTTACTCAGTGTTTTACATCAATTATAGTATTTAACTTGGTATCCATCCCTTGCTAGAATGTAAGTTCAATTAAAAAATGGTAATTTTCTCTACTGATATGGTTCATGGTAGGGTGATCATTTTCCAGTGGATAACATTATATCCATGAGTATATTGGCAATATTTGTTGTACAAAGGGGATTATGAAAAAAATCCAAAAAGAAGATGATGTAAGAGGAATCCAGGAGAGTTGAAGAAAGAAGAGAGGAAGATATGGTTTTAAATATATTGTTTTCATGAATGAAATTTCCAAAGAATATATAATTAAACAGTAAGAATATAGTACCAGTATCTTCTGTGTTCAGACTCTGAAATACAACAGATGCTTAACATTTACTACATATATCATGTTTCCTCAATAATTTATACTTAGTTTTTTTTGGGGGGGGGGGGTTCCAAGACAGGGTTTCTCTGTGTAGCTCTGAAGACCAGGCTGTCCTCGAACTCAGAAATCTGCCTGCCTCTGCCTCCCAAGTGCTGGGATTAAAGGCGTGCACCACCACTGCCCGGCTATAGTTAGTTTTTACTTGAACATTCAGATTCAAAAGAGAAAGTTTTTGCCATTTTTTTAAACTCTTAGGCAGTTATTTCTTGGTTTCTGAATTAATGTTCCCACAATATTTTCAGTATTTGGTGTTATTTAATTGAATTCCTTTTCTCTCTTTCTTCCTTTCTTTTGTTCTTTCTTTCTTTCTTTCAATATTTCTTTTTGGTTCGTGGTATTGTATTAGGGAAAGGTGGTTACAATAATGGCACACAAAGACAAGTGATTTCAGGGAATTTATTTCAATCACTCTAAAATGTCCTACACATTAAGTAAGTGTAATTGCTAAATAATGTTTTAATGATTTGGCCATAGATGACTCAGAATTTTATGTAGTTCATTTTTCTTCAGTCCACAAGAATTTAGCAATAAGGAAAAGTGTTTTGAAGGAAAATATTAAATCCAGTCAATCCTGGGTGGTAATGAAGAACCTATGAAATATTTATGAAGTAGGTAGATAAATAGATGATAGGTGATGATGAATAGGTGATAGCAAGAGCAAGATAAACATATATAGAGGAAGCCTCTTGGAAGGGTTTGGGATTTTCTTTCATAGTTTAAATAATGATACATTTTTTCTCTCAATTAGTTTCTTTTGGTTGCCACATTTTGTTATATTTTAAAACATTTGACAACAAACTTCACTATTTGTGCAGCAATTAGTAGTTCATAATATATGCTTACATCCTTTTATATCTACCCCAATCCTATCTGGCAAGGAGACTTGATGTTGTAAGTATCACTTTACTTTGGAAAAAAACTGAAGCTAAGAGAAGGAAGACTACAAACGTCTCATATTGTCCGTGGTACCATAATGTTTTCTTAGTCCTGGACTTCTTTGATTCTCCAGGTGTTTGTCATCTGTGGGGAAGAAGAAATTGAATAAATCTGTGTTATAAAGGCAGACTCAGTTTCTCTGGGTCATTTAATGTATTCCCCAGTCTGAAAGGTCAGCAATGACTTATCTGAATGACAGAAGGCTGATTGGATATCTGAAAGGCATATAGAATATTTGGTGATGATATGGATGATTTAAAGTAGAAGAGACAATGAAAAGTCTACAGAGGAATCCTTAGGTGTAAGCCACTAGATAGTTACAGACAATGTCATAAAATGTTTCTTCTTTGAGAGCCATGGACAAATATTTGGTTTTACTAAAGAACAACAGAAAGTCATTTGGCAGATCAAATTAGTAACTGCACAATCCTTTCCATCGGCAAAGAAGTAGAGAACTTAGAGAGGGGGAAGGAGGAGAGGAAGAGAGAGGGAGAGAGGGAGAAAAGGAGGGTGAGGGAAAGAAGGAAGCAGAGAAAGAGGAGAGGGAGAGAAGGGAGAAGAGGGAGAGATGAAGAGGGAAAGGGAGAGGGGGAAGCAGAAGGATAGGGAAGAGGGAGGGGTTAGAGGAAGGAGAGGGAGAAATTGAGAAAGAGAGGGAGAGGGAGAGAGAGGAAGAGAGAGGGAGAGAGAGGGGAAGGGAGAGACAGGGAGAGAGGGAAAGAGAGAGGGAGGGAAAGAGTGAGGCAGAGGCTTTCCAGAGCCTATATTTTCCTTATAAACCTTCAGAATTCTCATCTGCGTCTTTAATATAGCTTCTTCTCCTCTCTTTCTCTTCCAATGTAACTAAATGGACATACTACAAAGCTGCAGTGTATTGTGCAGATGTCTGATGCTGTCATAAGGATTGTCATTAGCAATTTTATTGATAGGAGTCAGTAACTGTATATTGAAAAACTACTTAACTGAATAAGTTCGCTGTTGATGAGTGCTAATAAGTAGATTTGTTTCTCTCTGTTTCATCATAGATTTGTTTTCCCATGATCACATTTTACAGGTTTAGAAACTTCAGATCATCAATCTCGTCCTTCAAGTACAGATGGTCCTAGGACTTTTATTTTATTTGACTGGATACTAAGTTCATTTTATATATTATACTACCTTCATGTTTCATCTTACAACCAATATTATGAGGATCTGGTATTATCCTATTCTGATAGACATGGTAAGTAGAATTCAAGAGGCATGAAGTGACTTTCTCAGCAACTTATACCAGGAAGCGTGAAGAAAGTGATGGTGTTTTGCCTCTAGAATTTCAAATATCTGTAGCAGAGGGGACAGTGCTTGTGGGAAGTATATAAGGAATGCAGATGGTCTCTCTTCTCAGAAACACAAAGTCTCAGAGCACAAGAAATTATTCATGAATGTGAGTTGACTCTTGACCCTGCATGCTGTGCAGTGCTAAGCTCGATCATGAAGCCAGGAATGGTAAAGAGTGTTGGTTGAGGGATCAAGCAAGGCTACACTGGAACACTTTGGAAGGAGTCATGTACTCAGACTCTCAGCCTTATGTCTTGCTGACCAGGTGACCTTCAAGGAATTATACTGTTTCCCGGAACCCCTGTTGCTGTTCCTATTCTGCAAAAACTAAAGAAAGGAATCAAGCATAGTGTAAAGAAACCATAAGGAGTTATAACTCTTCAGCAGATTATTCATACATTCTATGAGTACATTCACAGATTCATATAATTACAGAGGTAGGGAGTTGGCAGAGCAAGTTAAGTAAACTTGTAGGAAGGATCATTGGTATCCTAATGTGCTATGTTCCCAACACAGGAGAAGTTGAATTATAAAGATTAGTGATAGTCAAGAAAAGTGGTGAAGTTAGACTGTATATTTAATTATGTTTTCTGCTTGTGCTGTCCATGTTACCTCATGAGTTAGTTTGTGGCAATGCATTTTATTCATCTGTTAAACAACTCTTATGCAGACCTTGTTGGGTTATTGTCCAGCATGAGAGATAACTGTGTATACTCTCAGCTTATTGCTGATATAATAAAAGCACTTAATTTTCATTAGTCACTGCCATTCGTCCTTCTGTGCTTTAGTTACAGTCTTACCAGGAGATGGTTTGGAATGTGAATTTGTAAAAAAGCAATTAGTTACATGGGGTGGCAGGGTTGTGAACAGACAGATCACAGCAGGAATCCCGGTTCATTAGTTGGTTTCATCACTTAACCATAATACAGCACAGCAACAACGGAGACAAGATTTATTTCCATCCATAGTTTCAGAGGATTCAGTCTACATTTTCTTGGTTGCAAGGTCTTGGGTAGAACACGACAGCTATGTGAACATGTGATGGTGGAGGGCTATTAACATCCTGCTGAAACACAAGAGAGAAGCCAAGGGTGTGGGTCAACAATAGCCCATACCTGACCTATTTCTAGTTGAGTCCCATGGTCTCATGGCCATGGCCTTTTAACACAGTGTCACTGGCTGGGAAATGATTTTACAAGGTGGGACATTTTAGATAGAAACATATACCCTGTGCCTGTGCTCAGAGTTTCAGCTCAGACTCATGCTGCATAAAGATGTTTCATTAACAGCCTCGAAAACCTCCACAAATAACATACTTCAGGGTCCACTGGATGCCTGGAGGGGATGAGTAGCATGGGTCTAGTGAAACCAAGAGGATGAATATCTGTTTTGATTTGAAGATTATTGATCTCTCCCCGAACTTCATGCAACATTAGGCTAGGATTCTCCTGCCTGTTCATTAATGCCAGTGTGGAAGCTTCCTCCAGGCTTCTCTTCACTTTTCATTTACACCCAATGTCAGTCTCGCCAGCCGATTCCCTGTAGCATGAACTTGTAAAAACAATCAGTTACACAGGACCACAGAGTTGTTTAGGCAGCTGAGTGCAACAGAAAGAACACCTGAACTTAGAGGTATCCGTTTGCCAGTGTTTCCAAATTATGCTATCTCCTGTGTTGCACCCACTCTCTGGGGATTTTCTCCAACAATAAACCATGGCCTGGAAAATTGCAGCTGCCCACTAAAAGGCATAGCTCTATAAGTAATTTTGAAAGCATAGTATGATCTATCTATCTATCTATCTATCTATCTATCTATCTATCTATCTATCTATCATGTCTTTTAAGGCAAATTTCATGTCAATTAGCTATTGGTAAGAAAAGTCCCTTAAAACTAAAGTAGGTTCTTTGAAACTTATGAGTAAAAATAAAATGATTGACATATTATATGCTGTGCGAGTACCTCCTCTATGCAAGGCACTGCACTGGTCATTTGAGGAATAGCACTAAACTCTATTAGTGTGGTCTTTGTCTTTGATTTATAAGAATTAAATGCCATTGCAGGTATGAACTATTACAGGAGAAAAAGTCCATGATAAAAACAGAAACATGTTACAGAAACATGAAATTTCCCCAGAACAAAGAAGATATGTGAATAGTCAATCTAGTTTTAAGTAAAAGAAATGACATCATTGTTTAGTATCATAAATTACAGACATTGATTGCCTCATAGTGTGAAAAATATTTCATGTGTCAAGAGATGTTAAGCCATACTGAATTACATCCTGCCTAGTAACTTTTATCCACATATATTGTAATAATTCTACCAAAGTTTAGAAAGAAATCAGTCTAGCTAAAATGAGAAAAGATAAATATCAATAAAATAAAGTAGTGAATGTTACAGAAGTATTATTAGAAAGCTGTAGCCCAGCATACTTTCCAAAGAGAGCTCTTGGGCTGCAGTCACTAAACATCTTCATTATCCTTTCTTAAGATTCTCTGTGTTTGTTGAGTAGCCAAGTAATCTCAGCTTCTCCCCCTCTACTATAGAAACAGCTGGCATTCCTTTGACTTTAAGCATCAGGTAACAAAGGCAACATTCCCTTACCAGCACACAATCTTCATCCAAAGAGGTCAAGTGACATGTTTTAACCAGTACTTTGCCCTCCATTCAAAGCCAGTCACCCTTAACCCTCCCCCACAACTGTACCTATAACTTTCTTGGGAGTTGAAGAAGATAATAAGAAGCTTGATGAGTTTTTCTGTTGATTTTTGATTTTGCTGTTGCCTCACTTTCTTTTGTACTCTTTGGCTATTTTTCCTAATTTGTCTATGCTAGAGTGGATATAAAAAATAGAAAAGTACCAGGCACAGCAATTCAGTCCTCTGATTGGCATTTTTAAAACACAATTTATACTTCCATTATCCTCGTAGATGTCATACCTGGCTCTTTGTCTACATACACTTTCATGTCTTCTCAGAGGCTTGCTCCTATTCTTAGACCATCTTTCCTCTTTGGAGTCTTCAAAGTGTAATTTGATTCATGTATGTTTCTATGTGTTCATCTGCTCTTTCTCTGAATTTAGTCCTTCCTTTATATTGTTCCCCTTGTGAGCTCTATTCATCCAACCTTAATCTATGGAATGAAACAGCCTTGGTATCTCACATGTATAGTATAACAAGGTGCTTTACCTATACTTTACCTAGACTTTTTTTAATCCCCACAACTCTATGAGTACAAGTATTATCCTTACTTTATATATAAGAAATCTGAGTTTAAGAAAGCTTAAATTCCTCATCTGAGCTCCCACAGGTAGAATGTGGAGGAAAGATCCTGGGAGAGCCCATGGAATTTGGCATAGACTTCAGAATTTTATCAGCTCTTCTACCTTTTTAATTTATATTTGTTTTCGCTGGTTCACACTACATGTCCTTTGTAGATGATTCTAGGAGTACAGGCTAATCTTCTTGTGGCTGTTTCTGTTTTCCTCTGTGTTTAGCAACTGTCCAGTCCATTTGCTCTTGCTCTTGCTCTTGCTCTCTACATGGTCTCACATTACAGCTTTGACTGTCCTAGAATTCACTATGTAAACTAGTCTGGCTTCAAATTCCCAGAGATCCACCTTCCTCTGCCTTCTAATGCTGGGATTAAAGGCATGCACCACCATGTCTTCCTTTTTATAATTTTCTACTTGTACTGGCTATAGACTAGGAGCACCACAGGCAATGCTCTTGAGCAATGCTGTGAAAGTCCTTCTTGCAGCTCTACCCACAAAAGGAGACTTCTCCTTCTTCTCCATGAGGCAGACATCAAAGCATCAGAATGACTTCTACTCAGAAATCCTCTCGATCTTTTCTTTTCTTTTCTTTTCTTTTTCAGAAACCATGTGACATTTTCCTGGTGGGACTGAACAGCTTAATAGTTCACTATTAAGTAGTTCTCCTTGCTTTTGACATGATTTTCTAAATGATCTTTTCATTTTGATGTCTGACATGTCACTTTGGAATCTCAGGTGAAATTTTCATTTCTTTTTCATCAGGTGACAAAGACAGATTACACTGTGCCTTTGAATCTCTGTTTCTTCATTTGAAACTGTGCTGCAATTTTTTTTTATTTATGCCCCCCTCAGGGTTATTATAGGAATCAACTAACACTAATCCTGTTCATACTTAGATAATATAAAGTATTTTATGAACTATGATGGCAATTGTTCAAACACCTGTAAATGTTACTCCTTTGTCTTGAATACATTTTCTTACCTTGGGTCCCGTGAAATAGCTCTACTGTCCATTCTTCATCACAAAGACCTCCAGGATCTTCTCAGAAGTCTTTTTCTTTGTGAAATAATTTCAGTCTTTTCAGCTGAAAGGTCTTTCTTCCCCTCTCTCTGCCCTCAGCCCACTGTTGTACTTGTTAAGAAATTCTACCTGCTTTTACAAGACTGACTTTTAAGGGGTTACTTTCCAACACCAACAAGAACACCACTGTCTTCACTACTACCACCAGTGCTTTCACCATCACCATCACCATATCCTCATCATGACCATCACCATTACCATCATTCAGGGACTAGATATTTTGTAGTTATATAGATAACCAATTATATGGATAAAATTCTTGAAAACTGTAGCGATAAAAAGACTTGATTCAGTTGCTCAGTTAGTACTCTTGATTTTGTCTAGCATCTTTAGGATTTTATATTAAAATGTTTTTAATTAATTAACTTTTACTCTTTTCTTTATATGTGTGTGACTAAAAGAATATATAATCATATGTGAGAGATTGCAGATGTGGAGGCCAGAACTGGGAGTTAAATCTCTTGAAGTAGAGTTACAGGTGTTTGTACAAAGCCCAGTTTTACTGCTGCTATCTAAACTCTTGTTCTTATGATTGCACAACATGAAATACTAAGCTTTGAGTCATTTCTCCAGCCTCTCTAGAGTCTTTTATATTCATTCATATTTTTATCATTTTCACTGTCATTAATAACCACTACCTATTTTATCATCAAACCACTACCTATTTTATTACCAACATCGTTATTATCACGAACATCATTATCATCTTATCCAAAGCTGTTGTTCCCACTTAGACATTTAAACAGCAGGCATTTAGACAGTAGGCAATTCAGACAGTAGCCATATATATATATATATATATATATATATATATATATATATACAAACATATGTATATATGTATATATATATGGCATATATGTATATACATATGTATATATGTATATATATGGCATATATGTATATATATGTATATGTAGCATATATTTGTGTATATATATATATATATATATATATACATACACCAAAATGTCACCAACTAGCAAATTGACTAGATAAGGAAATTAAATCATGTGTGTGTCTATGTGTATATGTGTATACAATTTATGTTATATGCATAATATGTGTATAATTTGGAATTTTTCACATTTTGCATTTGATTTATTAAAAATTATTTTTGTATGCCTCCCACATTCAGTTAGTTCTTCAGAAATGGCAGTACAACTGTTAATACAAAAAACATTCTCTTGATTAATTTAGTTTGTATTTGGGCAAATTGAAGAGAGAAAATAATTGAAATAGATGAAGAAAAATCAACTCAGAATAAGACAATGAAGTACAAGAATCAGAAGAGGTGGTCTACTTTTCAGAACTCTTGCCCCATCTCAGTTCCCCTTTAACAAACTTCTTAGGGAAATTGGTCTAACACCTTTTGTCAATTAGGGAGATGTAATATTCAGAATTCACAGATTATCTCTACTCTGTGGCACCATGCTGATCCATTTTGATATATCCTCCATAGTCTAGCAAAGAGACCTTAGATGGTATGATTTTGTTGAGAACATTTTGATTGATATCATAGCTTAGAATATTGATGAGAAAATGTTCACTCCCCAGTGGGCAGACCATACTTTCTCATTCCTTTAATGTAGAGCTTTACTCTATCATTTATTTTAACAAATTACATGTTAGCCATGTTAGCAGGTATAACATATGAAAAGCCTAACAGTGTGCTTATCCTGTCACGTTTTCTTCTAGCATTTTTTATTATCTATTATCTCTGTGAGGGTGTCACAGGCATAATAGATTGACCCAGAGAGAGATAGGCTGAGTGAGACAGAGAAACAGAGAGGTGGAGAGAGAGAGAGAGAGAGAGACTGAGAGACTGAGACAGAGAGACAGAAAGAGAGACACACACACAGAGAGAGAATGTGTATTGTTAGCATGCTTGTTACTCAGAGCCAGGCTGAGTTTATGTTGAAGAATGTAAACTCTATTTAACAACAGGGCAAGATTTAATGCAATCTTGAATATCAGAAGAGGTGTTTTGAGTAGAGGAAAGATGATCCTATTAGAATTAAACTTAACCTTTTAATTTCTAGGTCATTTCAATAAACTTCCTACATTTTTAACTGTTTCGTCATCTTTAAATGGTTTTAAAAACTAATTTCAAAAAAAAATCACAGTGAGATATATCTGTAATATCCACTGTTTGGTAAGCTGAGACAGGAGAATTGCTTCAGTCAGTGAGTTAAGATAAGGATGGGCAACAATGGATGAGGGAAAAGGGGTTCAGGGATAGTGGTAGACTTGAGACAGCTCCACTAAAACACTAGGACTTAGATCCCCAGCACCCATTTCAAAGCAAGGCTCAATGTGCCTGTAATAAATAACACTAGGAAGAGTGGGGAAGACAGGTGAATTCTGCATATCTTTGTCCAGCTAGCCTAACCATATCAGTGAGCTGCAGTACTACTCAGAGACTGAATTTTATAAATAAGATGGAATGTTATTAAGAAATAAATGTGTGTATGTGAACTTGCATAAACATATCTGTATACCTAAGTGTACATACACATATGTCTTATACATACAATAACTAGAAAATTGCCTAGACAAGGAAATTAAATCATATAAAGCACCTGATACAAAATTATTAGTCAGTAATTTTTCATTATTTAATTATTTATTTACATCACAAATGCTGGTCTCCTCCTGGGCCCCCCTCAGAGAGTTCTCCCCCCCACCACCACCTTTCCTTCGTCTCTGAGATGATAGCTCACTCCTATCCTGATACATCAAATCTCTACAGGATTAGGAGCATTCTCTCCCACTGAGGCTAGACAAGGCATCCCTCTGCTACATATGTGTAGAGAGCCTTGGAACACCCTTTATATGTTCTTTGCTTGGTGGCTCAAACCCTGGGTGTCCCCAGGGTCCTGGTTAGTTGACTCTATTGGTCTTTCTGTGAGGTTGGAATCTTCTTGAGGGCCTATAATCCTTTCTTTAACTCTCCCATAGAGGTCTCTGACCTCTGTCCAATGTTTGTTTTGGGTATCTGCATCTGTTTCAATCAGCTGCTAAATAGAGCCTTTCAGAGGGCTGCTGTGCTAGGTTAGTGTCTGCAAGCACAACACAACATCAATAATAGTCTGAGGGATTGATGTTAACTCATGAGATGGATGTCAAAATGGGCCAATCACTAATGGCCATTCCTTCAGTCTCTGCTCCATCTTTGTTCCTGCATTATTTTTATCAGGGCCAATTTTGGGTCAAAAGTTTTGTAAGTAGATTGGTTTCCCTATCCTTCCACTGGGGGTCTTGTCTGGCTACTGGAGGTTGTCTGTTCAGGTTCCATATCCCAATTTTTAGGCATTTCTGCTAAAGTTGTCTACATGAACTCCTGGGAGCCTCCCTCACTCTGGTCTCTAGGATTTCCTAGAGAATCCTCCCAATCACAACTCCACTCAGCTGCATATTTCCATTAATTTTCTGGACCTCTGTGCTTCTCTTCTGTCTCTCCCCATGCCTGATCCTGCCCCCTAATATACCCAATACTCCCCTCACCCACCAAGTCTCTCTTTCCCTACTTCCCATTGACATTTTTTGTTCACAATCCTAAGTGAGATTTAAGCATCTTCACTTGGTCTTTCTTCTTGTTTAACTTCTTTGGTTATATGGGTGTATGAGTATTCTGAACATTTTTTGTTAATATTCACTTATCACTGGCTACATACCACTCATGTATTTTGGATTTAGGTTACCACACTCAAGATGGTATTTCCTAGTTTCATCCATTTGCCTGTGAAATTCATGATGTCCTTGTTTTTAATAGCTGATTAATATTCCATTGTGTAAATGGAATCTATCCCAAATCTATAAGCACAATCTCTGGTTGCCTCCTAGAAAACTAAGGAACTTTAAAGCTCCAAGACTAGACTCTCCCCAGATTTTCTGCCTTGTTCTGATCAATTCTTTGATGGCTTCACCAGCCTCCATTTATTTTCCTTTAGTAATGCTTCTAACATTTCCCCCCTTTGCTTCAGAAGTCACACTAAGCACACACCACTCATTGACTAGTCTGTGATGATTTGTGCTCTCAATGTGTGTTTATAATTATTCTGCATTAACTTAATTACAATGATGCAAAACAGAGCATGGCGGGTGTTTAAAAAATGGTGCAGAAAAAAATGTACCATGAGAAATAATTCACAGTTAGATGACAACAAGGTTGTGGTTTTGGTTGTAATTGGAAATAGCACTATTAATACGATAGTCATTCATTCTATATAATGAAAAAAATTGAAGCACTTTTTGCAATTACCCCATTCCAAATGAAATTAACATTCCATGGCATTTTCCATAAATGGTTCGTTTGCATACATCGGTGGAGACAATTAGCCTGGAGCTGAACAAAATCTGCAACTGGAGATAGTATGGAGTAGGGAGAGTCAGACATAGCTAAGAGGAAAAAGTTGCAAAAATAAACTCATCTTTTGCTTCAGGTTAGCAGGGAGGATCAGGATGTGCAAAACATCCGGTATCTAGGAAAAGTAGTAAGACTTTCATAATTAGACTTTCCAATGAGTGAAAACCACACAAACACACACACACACAAAGATTTATGGTACATTTATTGAACAGGGGGAGTGCAAATACTTGCTAAAATTGTGTTTACTTGTCTCTAGTTCAATATAATGCGAGCCCCAGAACCACTGAACCTTAGCCTGTGTGTTTGGATACTCCAGTCCTTCCAAAATCTCTTGAGTCTAAGGCTAAATTGCCTAGTAATCTCTACTCTATTTCCATGCATCTTCTGAGGTTGATGATGGGATGCTAAATTGTACCATGTCTTGATTTCACATTCTCCTCTACTGCAGTCAATGTTAGACTCTAGTTGTATTGATGACTTTTCTAAGGAAAATATCACTGAGAAGCCATTCCAAAATTGAATAAAGATCATTTAGGCAACATCTAGCTATATAGACATAGTTTTAAAGCTCACAACATAAACTATAAATACATAAGCTAGGAGGTATTCTTGACTTCCTCTTTTCTCATCCAATTCATATCTGACTCATGTCGGCTCCTCCTTTTGTTGGTTCTGAATCAATTCATTATCCTCCAAAATATATATCTTATTTTTGTTTCCTTTGACATTTTTGTTAAGATAAGTATCTCTAAAATGGTTAAGACTGCATAAGACTGGGACCATCTCCATCCCATCATTCAATAGGGAAAGGTCAATGAAGCTTTACTCCTCTCTAAGGAAGTTGGGAAGACAATGGTTGATTAGATAATGGAAGTCACATTTCACAGCCATTGGTAAATTCCTCAAGTAAACAAGCTCTAAACTGTGGTTCTAGAAGTATTCCTAATGAGGTACAGTGGAGCATATAAATAAAAATAAGACATGAAAGTAGAAGGTGGTACTCAACTGAAAAGAAGAGGTTTGGCAGGAGTGGTAGGATTATGAGAAAAGGCAATAGTGAGTGAAGATGATAAAAATTTATCTTATATGGATTAAATATATATATAAATATATAATGATATATTATATATATTAAATAATATATAAATATATATAAAGTTGAAAATTATGTGTTTTCTTAGGTTAGGGGATAACTAGCCACACTGAATAAGTCAGCACTCATTAAAATTGGAGATAGATTCAACTGGATTAGTATATTGACTCTATTAATAATTGAAACCATCAGTACAATTTGAATTCTAGGCTTAATTTCTTCTACATAAAGTAAATTACTGAAGGGTTAATTGCTTATGAGTTGTTGTGATTGTTAAATAGGGGCATAGCGGTGCTAAAAAGATGGTTTGGCCACTAGAAGCACTGGCTGCACTTCCAGAGGAGCTAGGTTCAATTCCCACCATCCACATGGTGCTTTACAACAATCTATCACTTGGGTCCTGCAGGGCGGTGGTGGGGGCTTGGGGGTGGAAACATTTTTCCTACCACCTTATTCTGACCTCTGAGGGGAATACAAATACACAGTACACACATATACACAGAGAAAAAATAGCCATATTCATAAAATAAAGAATATTTAAAATTGAAGTATGATGAAAAGCTTGGAACAATTTCTGGCACATGCAAGTTGCTCCTGTCTTCACAAGTGATATTCACATTGGTGTTTGTTGACATCTTTGATGGAGTCACTCTTCCTATCAAAATCATCCAATATAATCATCTCCTATGTTATGGAAACTAAAATTGCTAAGCTTAGCATGCAACCAGGATCCCCTGGTGACTTGGTTCACCCAGTGGCAGCATCCTAACAGCAATGCTGAACTCAGTCTTTACCAAGTGAGTCTTCAATTTTTTTAATTGAAGACTTCCTCACACAGCTGGTGCTACCTAGGAAATGCCTTCTGTTTTCTTAGATATGATATGCCTTCTTCCATGTTAAAGTTTGTCCCCTGCCACTGTGATTTTACAAAGCTAGGTAGTTCCTACCTAACTTTCTGAAATGAAATGCTTCAGCTTCCTTTCCTCATTATTTTTCAGTAAATTGAAGAACTCTCTTTGATGTTCAGAACAATTTAGTCGAGCTTTAGTTTTACCCTAAGTTGATATAATTCCTTGTATCACAGGGCCCGTTGGGGGACTAAGTCTGAAACTACCTGGATCTGGCTTCCAATGTATTTCCATTCCAGTCTCCAGTTGCGTTTAGCACACACATCTTCTCTTTGCTTTCCTTCTCTGTGTTTAGATACATTTCAGGAGCTAGATGCTCTTCATGGGAAATGAGGAAGGCAGGAGGTGTGGGTGTCCTCTCGTCAACACCTTCCTTTGTCAGTCATCATTCACTTATTAGAGACTTGCAACCAGCCACTCAGCGGCTGTCCTCTGTTTCTGCATCTCAGCTTTTGTCTGCTTTTGATTGGTTTTGAGCCCAGAGATCTGGGCCAGAGGATATGTGTTTATATACATGGACAGAAATAAGGAAAGGGGTAGGAATGCATCCTACAGTCTCATATCCATGAAACCAAATAAATGGTCTCATATTTCTGCTCTGACTCATTTTAAATTATGACTTCTTTCCTTCCATTATGATTACTAAACCACAGTTACTGGACACTATTGAAAGTATAGGTAAGAACCATTGTATTTCAGTTCACAGATGATAGATTACTTTAAGGATCACCATAGTCTGAGATGTCTTTCAGTTCACCTTTTGTAAGTTTTATTCTTTTACAATTACCTATTTTATCATTCTGAATAGTAATAATGATGTATGTTCTGTTTCTTCCAAAAACAAAATTTAATCAGTTTTGTTGTTGCTGTTAGACTTTACCCTTAGGAGATTCTTTTTGCATTCTAAAATGGAATTGTCTTTCCCTGTGGAAACAACACACATTTTTTTTTCAGATTTTTTTCTTATTCTATTTTAGTATTTATTTCCCCTCATTGAACTTCATTGATTGAATCCATTTCTTTAAAAAAAAAACACAATCTGTTCTTATCAAATTAACTCACAAATAAAAATATCGTGTAGGCAGTTTAAGGAAGTTTCTCAAGCATTTGCCCAATCCCAGGCTTTATAGATCTCACTGAACTCTGTACAGGTAAAATGGCCACGCTAATGCCATAGCACTTTACTCTGGGTTTTATAACTTCACTGTCGATTAAATTGTTATACGCATATGCAACACACACACATAGACACACACAGACACACCACACACACACACACAAATATATACAGTATGATGGAGTTGCACCTAGAAAAATTATTAGCTAAATATGTTCCTTTGTATCTTAGGCACACTTCATTCTTTACTAATATTCCATACTCTTGTTCTTCTTTCTAACCTCTATAATTGGAGCTGGGAAGATGACTCTCTAGTTAAGAGTGCACCCACTACTCTTTCAGGGGACCCAGGGTTCAATTCACAGCACCCATATGGTAGCTCATATCCATCTTCCACTCTAGTTCCAAGGAACTGAGCAGCCTCTGGCCTCTGATAGAACTCCAATCCAGGTCATATACAAGAGTTTACACAGGCTCACATACACTTAAATAAAGTAAAAGTTAAAAGAGAAAAATGTCTGTAGCCACAATACCACAAAAATGTGCCAGATTTAATCTAAATTTTATACTATACATATAATTATACCCTTCTTCATACATATACAAATAAAGTACAGGCAAGGGTCCAAATATTAGAAAGAACATATGTTTTTTTTTTCTTGAGTATGGATAATTTCTCTTAATATATAGTTTTCATTTCCACCCATTTCCTGTAACTTTACTCTTAAATAATGTTTCCTTTTATTTATGTACAACATTTTATCATCCAGTCACCTGCTGATGGACATCTAGGTGTTTTCTATTTCCTTGTTATCATAAAAACAGTGGCAATAAATATGGATGTGTAAATTTTCTGTGGTAGGATATAGAATCCTTCAGGTACATATTGTAACATTAGTATATTTTTTATTAATTTTGTTAATTTTATTTAACCCTTTCTATATTGTTTACAACATGGTGTCTCTGATTATTGCTAGTTTCAGAGCATTTAAAAATTTGACAGTTCTTCTGTTAAGACAAAAATTCCATTAGATAGTGGGCTCAGAACAACAATCATTACTAATTCTATATTATTATTCTTTAGATAACTGGCATGGAATCATACAGAACATAGTTTACATTGCAAATTTCCTAACCAGCATATTCTATCTTTATCCATATATTCTAAGACTAAGGAGATATTTTGCTGCTAAGGATCAGATAGAAACATCTAGAGACATTTTCTCTGATTATACTTTGAGGACACTCCATGTGATAAGAGAGGGTCCTGGGGTATGAATGAGCATCTTATCATGTCCAGAAGAATCTCTATAATCAGGAACTGTCCAGTTCTAGATGTGGACACTGTCAAGATAGACAAGCCATACATTTTTGCTAAGTGCCTTGATCTGTCAGGGTCTTCTCCAATCTGCAAAAGTAAGAAATAATGTGTTCTTTATCATATGTGAGAGATGACATGAAATTATATCTGCAAGGTCCTTTAACATATGTTTAGACTATCATAATTCCTCTTATAATTACAAGAAACAAAGGCTGAACATCCCTAATATAAAAGTGAATTTCTTAATAATTTGATTTTGAAATGTTTTGAATTCTCACATCAGGATTTAAAATTTTTACATCTTGGAAATTCTTAAATTTGTAGATATGGAATGACCAAGCAGTAAAATATCTATGTAATTATTCCTAAATTAAATATCTCCAAAATGTGAAACAAGTCTGGTCTCATGGATTTTGAGTAATATAAAATTCATGCAGTGGGGGCATTTGTAGCAACACAAATTCAAATACCACAATTAGAAGTACTATTATTGATTTGATGGTTTTCCAGAAAATTGATGCCAGCTAAGGATCCTGTTGCCCTTATAATATTATTTCAACTATCTATTACAGATTGGTCTCCCCTTTCTGGACTAACTCTGCTTTGTTAATCAGATTTTTTTGTTTGTTTGTATTTTGAGACAGGGTTTCTCTGTGTAGTCCAGTCTGTCCTGGAACTCACTCTGTAGACCAGGCTGGCCTCAAACTCAGAAATCTGCCTGCCTCTGCTTCCCAAGTGCTGGGATTAAAGACGTGCACCACCACCACCCGACTGATTACTCAGATTTTTCATGTGACACTTTCTCAGCATAATTCCTGAGGACTCATCTGGACCACAGAAATAGGGATCGTACTATTCTTGGTCTAGAATTATGTTTCTATTAACATAGCCTTAGTCTAGACCATAGGTCATCTAATAACTAATAGTAAATCACTATCTCTCTTACTCTCTCTCTCTGTATATGTCTCTCTGTCTCTGTCTCTGTCTCTCTCCTCATCTCCCCCTCTCTCTCTTCATGTTTGTCAGTCTCTTTTTCTTTCTCTCTCCTAAATTATTGAATAAAAATGAAAAGGATTCTAGGCAACAAGTAATGTGTTTTGCAAAACTTTCATTATTGTTGAGGAATCTTTCCACATATCTTATTGAACACTTACCCATGACATAGATATACAAGGTCTAACATCTTTAGCTTTAAATCAGGAGATGACCAACAACAGAAAAGGGTGGCCAAGGAAAAACATACCATTAGAGGTGGGAAATGGCAGGAAGTTGCTCCAACCCTGGGGTCACTCATATCAGAACAAAGGCTGGACTGTGAACATCTTCACAGATAATCAAAAACTCTGGTGTTGTGAGGAGACAGCTCAGCACTGCAGTTCAATCACAGCCTCTGGCTCCCTTTCTCTTTATCTCTTTCTTGTATCATATTACCGTACCTCATTGTGCACACCCAGCAAAATGAGAGCATTTCTTAAGATCCATCAGCCCATGCCTGCTGCCTCCCTCGGCAAGTGGCTCCCAACAATGGATCTCTATTATTTCACCAAAAAATATCACAGAAGGAATTTGTTCTGCACCACTGAAGACATGATTTTAATGCTCCTCTGCTGCCTTAGCTCGTTGTTTTGACTTTTCACTAGGAAAGAAATGGAGAAAAGAGGAAATATCTCTAATACCTATCTGAGCAAGTTTTCACAAGGGATTAAAAAACAATCAGGATTATTTAAGCATGGGATAAAAACAATTCCTGAAGTACCTACAGAATACACAACCGTGTGGTAAATCCACATAGGTATGTAAGATGACCCTCACATTCCACAGGCTGATCCCACAGATGGATCCATCTCTGTGGGATCAGCCTACTCCACACCTTCTTTTCTCCTCAATCCATTTGCATTAGTGTGATGGCAATTCCTGGTTGTCAACTTGACTACATCTGGAGTGAACTATAATCCAGAAATGGAGGACATACCTGTGATCCAGATGCTGGAAGACTCAAGCTTCTGACTCAGATCGTGACATGGAGACCTTGATGCATAGTATCTATGGAAAACTTAGGCCTAGGCTAGGTAGTGCATGTCTTTAATCCCAGGAGACAGGGGCAGGCAGATCTCTGAGTTCAAGGTCAATCTACAGAGCAAGTTTCAGGACAGACAAGCTTAGGAAGTGAAAGAGTTGGGATATAGAAAGCTGATGATAATGTAATAGAATAAGAGGAAAGTATTCTAGCTCCACCAGGCAGCATGACTTGGCCCCTTTGGCCATGTAGCTCCAGCTATAGAATCAAAAATAGAAGGCACTACTGGGACAATTGACTGGTTAGCTGGAGCTAAGAAGTTAGTGGTGCAGGGTCCCCAGTGAAGGAATTAGAGAAAAGACCAATGGAGCTGAGGGGTTTGTAGCCCCTTAGGACGAACAACAACATGAACTAACTAGTACCCTCGGAGCTCCCAGGGTCTCAACCACCAACCAAGGACTGCACATAGAGGGGTCTGATTGTTCAAGCAGCATGTGTATGGTAGAGGATTGCAAAATCGATCATCAATAGGAGGAGAGGACCTCGGCCCTGTGAAGGTTCTGTGCCCCAGTGTAGGGGAATGCCAGGGCCAGAAAGTGGGAGAGGGCGGGGTGGCAGGCATGGGGAGGGGGAAGGCAACAGGGGTTTGCTTTTGTTTGTTTTTTTTTGTTTTTTGGAGGGGAAACTGGGAATGGAGAAATTCGCATATAAATAAAGAAAAAAAAAGTTAGTGGTGATTAATGGTGATTAAGAAGATACTAGCATCACTGAGGTGAAATTTGGCGAGTGTTTTCTGAGATAACAAAGAAGCTGTATTCCAGAAATAGTCAAAGTTGTACCTTGAACTGTAGCTGGACTCTGTAATGTGTAAGAATCACCCAGGTGTTACTGATTTTGAAGGTATGAAGGTGTCATGGAGAGCAGCTGGGTCTTGGTACTGAGAGAGGCCAGAGAAGGCCATTGGTGAAGGTATAGCCTCAGTTGCAGTTGATGGTGCAGAACTACAGGGGTCATGCAAAGCAGTTGAAGTTGATTAGAAAACCCCAAGATGCTAAAGATGCCAGAGCAATGGAATACCTGCCAATGAAATCAGCTAACAGGGAATGGAACCAGCCCAGGAGAAAGAAATTTGGTGCAGTCAACAAAGGTCAAAAAGGACAGTAGACATGGAGATGCAGAGTTTGGAGTTTGCCCAGCTAGTTTCCTCTCTTCTTTGGGGATTACAGTTAACTGATTGGATGAATCTCGGAAGAGACTGAACTTTGAATTTTTAACATTCATGAGACTGCTATAGACTATGGGGACTTTGGAAGTTGAACTAAATATATTTTTTATCATTCTATGCCAAGGTGTGGCCCCCATCGACTCATGTGTTTGAAGAAGCCTATGTGGGGGAAGGGTCAGGGAATGGAATGTGGTGGTTTGAATAAGAGTGGCCCAGGGAGTAGCACTCTTAGGAGGTGTGGCCTTTTTTGAGTAGGTGTTACCTTGTTTGAGGAAATGTGTCATGGTGGGGATGGGCAATGAGGTCATCCTCTTAACCATGTGGGAGCCAGTATTATTCTATCTGCCTTCAGGTAAAGATGTGGAACTCTCAGCATCTTCTATACCATGCCTGCATGGGCACTGCCATGTTCCTGACTTGATAATGGGCTGAACCTCTGAACTTGTAAGCCAGTCCCAATTAAATGTTGTCCTTAAAAGAGTTGACTTGATCATGGTGTTTGTTCACAGCAGTAAAATCCTAAACTGTAACAATTAGTTTTATCGTAAAAGTCATGTGAGCCAAACTTGGCCTCAGGATCTGCTTCTGTTCTCTGCTGCTGCTGCTAATCCATCCACTCACCAGACTCATGGTAAATGGGATAAGGAATTACAGTGCTTAGCATAAACACTTGACAAATGGGATCAAGGGAATGATAACTGGTCATGTTTAAGCTTTCTTGCACTCATCCTCATTTCCATTAAGAAACTGAGGACACTTGAGGCTCATAGTGTTTGTACCTTGATATTTATGATACTAAAATAATTTTGCAGTCTTTTTCTGCTATTGTTATTCTTACCACATACTTTTGCATATTTATCATCTATTAAAGGATGTGAAAGGATAATTCTGAACTACTGCTTTTTATTGGCAGTAGTCAAATGTGAGTGTCACAGTGTCAAGTGTCAGCATCTACAGTGACTCAGATTACAAATAGCTTAACCTATGTCTAGCAGAAATGGTTTATTGTCTGTGGTTCAGAGAGGTTCATGAGGTATTCAGTGTCACACAGTAGCTGATCTGGAACTTTAATCTTAATTTCTTGCCTCTTAATCTGCTGAGTTTCTGCTTCAGTGCTCCCTCCCCCTAGTTTTACTCCTTGGATTTAAACTGGAAAGTTTTATGTTGCCGTGCATGACCAGCATTTTCTGTCACAGTGAAATGAGAATTGGAATTATAAGTCATTCGGTGGAAAATTCCAAGCCTTACAGAAATGCCAACTCAGCGTCAATCTATTATTGACTGTATTTTTAGCTAGTCTATTCTAAAGGGTTTAATATTGAGAAATAGGATGTATTTATAGTTTGGCTGTATTATTTTCACTACTGAACCCTTGCTGATTGATGTGGTTGGCTAAATTGTGTTTAAATTTGAAACTATCCTATTGCACTGGGGTGACTTGCCTCATTTTAAAGGAGCATTATTACTGGGAAATATGCCTACCAAATTATTGAGAATTCTACCAGTTTCTATGTTCTTCTCTTTGCACCTCGCCAACTGACCATATCATGTGTTGGTAATATACTCCTGATTTTTTTTCCTTTATTGAGCACTTTGCCAAGTGGAAAGCATATTTTTATTGACCAAGTGCCCTGGGAAGGGGACTTGTTTGTGACAAGAGTTCATGCCATGGAATAAGGACTTCAAAGTTTCAGGTAGCTGTGGCTTCTGGGATCATTTTCACATTGTTTTTATTAAAGATGTATTCGTGTTGTTTATATATGTTAAGGTGGGCAGAGGCCAGGAGAGAGGATTGGAGCCCCTTAAGCTACAATTACAGATTGTTGTAAAGTGACTGCTCTGAGTGCTAGGAACAGAACTGAGGCCATTATGGCTTCTAAGGAGAACTGCAAACTCTCTTAAGGACTAAGCCATCTCTCAGTTGTTTTTTAAAAATATCATCTAAATGAAAGTTGGCTCACAGTAGGATGTTTTTCTTTTCTCCACTATTGAATCAACTCATTAAGCCTAGCTTACTGGATTTATAGTTACACCAGCAATATATTTGTAGGTACCAACAGAGCTTTGCTGCTGTTTATAGCTTCTGTATGACCCTTGAAAGCTAAGTCCTTGTGGCATACCTACATTTATATGTTTCTGCATAAATGTATTTGTCAGTCACCACCAACACAATGCTCCACCACAGACTTCCACAAAATTCCAGTGGTTCTCAATACACAAAAACATATTTATCAGTCACCACTAAAACAATGCTCCACAACAGACTTCCAAAAGATTTCAATGGTTCTCAATACACACTACTGACAAGTTGTGTGTCTGAGTACTCCGAGGAATATTAGCTCACATGGGTTTTTCCGGTGTCTTCAGGTTGGCCAGGGGCAGTGTTCTAGGCTACAGGATGCCTGCTCCATGCTGCTGAGCACGGAGTCTACGGTTTTTCATCTTCCTTTGCCATCAGCACAGCTGTGAAAGCTTTCCTCTTGAGAGAGGCAGATGTAATGAAAGAGTAGGAACATAGGAAGGATCTAGATGAACATATGATTACTTAACACTACTAACTTCTACACATGTGATATTCAGCATGGCAAGTCAAAAGGCCATGACCAAGTGGAGATTTAGTCTGCAAAGAGGCCGTGGCAAGGGTGTGGATTCAGACAGGACTTTAAAAATGAGGCGTAATAGTCTGTGCATTGTAGTTATTATGAAGTTTAAATTAAATGACTATTTACTTTAAAATATTACCTGCCATATAGCAAGTACTCTGTAATTGGTAAATGTCATTATTATTGTTATTATAATTATCCATCTAATGAAATGCTTTTGGCAAACTGACATGGAACAATGTGGAGAATCTTGGTAATTTATCAGCTAGAGAAATCCAATGTAACTCTATGAGGGAGGATGTGAGTCCGGAGATGAAGGGTGTTGGGCATAAGAGAGTTCAGTTTTTCTCTCCTTGCAGTCCACTTGCCATGAATACAAGTTCTCCTCACATATTTTTATCTGATCAGCCTTCTCAAGAGCTTTAAATTTTCCTAATTACTTGGAATAATATGGCTAAAGTTCAGGACCTAATAAGGTCATGCAGGTCTGCCCGTCTGTGTAATATGACACACTGTAACAATGTACTGTGAACACAGCTATATGACCACAGGCTGAAGCCATATTCTGGTTCTGGATTACCACATGATCAGAGAGTAGGCATGAAGGGGACTGACTGATGATGAGTGGAGACAGGGACTGGCTGACACTGAAGGACACAATTGAAAGGATGACGGGGGTTGCCAGGACATAGAATGGTACTCATATTTGAACATTGTAGAAGACTACAATCCTGAGCCCAAGACCAATGAATTACTAAAGCAAGATATGAAAAACCTACCATGCACTGTACAAGACCCTTTGAGAGTCTGCCACAAGTGAACATGATGATAAAGCCTATACTCTGTTGATCTACTTTGGGTAATTTTTTAAGTGCTTACATATATTATTACCTCACATGTCAACAAAAAACACACAAAGATTTTTTTTAAATATACAAACATTTTCATTATTTATATACTAGGTTTCATATATAAGGAACTGAGGCTCAGAAAAGTCATTGAGTCCCTAATGGCATGAAGGTTTAAACTGTATTTACACTGTGTGTAATCAGCGCATTTGGAATCAAAGTCTAGACACAGGCAAAAATAGTAGGGTTCAATGTTAGGGCTACTGAATAAGATAGGGTTTTTAAGTTGGAGTTTAAGGAATGGAGCAGGGTTATTTTCAGGGTACCCAGACTTCTTCTTGGCTCAAAGATGAATTCTCTTGATGATAAAATCATTTCTCAGTACAAGCTCCAGAAACAACAAATTTTGTAGTATTTTTCTCTACAATACCTGCTCCTCCTTTTCCTCATGCCACTGGCTGCATCCTTTATGTCTCTATAGCTCATAGCCTCATGGACTTTTCTTTCTAACCACAAAGAGATACCTGGTCAGTGGTGTTACAATTAAATAGGAATCCAGGACACTATTTTCTATTATCTTTACCTCTGACTATACCAGTGATGTGCTTTAGAAAGGGGTGAAGTTCTGTTCATCTCGGTGCCTACAGCTCCCATACCCAAATATACCCTCCACGTAGGTATAATTTCAGATGTAGAAGTGCAGAATGTGTATGGCCTTTCGATATCAAGGAGCACAGAGACATTCCATGTGGCCGTCCTGGGAAGTCTTAGAAGAGATGAGTTAATTATAGAATTTTGTAATGACTAAATCCCATAAGGATATGCAACATATACTGAGGAAAGGCTCTGGACTTTCTATGACCAATGGGGAAAGACCTTTGAAGCAGTCCTATTCACTCTCAATTTTACATATGTGTTTCACAAACTGTGGCAGGCATTTTAATATTTCATTTAGTTGAAAACAGTTTGTTGGAGTTCAGGCATGCATCATTTGAACACTGTAGAAGGAGATACTAAGGGGTTTAAATAAATGCCTATGTTATAGCTAGTCAGAAGTGTAACAAAGGAAACTGGTTCATTCCAGAGTCTTCCAGAATCACAGCTCACTGAAATGAAGTGAGTTTTGACTTAAATTGTCTAGTTTTTTTTATACTTTTGACCCTTTCTCCATGAGCAGAACATACTAATGTATGATGGCAATGCTGCCTAGCCTTTCCAATCACCTGTCAATTCTCTGGCCTCTGCAAAATGGAAGTTCAGTTGATCTAGATAGGACAGTTGCAAGAGTAATGTATTGGCTTGGACAGGGATGGGGAACAGAGAAGTCCTCAAAACTAAACAAAGAACTACAAGTAACTGAGGAATTCTGAAAGTAAGAGACATAGTTGGCCCCAGGGAACAAACCACAGCAATTGGTTATCCAATATCAAAAGGTCAGCTCTGAAAACATAATGCAAATAGCAATATATATATATATATTATATATGTATATATATGTACATATACATACTTATAAAATATACATATACTATATGTAACGACAATTAATGAAAAGGGAGGTCATGAATTTGAAAAGGAGCAAAGAGAGGTATATGGAGGGTATGAAGCAGCAAAGGAAAGAGGAAATAATGTAATTATATCATAATCTCAAAGATTAAAGAAATATTTTTAAGTGCTTTACAAACAGGAGAGCAGTTCCTGTGGTAACTGTATTCCTTTTCACAAAAGCACATTCATTTACATTTAGAACTTCAAGATGTTGGAACCGGAAGGAATCTTGGAGACCATCTGTGCTCTGGCTAGGAAACATGAAACCAGCTCCACTGAACCTGGGAATTATTGTACTTTGATCAAAAGAAAAGAAAATACTACAAATTTGATTCAGTCTTTCATATATGATGTAGTTTTCTCAGTTGAAATAACATCCACTCTGTGAGTCTGCAAGTTAACTGATAGACACAAGATCCTGAGTATAAGAAAGACTATTTGCTGGCTTTTCAATTTGTACTTGTTGTTCTTCACCCATTTATCTTGTCTGGAGGCACTTGCTCAAAGATAAGCCCAACCAGGCACCAAAGGTTTAAGAAAATATATGAGAGAGAAAAATACCTAAGGAGTAAGAAAATTCTATCCATCATTTAGTCAATCCCTGCAAATTGAGAAGAGGCAGCCATTTTTAAAACAATAAACTTGGATTGTTTGTTTTCTAGTTTTTAAGCATTCTCATTTAGCTAAGAATACTGGCTGTTTTTTAATTGTTTTTATTTTGTTGAAAACAGTTCTGTAAAACTTTAGTTCTAGGGCTGCCCTTTGTTATCCTGATAACTGAGTGCTTCTTGATTCTTTGTTGGGTCTATCTGAGATGTAAAAGGATACTAAAACCACTTTCATCACATGCTTGGTGTCCGTGTGTATCCAGTTCAAAGCCTGTAAACACAAAGAGATAAGCATCAGTGTGTGTACATATATGTACATTGTTGGTTGTAGGCATTCTGTATCTATATCTCTATGATCCATAAGTTTTTATTAAGGCATTAGCTTATGTAGTTGGAGAGAGTGGCAAGCTAGCTAGAGACCCAGGATATAACCTATTCTGTATCTCATATATGCAGATAGTCTCTTTCATTATCAAGTCTGTGCTATCAAAGTCTTCAATTGATTACATGAGGTCTATCTATACTGTGAAAGCAATGTGTTTTACTCAGAGTGTCCTGGTCTGATGATAATATCTAAAACTACCTCTACAGATTCCTATAAAATAGTGTTTGCTCATGTATGTGAATAGAACATCCTTTTCAAGAGAAGTGAGTCTCAAGTTACACCAAAACTTGAAAGAGAGGAGAGGAGCAATGGAAATAGCACTAGATACTGAAGCTAAGCTATATTATTCATCAAAGATTTATTAAAATGTATAAGACAAAGGGAAGCAGAAAGATGGTTCAATTGGCCAAGCACCTATTGTATAAGCATAGGAATATGGGTTTGAATCTCTAATACCAATGTAAAAGTTATGTATGATGGTGCACATTTATAATACTTTATAACTCATAGAAGCTGTATTTCTGGAACTTCCTGCACGATTCACAGGTTGGTAAGTGGCTCAGAGTCTCCTCTTCCCAGCAATTGCTTGCTGCTTTTATAATATAAGAAGGGGTCCTTATGAATCTTGTAAATTAAGGACCTTCCTAAGCCTCATGCCTTAAGGAAACCTTGTCAATTTGGAAGAAATAACTTCAATGTAAAAAAAATATAGCTTCATAATATGAAGTATTAAATTGTGAATGTAGAAATATCACCAACAAGTTTATGTATTTGAATACTTCATACCTAGTTGATGGTGCTTGCTTTGAAAGGTTGTATAACCTTTTAAGAGGTGAGAAAGTAGTCATGTGAAATAAGGGAACACTGAGATTATAATTCACAGTCCTTCCAACTACAGTCTCTTTGCTTCTTTTTAAGTACCATATAGAAAGCAGCTGTAGCAAGCTCACACAGCCATACTTGGAGCCTCTAGTTGCCATAAATTCCCCATTATCATTGACTGAAACTTTATAAGCTGTGTACCAAAACAGAGCCTTCTGCCATTAAGTTGTTTCTGCCAGGAATTCCCTAATAGGCATCAGAAAGTCAACTAATCCTCTTTTCTACCTTTACAAGGCAATATGACCAATGAACATCCATTAGTTGCTTTATCTTCCTTGCATAATTCTATAATGAGAGAGAAGCGAAAAATGAGATTAGAACAGACCTTGGACCTTAAGGGAGTCTTCAGATATGTCCAGTAAGATCCAGACTCCCTGGGAGTGCTGGCCTAGATTATCTGAAGAGTGGTTGGCCATCTGAGCAGCTATGTAGGCCTGCAGAAATGGCTTCCAAAGTGTAAGATTGACATACACATCTCTTTACACCAATATGACTACAGTCTGGGTATGAGCATGGTGCAGTGTATGGAGCTAGAACATCCATCATTATTATGTGAGTTCAAATCTCAGCTTTATGGCCTTGGAAAATCATCTAATTTCTCTGAGTCGGTATGTACTTCTATACAGCAGTGAATGATAGTTGCCTTTTAAACTTGTTAGGAGAAGAAAATGAGAAAACACGAAGAAATGCCAACATCATTTCCTGGCAAAGTGTTGGTGCTTGGGAACTGTGAAATTTTTTTCTAACACAAATTAGACATGTCTACAAAAATTAAAGAGAGTGAAGGATATGCTACTGAAACTTAAACCCAAATCTATGCCCATTTCAGTGAAAGTGTATACAGACATTACTTTGTGGAAAAAGGAGTGGATGGCAGATTAGTTGCACAGTTGAGTCTGGGCATAGATACAGTATTTCTGCAGGCTACATGTTCTAATTTACCTGGTCTCTGAAAATCAGTGTGCACCTCTGTATCTTTGTAGAGTGATTCAGTCTATGCTTCTCCTCTCTCTCTCTCTCTCTCTCTCTCTCTCTCTCTCTCTCTCTCTCTCTCTCTCTCTCTCTCTCTCTCTCTCTCTCTCTCTCTCTCTCTCTCTCTCTCTCTCTCTCTCTTTCTCTCTCTCTCTGTCTCTCTCTCTGTCTCCCTCCATCCCTTATCACACCCACCTCTTGGATTCTTCTTTTATCTTCCTTTTATATTCTTTCTCTTTCCTTTTACTTCCTGCTGCTCTGCTCTGCCCTGCCTCTCCATTACCTTCCTGTTTACAACCATTTTGTACAATATTTACCTCTATTTCTAAGTGTGATTTTTCCTCCTACCTATGTTCACTTAGTTTCCTTCGTCCTCTGTCTACCTCCTTTTTTTATGTGTTGGGGAGCAGACCTCCTCTTCTCAGAACTTAATGGATCAGGCCCATTATGCTTAGCAATTTCTTACACAGCAGTCAGAAAGAGGCAGCAGTGCTGCTTCTTTACCTGCTTCTGGACCTGAGGGGATATTCAGAACAGGCACCATGTGTTGCAGTCATGATGGTAATGGGTGAACATTTTGCTACTCTGGGCTGGTAGAGCTTAGTGAATACTTGAAGGTAACACAGCTTCTTTACACAACTTGATATATTGTTGTTGAGGGAGCTGCTGAATTGGGTCAGGAGGGGTGGGGATGAGAAGAGTAAAATATAGGATGACATCAGCCATGAAGAGGTTTTCATGAGCACTGCTGCCCCAAGCCTGTCTGGGCTCTTGGTGCTGTCACCAACTCAAGATTAGCCAAACAGATTGATGGGATTTGCTACACTGGGATCAGAAACCCTTTCAGCTCACAGGAGCAAACATTCCCTCCCCATGAGTTGCCCCCTGCCATAACTAGTTAAACATATAACATATAAAAGCTTAGAAAAACTAAAATGTAAATAAGAGGAGAGGAGAGGAAGAACTGATGGTCAGGAATTGACAAATGTCAAAAATATCGGAAAGGTGTGGATAGTACCCCAGGCAAGACCAGATAAAGAAATATGCTAGAATGGAACTGTTAGGAGAAAGTAATGAAGGGGATTTTACTGAAGTAAAGGCAATGTGAAGGGAGATGAAAATATTAAGACAACAGGGAAAGACATATCAGAGCCATTATAGGTTAGACAAAAGATACAGTGGTAGGAAAATGACTTTATTAATCTCCATAAAAACTAGAACTGCGAAACAGGGGACCTTGCCAGAATCTGTAGTTGTCTAGAGTTCTAGCCTCTCTCAAAAGAATGCAACATAAAAGGAAAAAGGAAAAATCTACTCTCAAATTCTCCTTTGGCATAGCATCCTATTGCTGAGCTAGGAGCCAGATGACAAGAAGCCAGGTGATGATCCTCCAAGGGTTTTATCTGGCAGATTAAATATGGCAGGGAGTTAGAGATCTGGCGATATGAATAGAGAACAGGGGACATATGTCAGAAATACATATACTTTGTATCTCTTGCATTGTGATGAACCTAAGTCTTAACAAAAATGGGATCACCCAAATCAAAGGCCACTATATGATTTTTAACTAAACTTATACTCACATTCATTTCTGTTAAATGTAGTCCTTACCTCACCTAGGCATCATTAATTCAGTGTTGTTGTTCAAAGCCAGAAGAAAAGGAGGAAAACTCATCACCCTCCTTTCCTTTGCTGTCTTTATAGTACATCACATTCTTTGTGTATTTAACATCCAATATAACCCTCAACTTTGGTGACCTCACAATATATACTATTTCACCACTTCTCCCCATGCTCTCCATTACTTTCTCTACTTCTCTATCTCTACCATTGCTACCCTATTGCAGGCTACTATCTACTTGGACTTGGACTATGTCCATGCTATATTCCTAGGTAGTCTTTCTACTTGTTCATCCCCACTCTCGCCTTTTCTCTGTATAAGCATGTATGGGTACATATGTGTGCCAAGGCTGGTAGTCAGAAACTCCTTAGATCCTTCATGTCTCTATCTCTTCTCCAACAATGGGGTTATAGAAGTACTTGGTCACACCTGGCTTTCTTTCTTTCTTTTGAGCTGGCAATGTGATCTGAGCCCTCACGCTTATGAATTAGTGCATTTACTCATTCATGCATTGAGCCATCTCCTTGGCCCCCTTTTTCTTGCTAAGAAACTCTTTATTTTCCTTTGCCTATACAATCTTCTATAAATATGAATATGACTATTCTCTATTTCAAAATGATGATCCATGCTTAAGAGGTCCCTGAAAGTGAAGATTATGATTAGGGCTAAGGTTGAAGTTAGGTTTCTGATTTCATCTCCTGTTTTACATCCTGTGATTTGTTGTCACTCCCTTTTTTTAGACAACTAGATATCTTCTACTACAAACTCTTGTGGCACATTTACCATTCTATTCCAGTATGTTTGTTATACAGCCTATATTAATTTGTTAATTATGTTATAGTCATCATCTTTTTTCATGATAAACATAACAAGGGCTACCATAATAAAATACTACAAACAAAGAATATTTTTTACAGATACTGAGGCAAAAAAATCCAATATCAAAATGGAGATACCATTGGCCAGGCTCTCCTTTCCATCCCATTGATATTGCTTTTTCTCTTTTTTGGTTTCTCTCTTTTTCTCCTCCCTCTCTTCTTTTCCTCTTCTTCCTTTGTAGATTTCAGACCATTGCTGCTTCTGAACATTTGAGCAGAAGCTAGCCTCCTCTTATGGTTCTGCTTACATCATTATTTTCTGTGCACACTGAGCTAAGATTCACATAACATTGTTTATCAGAATTGTATTGTACAATGTGGGTATAACAGGGAACATGTAAGTGGAATCTCCTTGGATCACCTTCATAGACCTGACTTGAGAAGACTTGGGAGAAGAAAGCAAAAGACATAGTTGAGGAAGTTATAATGCCACCATATGGCTCATTTGCATTGTCAATTGTGTTTCTTAGCAATCTGATTCTCCCTGTGTCCCTGAAGATGGGGCTTCCCACAGAATCTAATATCCAAATCCACCCTCTGGTTTTTGACTTACCTTGCAGACACATCTGTCTAAGTTGATATTTTTTTCCCAAGAAACAAGAAGTAGGTACTGAGAGGTTAGAGAGGTTTCTCTATCTAATCTGAAGAAATCCATCCAAGGCAAAATGAATTTCGAGTTCATGCCACCTCGTGGAGTTAAATGGTAGGAAACTCCACCTAAGAAGGCATTCCCATCCTCTGCAGATATAGGTGGAGGGAGACTGAGTTTGAAGATTTCAAAGGCAGGGCTGTCTTTGGTCATTTCTCAGAACAAAGGCACTGAGGCCATTTAGGTGTGTCCTGTTTTCTTCTTCTGGTTTCCTCCTCCTGCCTTTGATAATATCTCTTATCTTCTTTCTCAATCCTCCCTCTATTTTTCCTTTTATCTTCTATAGTTTCTCTCTAAACTTCTAGCCTTACTTTTTCAATCCACAGGGATTTCCTATTGGTTTCAATTTGGAAACTGGAAATGTGACCATGGTTAAAGTCACCAGTGGGTTGTTACACATACATTGGCAGATTTGTGGGCTTGACTACTAATTGCTGGCATGGAGAAAGTCCTATGACTTGCTTGGAAGCTTTGTTTTTCCTATGCTAAATTTGGGATGTGGACTTAAGTGAACTGCATCCCACAATGCTATAGTTTTGTCAATAAGCTGTTGTGCACTCTCCACTACCACTGTGCCCATTCAGACTTCCATTATCCCCGAGTAACTTATGCAGAACTCTTAGTCTCCACCTCCTTTCCCATTTCTCTGTATTTCTTCTTACTTTCGTTAGTAATAGTTAGCCGACTGACCTAGTTTAAATTCATTGTCTTCTTCTTTAAAGCCACTCAATGATAAATCTTCATCACTGGGATGAAGTCTAAATTAAATCTTGTGTACAAGGTGTCCTCGTTCTCATGTTCCATTCCTTCGCACGCTCTGTATACAAACTCCATCACACCTACACTGCACACACTTCTCTTACTAAAGAGCTTCCCAGCTCTGCCCTCAGATCATCACACTTGCTTCTCTTCTGCCTAGGACACTCTCATCCCCAATGTCCTCTTACTCCTACCATCCTCTGCTGTCTTTGCTACTTGCTATTCTTCATTATGATCACTGTTTCAATAATGCCTTTTCCTAGAAGCCTTCCTTGACTTTCTGGATGGGTAAGGTGTCCCTTGTTCTTCTATTCTATTTCAGAAACTTTGCTTGATGTTGGAGCTGCCCAGATATATATCCTACTAGATTAGAAGTTGTTTGAAATATGGACTATACCTACCTTTCACTATCATATATCAAGAGCTTATTCTAATGTCTAAAATCCAGTAGGTGATAGATAATACCAACATTGTATCTGTCCTTAGACTAGTGAGAGGGACTTGTAGTTGAGTGTTACTAGTGGGTCAGACAGAGATGGAGTTTCAAAGACTTAAGGTGGCCAGTCCCAGTCCCCCAGGGACTGCGAGTAGGTCAAGCCTTAACCTCAGCCCATTGCCACCCTGTAGCAGCAGCTGAGGCGACCCAGGAGACAGTGGAGTCCCTGATGCAGAAGTTCAAGGAGAGTTTCCGTGCTAACACACCAGTGGAGATCGGTCAGTTGCAGCCAGCCTTGCGCAGCAGCACCTCTGCAGGGAAGAGGAAGCGAAGGAGCAAGTCTCGAGGTAGGCAATTCTGGCACTGAGCCAGAAGACAGAAGTGTGTCCTGTGTTCCCAGATACAGGGAACCTTGTCCAATGCCTCCCCACTGCTCCTATCACTTGTGGCACTTCTCTCCCTGTTAAGTCCCCTTGAAGATAATATGTGTACCCCTGGGGTTAGAGGTAACCTCTCTGAGAACCATGCTGCCTCATCTGAGGATGACAAGGAACATTTCAAATTTTCAAGTGGTTACGAGGGGATATAAGGAGAGCTTCTATAACCAGAACCTGCAAGCAGCAGGTACGTTTTTTCAAGGGTGTTCCTACTAATAGTACAGAAGAAGCAGAGCACACTTGTAGAAGGCATGAGAACTATTGTCTGGGCCTGAGAAACAAGGGCTCCTAGGAGCATTGTTAGGAAACCACAGTTTAGAATCCTGAAGAATAGAACAGGTGAGACATAGACATAATATATTAGATAGAACTGATTCTTATTTCCATTCTGATGTTGTGTCCCCTGGATCATGCCATTAGACCTGTCTAAGGTACACCTGGCTCATATTGTAGTAAAATCTCATGCAATGGTCCACATTTATTTCAAATAGATCTGCTCATCCATGTCCCCCCTTTTCCTCTATCTTCTCACATCATTATTATTTCCTCTGAGTACCTGTGTGACTTTGCATGTGGGAGCATCCCACTTAGCATTGTTCAGTTTCTGAACCTGCACTTTTGTTTGGTCCAGCCATGCTGATCTCTGGCTCATTGCTCTTCTTTGCCCCTCTCACTCCCCTCTCTACTGTAACTTCATTCCTATGTCAACTTTTGTGTGTTCAAGCTTATGAATATGACATTTTAAACTACATGGTGTTCAGCTCTTCACTGTTTCTACTAAATCTGTATGCTCTGACCTCTACATTCCCTCTTCTGGAATTTTCTTTGTGTTTGTGTGTCTTAAATAAATAAACTGACCCCTGTAAATTATGTCTTCCCATTTACTCACATTTAACTTATTCCATGCACAGTCTAAATGATATGTACACTGTACAGGCTTTGCAGCAGAGCTATTTTAGCAATTACAACAATTCACATCTTATAGATGATGTCACCAAGAATGAAAAGCAACACTAGCATTTGTCAGAGGATACCCTACAACCATAGTTTTCAACCTTTCTAATGCTATGATCCTTTAATACAATTTTCCATGTTATGGTGACCCCCAACCATAAAAGTATTTTTGTTGCTACTTTATAACTGCAGTCTTACTACTGTTATAAATTGAAATGTAAATAATTGTATTTTCTGATGGTCTTAGATTATCCCTATGAAAAGGTCATTCAACCCCAAAAAGCATTGAAACCCACAGATTGATAAGCAGTTATAGACTTCATTAACTTTGGTAGACCCAACTCACTATGAAGTCTACTATATTTTCTTTGTCTATATTAGTGCTGGTACCATGTGTGTGAGCTCATTTGCTTCTGTCTGCCTCCTTTTTGACAAGGACAGAGTTCTTAGGATTGTCTTCCTAGTTGGATGATATTTATAGCTAGATCTAAATCAGTGTTTGAAAATGTGGCAGGGATGATGCTTGGTGTGTGTTGAGAGGATCTTGGTCCTAATTCTGTGAACTTTAAGTCAGGGTGGTGGAAAGGCAGACAATATTGGGATGTTATGGGAGGTCATATATCAAATCAGAGGGAGTTGCAGAGTTTATTTTTGGAACCCGTGTAGTAAATAGCATTCTCCCTAGAATGGTCAGGACTGGTGGTTTGATAAAGCTAACCGAATCAGCCTCCATTTGCATGGCTTTGAAAAAGTCATCACTTTCTCTGAGTCTCAGTTTTCCAATTCCCTAAAATGGGACTCATCAAACTATAAGATTGCTCTAGACGTCTAGGAAAATAGTGAGAATGCTCAGATAGCATGCAGCCACCATACATACATGCTGTCTTGTGTGTTTTCCTGGGTTGCACAATCAGGTCACATAAAATCACACTCACCTTTACCTACGCATCTTTATTTTCTCAAGTTTACCAAGCGTGCTCTTCTATCTTGTTATGCTTTGACACTCCATAAACCTGTGTGGCTTCAAGTAAATCGTTTCTCTGTTCTTCAGAACCAATCTGACTTCATTTCTTCATTTACTGCAAGCATCTTTATGTCACTTAACCCTTCAAAACTATCCATTTTATGCTTCACAGTTTTCCTAAGCAGGCTATAAGACAATTGGGCAGTTTTTCATTTTACATCAGCATTTTTTTTAAATGTCACATAGAGATATTTGTTTCCTTTGTTTTTTCTTCTAAAATTGGTCTTTGCTTTGTAATTCCTTTTTACCCTGTCAGGGAAGATAGAATTCCAGGTTAAGATGGTTAATGAACACACAGCAGTTGAGACAGACTGTGGATGGATACTATCCCTTGTGTGTTAAGAGCAGTCTCAGCATTCGAATGAATAAATATAAATGTAGCTCCTCAATGTATGTAGAAACTGTCTTGCCTTTCTTTTTTACAATCATGACTGCTGCCACCACTTGCTCTCTCTTTGTAACTATACTCTGCATCTGACTCAGTCTCCCTCTACACAACAACCAGACTAATTCTTTCAAAATCCTATGCCAGTTAGTATTTGCTTATGACTCTTGGGTACTTTCCCATTCTTGTTGGAATAACATCTCAGCTCTAAACTCTGAGGTAAAGACCCTGTATCATAATGATCTGCATCCTATTTTCTTCCCTAATATCATCTACTCTGATTTTCCTTGTATTCTAGACAAACTGGTTGATCTCATACTTCATAAACATAGCTACTATATCCTTTCCTCAGAGCTTGGGACCTCTCTAATGCTTCCCATACATGGTTCTTTCTGCATCTTTTATTAAAAATAGCTGCTGTGCTACCTGGTTCCTTCTCGCATTACATCTCTCATATCACACTCTCCCATGTTAAACCATCAGAATTTTATTTTCCTCTTGGATTGGCTACCATCTGTAATATTAGCATGTATATGAATATTCCATAAGAATACAGTCTAAGATTGTTTTTCCTGTGCCTGTTTGTTGTCTTTCTCTCTCAAATAGATGTTTTATAGTTATAAACTCAATACATACAATACATTTAACAAATGCTGGTTGAATATATAAGCATCTGAAATCACTTGTAGTTATGTCTTTTGAATTGATGGTATGTAAAAGTTCCTCTTTCATACTGATCTTCATGAAATGCTTTCCCCCACAGGCAGACAGACTAACACCCAGCACATCAAACTAGTGTCACCAAAGCATTACTTAAATAGTTCAGGAGCAGTGTAATGATGACTGTTGCCACCACTGTATCTGAAAGCTGGAGAAGAAGGGGAGTAGTGCATATACCACCAGCTGGTCATCACACTTTTGAGATTCTGTTGACCTGGGGAGATAACTCAGCTGGTAAAGGACTTGATTGCAAGGATGGAGAATTTGGTTCAGCTCCCCACACCCATGTAAAAAGCCAGGTATTGTCTGTATACCTGCCATCACAAGGCTGGGGAAGCAGAGGCAAATGTTTCCCTGGGCACTTCTTGGGCAGCTGTTTTTGATGAATCAATGAACTTTAGTTTCAGGCAGTGTTTGTCTTGTAACATAAGGTGGAAGTGATAGAGAAAACCACTAGTTGTTGCCTTTTTATATCTACATATATGTAGGTATTCACATGCATATACCTAAGAGCACATACACACACACATTGGGGATGGGGTTAGCATTACATAATCAAAATTCTGTATACACCATCTTCTTGGAGATTTATGTATTGCTTTTAATTCTCTTAAGACTCTGGAAGACCTCCAGTACAAAAAGAAAAGCTGATTGGTTGCATTCATTGTCCCTGGTACCATCCTGCCTGCAGACTATGTATTTCCCCTGGAACATTTATTAACATCTTGCCCAACAGAATCAGGCTCAGAAACACAACTTAGAAATGCTCCATTACCCTGCACAGGCCATCAGAAAGCCTAAATATGATGGTCTGATTCTACAGTCTTTTGTTGTGTCTTTCCTCCCTGCTGCCAAGGTGGCTGTGGGCCTCCTGGCCCAGAGTGAGAACACCTGGCCTCTCTCTGCTTCATTAGGCTCCATGTCCAGTGTGTGGTGGCCAGTAGTTTCCAGCAGATGGAATGGGTAGCTGAGAACCAGAGTCATGGAATTCAGTACATGACTAAAATCAGCTCCAATGTGTTTCTATAGCTTGGACTTCCTCCTAAGAGGCCTGGTAGATACTAAGCTGCAGCATAATTCATCAGACTGGGAAGGCTATTGGGGGTGGGGCTTAATTGTTGCCTTCATATTTGCAACACAGTTTTATGAGGTAGCTGTTAAGTAGCCACTCCTCAGTGTCCTGCAGGCTGTGGAAAGCAGGGGTTGGCATTCAAATAAAGCAGGGGACAGGTCCAAACTGGAGCAAGAGCTTCTTGAGGGTCCTGCAGTTTAGAAGATGGTTTTTAAAAATAAGATTGCAAAGTTAATTTTCTATTGTTTTACAGGATAGTCTTTATTAAGTAAGTAAAACTGCACAATTTCTTTTTTCCATCTGTGAACTTGAGTTAGTAATACCAGGCTCACATGTAGGTGGGAAATGACATCCAACAGATACTTGGCCCATAGCTTGGCACATTATCAACCCTTAAAAAAAATGGTCAGGGTATTCTCTGCCACTTGGATACACACTTAGCATCTAGAAGCTTACAAATTCACTCCTTATTTCTGGACCACAGCCTCTATCTTATTTGACACATTCGTATACCTAACTGTGATTCCTGTAGCACCCTCTCTCTTAACCTTGTCACTCACAAGTCTAAATTCTACCACAATAGCTAAAATGATCTTTTGAGAACACACTATATATGGCTACATCACATCTCTACCTAAAGCAATTTCCTTATATCCTATTACCTGCAATGAGGACTGATTTAGGTCTTTGCATGACTTTCTTTTAAGGTGAATGAGCATGAGTACATACCAAAAGGTAAACCCTTATACTCAAATGACCTAAATTATAAGGTCTAAATTTCTCATTTTATCTTTTAAAAGCATTTCACAGATAAGATGCCTCAGTCTCATTCAGGCACTTACCAACAACTTTGTCAACCCTCGTTCCATCATCAGAACCCACAAGTTTTCCTCTAACATCCATATGTGCACCACAGCTGCCATGGACATTTGTGTATGTAAACACACACACATACCATCTTGTTCTATAGTTGATTTGTGTTTATGCTCAAATCTTCAGATAATAATCTTCAGATGTATCACAAGGATAGCTATGATTCATAGAAGGCAGTGGTATCTATTCGAAGCATTGTTGTAGGATCAAGCCATGGAAAATGAAGTACTTAGCGTGGTAGCACATAGCAAAGCACAGGATGCACACTGGATATGTGGTCTGTAGTTTTGTCATTTGTCTTGCTGCCTATATTATACTTTATTTAGTCATATTGCAGTCAGCTCAATTGCTACATGGGAATATATTTACATATATTCAAAATCAAGAACTTAGAATGCGAAAGAAACACAGTTTAATAGAGTTTAAATCTACCCTTGCTTCATCCAGAAACGAATAGGAAAGACCCACAGTCAAACATTAGGCAGAGCTTGGGGCATCCAGAAGAAGAGTGAGAGAAAGGTATCTAGAATCAGAGTGGTCGTGACACCATGAGCACATGGCTCACAGACTGAACCAACAATCAGGAACCCTGTACAGAACTGATCTAGGTCCCTTGCTTATATGTTGTGATTGTATAACTTGGTGTTCTTATGGGACTCCTAACAGTAGGGACAGGGACTGTCTCTGACTCTTTAGCCTGCTTTTGGGATGCCTATATTCCTACTACATTGCCTTGTCTAGTCTTTATGTGAGGGTAAATGCCTTGACTATTGTAACTTGTTATGGTGTGTATGGTTGATATCCATGGGATACATGCTATTTTCTGAAGGGAATCAGGAAAGGTGGATCTGGGGGAGTGGGTAGGTCTGGGAGTACTGGGAAAGATCAGCCCCTCTTCCCCTTCAAATTTTAACTTAGGAGTTTTCTCTGTGAAGCACATCCTCATCTCATAGCCTTCCTAAGGGAGCCAGTGTTGTTTCTAGTCCCTCACAGTCATGGGACTTTTCTTCATCACTGACTTTATCCTTATTGTCTGTTCTAAAAGCAGGTGGGCATGTGTGTCACCTTATTCAACTTTTATGGTCCTGTGAAGGGAAGCACAGTCTATTATACTCTCAGTACCATAATCGTGTAGCAAAGAGTTTGCCTAGGATATCACTTTACTGCATGTAAAGATGGATGAATAGAAAGAGAGCTAGAAAGAAGATTAATGATTGAAGAAATGAGTGAGTTATTGAAAAAAACTCATGGAATTACAAAGAATCTATTGAGAATTTAATACATTCTAGGCATAATGCCATCATATATTCTCTTATTTAAAAGCATACAGAAAACCCATGCATGCTATCCCCAGTTAATAAAACAGGAAATCCAAGTTGACAATCTTTAAGTGATTTGTCAGAGACTACCCAACCACTAAACTGTAGGGCTGTGAATTTGTAGCACACATTTAAATTACAAGATGACTAGAGTTCTGCTCTTAGCTACCCTGGCTATGATCTTTGAGCTGTGAAATTATGTCAAGTTTGTCTAGTAACTACAAGGAAGTATATGTAGTTTCCCTTGCATTGGCAAGTTTTATTCTGTTTCATCAGAGCTGCTGAAAGAGTGTTAGGAGCTACAGTGTTCTATAAGGAGAGACATATCCTTTCTCGAGGCAGCATAGAGCCAGGGATCCCCCATTCAGGCATTTTATGACTCTAAAGAGTTCAGGAGTTATGATACTAGTTTTGCTTTGTATATTTAAGGTATTTACTTAACCTTTTCAGGTTGCTATACATATATAAAATGTGTCACTAATATCTCTGTCCATCAACAGCAATCATTTACTAAAGGAAGCCCAGAATCAGACATACACAGCCATAGTGAATACATGGTGATATTGGAGGTTGGCGTGAAGCATTTGCCAACATTGAATAATTAAGGAAGGCTTCACAGAGAAAGATATCCTCAGAAGTTGTCTTGATATTAACCAAGGAGTAGGTTGGGAAGCCATTTCTGGAAGGTAGAGTAAAAGGAATCTGTAAATCCCATGGAAGTGGAGATATGCATGATATTGTGGGAACACCTGGAAGGAACTCTGAACTAAACAGATGCTGGAAGCATAAGGTGCCTTCTCCCCCACTAGAATCATGTCCTAAAGTTCACTCCCATGCTTCCCAGCCTCATGGTATAGAGAACATGCAAATTCTGTTTCCTTCCATTTTTCTTGAGTATAACCTCTATTGTGGTCTTTTATCTTGGTGAACTGTCCCTAGGACACAGACTTATGTTAAGACTCATATATTCTTCCTTTTTATTACTAAGTGGCTATAAATTATTCACTTAGTTGAAATAAAATAGCCAGAAACATTAATGACTTTACATTAGTTGTCTTAATGGGTTTTAGCTCTGCTTATAAATATTGAACTAGCAGGCCCAGGGTCTATCTTTGTTGGTGGCCATCATAGTTTGAATGAACTTCCCTTCCTGCACAGGATTCACCTGGGCAGTTCTAAAGAGACTTTAAAGATATTGTCAAAGCTTGGGAAAGAGTACTTATGATATTGATCTGACAAAACTTGAAAAGCCTTTGTTGAGAAAATATCCTTGTGACAAAGGCGAGTATGTCTAGGTATCATCAAGATGAAGTTAGAGTTAAAATTCTAGATAATAAGTTAAAATGACAATATAAACCTTGGTTACTTGGAGTCCATGCTGAAATCTTTCTTTCTTTCCTTACCTTTGTGCCATTTCTGCAGCTTTGTTTTCTACTCTTCCTCAATTGCCAGCATCTTAAGCTTGCTTTTGTATCTAATTAGGAAACAAGAAAAAAAAAAACAAAACAAAAACTAAAGCCCACGTTTTCCTTTTTTTCATGAAGTCTTTTTAACTTTTTTTTCCAAGTGAAAGTCATGGACTCTTCCTCAAACTTTTTATGTCTTTTCTGACTTTCATGAGCTATGTGTCATGTATTGCCTTTAATTAGAGTAATTTATGGCCACTTCATATCTTCCTTTGCCTTAATGGGTCTGCTCCAGTGCTACAACTATTTGCAGGCAGTGCTTGAGTTCCTACAGTCTAGTCACATTCCTATCAAACAGCAGATGCTCAATTAATGTTTGAAAAATTATCAGGCTATTAATCAGTATGACTGCATAGTCTATGATAAGATCTCCCTGTCTCCATGCTGTAATGTTCCCATTTCTGAAGCTCTATGACTCTGGAGTTATTCCATCCTTAGAGACATGGAATTGTTTTCCAAATTTATCAATAACTTGCATAACTTTGAAAATGACTTGTGCACAATGACTCCATTATCTAATGCGTTAATCATACAATCTTTTGATCCCTTATAGGAAAGCTGGGAGGGTGAGAGTTAATGTATATAAAGTACTCAGGGAACCACACCAAACATTCTAAGTACCTAATAAATCTGTGTTGTTGGTAATTTAGAAAGCAAAGGTGATGGGTTAGATAACTTCCACTTTTATCTTTCAATTCAAATTGCCTTTGATAGTAAATGTGATTGGAAAGCACTGCTATTGACCAAACTTCGGAGTTGAAATAAACCTCTCATTTGATGCTAAGCCTGCCTTGTTTGCAGTGGGTATATGGCAGAGTTGCTGATTATTCTCAGGATTCATCTCTGGAATTGGCAAATGTGGTACATGCAGCTGTGAATTAGTTGAATCCTGGAATCAGAACCTCAGAACTTAAAAAAAAAGGGGGGATGGGAAATGTTATGTATCTTTAATGATGAAATCATCCGAGAAGGTCTCTGGGTTTTCCCCCTGTTGGCCACAGATGTCATCCTGAGTGTATGGCCAGCCCCTCTAGGATCTGGGTGATCCCCAGTTGTGTCTGAATCAGGTGTAAGAGAGTTAAACAGAAGTCACAGCGCACAGAAACCTCTATAAATCATTGCTGGTATGTCTCTCAAAGAAGTTTGCTTTCCTGAAAGTGTATGTCACCTCCAGGCAATTCTGCTTGGCCATCTGAAATGTGTCAGGGAGCTCTCAGTCAGTTCCACACAGTCTGCCTAGTGAAAGGCAATTACAAGAGGGGTTAGTGGGAGGCTCAAGACAAGACCTTGGGGAAAGCTAAAGACAGAACTCTAGGGCACGTCCTTCATCAAAACTAGATGATATGTCACTTAGTTTTTTCATATAATAAAACACCCTGAAACTCAGGGTCCTTAATCAGAAGCCATTTATTTAGTACTTACTTCACGTAAAGCATTGGGGCTTGTCTGAGCTGGATGGTTCAGGTCTGAGTAGGGCAGGATCAACTAGCCTTACTTCTCTTTAGTAACTGAACATCAAGGTTGCCAGGCTTGTTCACATGCTATAGGGTTCCATACATGCATCTCAAAGTTTTCATATCAAACTTGCTTTAGGGTGTAAAAATTATAAGAGGAGATTCGTATCTCTGTCAGAAATGAGCAGAGCTAGGAATGGGATTCATGTCCTGGAACCTTCCCTTTCAATTGCCTCTTTTAATGGCTTTTGAACATATAGAAACATGTAGGTCACCTGACCCACATTAGTGCTGTCTATTGTAGAATTTTGATAAAGCACATAGTTAGATGTTCGCAGCTATTTCTTTTTTCGAATTCAGTGGTAATCAAATGGGTAAATTGGTGAGATTATAACAGAGAGTAGTTTTGCATTCTCCTATGCTTGAAGTAGACACAGTTAAACATATTGAGGCACTGTCGTGGAATGCCTGAGACATTAGCCATTTTCAAGCTGTGCTCCAAATAGCAAGGCATGAGGAGTTGTTGCTGAGTATTTGGGGCTGTTCTACCAAGGTATAGCTATATACTTATACATTAGGCATCGCTCTTTTTGACAAACTCTTAATCCTAAATTTACATGCATGTATATTATATATGTAATATTTGCATATCATTGTAATGGATTGACTATGTACTCTCTCCCATGGACTTAAAGATTTGAACATCTAGTATCCCACTAATGGCTCTATTTGTGAATGTGTGGGAATTTAAGGAAGTGAGACTTAGCTGGACAAAGGATGTCTGAAGATTGGGAGGTGGATCAAGTCATAGGGCTTATACTCTAGCATTGCAAGTCACTTCAGCCTCTCTTGCTGTTTCTTGATTCACACAGATGTGAGCAAACAGCCTCATGTCACTGCTGCCATGCATTCCTCTCTATCACAAACAGTACACTCACTCCATGAGGCAAAATAAATATTTCTCCCCTTAAATTACTTCTAATATATTTGGTTACCCTGGGAAATAACTAATATGCAAATCTCCTTCTAAAAGTTGGATCACTATCATTGATATAATAAACTGACTGTGTGCTTCACTAGCCTTTGGAATATGAGAGAAATACTAAGACATTGGTGCTGCATTCTAAGAAACCCCTAGCATGCAATGTATTTAGCTTAATAAGCCATCCTATTGAAATGTGGAAGAGTAAATATAAACAGTAAGGACACATTATGAGGTTCCTTATGTTTCAAAGGGGAACAAGGATTTTAACAGGAACTGGGTTATAAGCCTTCCATGTTAAAGTCTTTCCAAGAATCTGATTATATTCCGCTGATAAGACAAAATTTCCCACTCCTGTACAGAATAAAAAGTAGGAAAAAAATTATACCAACTTTTCAAGTGTTTATTAGAATAGAAACTGTCTTTTCTAATTTTTATATACATACATGTGCTATCATACAATGGGTACAAATATATGTAACTTAAAGAAAACAACATAAATTCATCTCACAATGAAAAAAAGGGCCCCTAGGCTCTAAGGGATAGGTAAAGAAGTTGATATCATGGTGACTCCTGATGATGATAGAGTAGAGAAAGGAAAATAACAAAGAAAAATAAAAGATGAGGAGGTAAGAATAACCAGCAGAGGAACCACAGTCTGTGCAGTCTAATTTCTAAAATTCAGAGAAAGATTGTGTTAAACAAAATCCAGCTATCCTCTCTTTTCCAAAGATACAACTAAAGTATAAAGATATGAAATCTGACAGTGAAGTCTTAGCAAGAGCTCCTATCCATGAACAAAGTAACTTGAGAAAGACAAGTCATACTTGGCTTCCACTTCCACATCACTGTTCATCATCCAAGGAAGTCAGTACTGGAACTCAAGCAAGATAGGTATGGAGACAGGAGCTGATGCAGAGGCCATGAAGCAATGCTACTTATTTGCTTGCTTTTTGTGGCTTACTCAGCCTACTTTTGACAGAATCCCAGGGGTGGCATTCCCACTATGCGCTGAACCCTCCCATATCAATCACTAATTAAGAAAATTCCTTACTGCCTGTAGCTCAGTCTTACAAAGGTATTTTCTCAGTTGAGATAACCTTCCCAAACAACTCTAACTTTTGTCAAGTTGACAAAAAACTTGTAAGCAAAGTAGAGAAAAACAGAGTGCATATCATACATTACTAATCAAAGGATGCATTCAGAGAAATGCACATGTATGACAGAATGTACTCTTCAATAACTACATCCAAAAAAAGTAATAATCTTTTAGGGATAAAGAGAATCATCAATTTATCACAGAAGTAACTGTTTATCAATGTGAAAGGGAAAGTTTATACTTGTATACTTACTATTGTGGATGCCAAGAAATGTTTGCTGACAGAAACCTGACATAGCTATCTCCTGAGAGGAGACTGAAAAGTGCAGAGGCAGATGATTACAGCCAACCATTGGACTAAGCACAGGGTCCCCAATGGAGGAGTTAGAGAAAGGACTGAAGGAGCTGAAGGGGTTTGCAACCACATAGGAAGAACAAAATATCAACCAACCAGACTTCCCCAGAGCTCCCAGGGACTAAACCACCAACCAAAGAGTACATATGGTGGGACTCATGGCTCCAGCTGCATAGGTAGCCGAAGGTGTCCTTGTTGGGCATCAGTAGGTATAGAGAGGCCCTTGGTCCTGTGCTTAGTGCCCCAGTGTAAGGGGATGCAAGGGCAGTGAGGCGGGAATGGGTGGGTGGGTGGGGGACCACCCTCATAGAAGCGGGGGGTGGGGGCGATGGATAGGGAGTTTCTGGAAGGGAAACCAAGAAAGGGAACAACATTTGAAATGTAAATAAAGAAAATATCCAATAAAAGAAAGTTTAACACACACACACACACACACAAAAGCTTATACTTAGATACAAAAACAGCAGTTCAAATGTGTAAAAATGAGAGAAATATTTTTAAAGTTAATATATAATCAAAGTTATAGAATGTAAATCTTTTACATTTTATCATTTAAAGATGTTGATTCCAATTCAGAAGTGGAGTTAGGGTAATTAATCTGTATTTACTGGTTTTATTTTACTTATATTTATGTATTTTTTGTAAGTATGTTGAACTTAACAAGTCTTCATTGGAAAAATTGCTCTGAAGACAAGGGGAAGTTATCATTTTGTCACAATGATACTTTTCAATCTCCTATGGAGAAGATGTAACACAGTGCTACTATATCTGAATTATAGTTTCATGAGATATAGAATCATCTGGGAGCTGGGCTTCTAAGCATGCCTCAGGGAGCTCATGTTCATTAGGTTAGTTAAGTTGGGAATCTCTGCTTATTATAGGAGACAGCATTCTCTAGGCTTGGCTTCTGGACTCCAGCAAAGAGAAAGGGGAGCATATGCATTTGTTGCTCTTGCCTTCAATTGTGTCTAGTTTTATTACCTATGACCTTACAAGACCCATCATAATAGATTATTATTAAACTCTGATCTAGAAGAAACCTGAATTTTCCTTAAGATATTTTATGCGATCATCTTATCACAGTGACTGGACCATTAGCTGACAAACCCAGATTCCCTGAAAATAATTTAGTTGTGAGTACTTGCAGAGAACATCTGAAACACTTATCTCTTCCACACACTCCAGTCTTCACAACTTGCCAAAAGAATTATCTAAGAAGGTTTGGTGTGCACCACAACCATACAGTCCTAAATGCAGTGATTCAATACAAATTGGGACCAATTTAAATTTGATCTCAAAGGCTAAGAAGCAATGCCCTGCCTGGTTATTATTTGAATGACAGAAAAGTTGATGTGATCCCCCTTTATGAAATGTTACAGCATTAGTAGAATCCATCATAGACTGTAAGACAGAGACATCTCCAGTATCTCATTTTTCTCTTCAATTCATATTGATTTTCAAGTGGGTCATATAGAAACAGCTGTAGAATCCTGACAACTGTGGTATTATGAATAGAGCTAGAATATTCTGTTAAATGAATTAAGCTAGATACAACACACCAAACAATGTGATCCCACAGAAACTGTAAGGAGAATGGTGGCTGTAAAGGCTAAAAGAAGAGTGGGAAGAAGAAAGAATTAGGAGAAGTTGACCAATAGGAACCAAATTACATTAGTCCGAAACAAGAATCTTTCCTGTGATTTTGCCTCATAGGCTGATTATATGTGATAATCATGTAGCATGTATTTCAAAAAGTCAGGAAAAGGGATTTCAAAAGCTTTTAATTATAAATATTTATATTTTATGCAATAAATATGTTAAGACATATTGAGAGGTACAGTGTGTAAGTATCAAAACATTACATACTGTTCCACTAGTATATACAATTTTTTTTTGTTTTGAATATCCAGTAAGAAAAAAGGAATGAAAGAAAATAATTCCTTATAATCCTGAAAATGTAGACTAGTATTTTAACAAGTCTATCAAGTGGAATTTGATAGAAATTGCAACATCCCAGAGTAGCAAGGGTCATGATAGCCTTTGACTTCATTTGTGTGATGAACAGCTCCTCTGTTCTAGACAAAGCCAAAGAAGTCAAGCTGAGGTATTGCGTTTCCATAGGAGGAGCCTCTCGATCTGCTTAAGCTTATTCTGCTTCCAAAGTTATAGCTCCTCTTCTCTAAGCTGATGTCTGCTGAGACTACCAACATCAGACTCATAAGATTTCTACTATTATAGGGATCAGGATACCGAGTAAATGACAGTTAAGCACCCAATAACTCGAGTATTCAAACACAATGTTTATACTTTGTTATTAGCGCATACAATATATGACCTCAGCATTGACCATGTCAATTATCAGTCAAACCTGTAATGAAATTAGTTGGGTTTTTCTTTCTGTTCCTTTCCTGCTGATGCAAGCCATCACGTTCTCTAGAAAACATGAAGTTATGGGAAGAAGCACTTTTGAGGTCAGCACTGGGGATGTTTTTGTCTGATGTCTTACTCCCTTAGGGCATGCAGCTGAGGGAAACAACAGCTGCAGGTTGATATTGTTTACTTTCATATTCTGGTGCTTTCAGATGTTATTTTAGCCTATCAGAGAACTGAAGCAAGTTTTTCAGGCTTACACAGAAAGTCGTTAACAGGACCTGGAAGTGAACGTCAATCCATCTATAGCTCATGCTGCTGCCCTTTCTCCTACACATTTCCTGTGTCTGCATTCAGTGGCCCTTCCAAGATTTGTTTGCATCATGTCTGTGGTGCAATTGCACATACACAGATCTCAGAGCTTGAGGTTAAATTCAACAAAACTGAATGCAGCCACCAAAAAAGACCCTTTTCTGAATGTTCTAATTGCTCCATTGGGATTTTTATTCATTTTCTTGCCTAATTATTATTAAGAATATGCCATCTGTGTAAATTAGATTTTAGGATTTTGCCATAGACTTTTGTGCAATTTAACTTGGAAAAAAGTAGCTTTTAATATCATTCCATGACAGAAAATGTTGCTCTGATATACAGGGCCTAATTGTCCCCACCACGTGTTAAAAATCCAAATGCAGCTAAACATTAAGGTTAAATGATGATATTACAACTTCTTCAGTTTGCATTTTACATCCAATTGAAAACACAAACCTCCTGCCTCATTAATCCTTTGAAATGCAATTTTTACCCTCCTAAATGAAATGATCCTTTTGGGACACATTTATATCCTTTTAACAGCCGCCTGACAGTTCTGCTGATGGAGTTTGTATCCAACTTTGTTACTGGATAGTGACAACTTGCCCTGACGGATATGTGTACGTAATTATTCTCTCACAGTTAGATTTAATTAATGCTTACCCTCATCATGATCTTGCAGCTAGCAGGCTTTCTCTGCAGGAGCATTTAATGGCAAAAGGATTTCCTTTTTAGACCACAGAGACTCCAAAAGGCTTTGAACAACTTTCTTTTCTTTCTTTTTTTTTTTTAAGATGTGGAAGGAAAAAAAAAGGAAAACCTCATCCAACCATGATTAATTTGTTCTTTCTTTATGTTAATGCCACATATGAACTCATTATGGCTCCTCATAGGTTGATGCTTTTAAACGTGATTTCATACCACAGATATTGTTAATAAGAACAATTCCAATGAACCCATAAAGAAAATTGGTGTTTTGTTTTATCCCAGGGCCTAGAAATGAACCACACTGGCCTCATGTTGCCTATGTTTTTTATCCATAATATGCATGTGGACATTTTTCTATCCTTCTTCCCAGATGCTGTTCAGAGTTTGATAATGAATTGGTACTTCAGAGTGAGACATTTAGGAGAAAAGATAGAGAGAACAATGGAAGTAAGAATATGAGGCTTGAGCAAAGATGATTAGGCAGCTCAAGGAAAACAACGATGGTGCATGTTTAAAACTCTATTAGATGTGAATACTTAAAAAATAGTCTGCTCCAATACATCTCTGTAAAATATTAATGTCTTGTTTGCTTTTTATTACAGTAATGGCCGTATCTTGTGTTTGTAGAGAACTTAACAGTTTATAACATATTTACATAGCTATTGTCTGTAGTGATCCTTGCAATAACCCAGTGAGGCAAGCAGAGAAAATGTAGACTAGCATGACTGAGTTGCTTGCCGACAGTTGGATGACTAGAAAAGAAAGTAGTCTGGGATTAAAGATATAGTATCTCAAGCCAAATCCATATTGTCTTCCTTACATTATACAGAGGGGAGATTAGGTGAGGACTTAAATTGCAGTTGAGGTCTCTTTGGCTTTCATTTGTCCTGCTAAAGCATCGGTATAATATCGGCTAAAAAATGCTACCTGAAGTGGATATCATGTGCTGCTCCTTGTTTTAATGATTGCATGTAATATTAATGATCATTATTCTGTGAGTCATTATGAAAGATTTCATATAGCAAGATTCCTGAGGCATGTCTGATACAAGACAGTGCTGAATAACCGTGACCTTGAAGCCTAAGAAGGCTAAAATGAAATGTTAATTAAATTATGACTATAGAATGGGAGATGGGTATGTATAAACCATCCAATAATACACACACACACACACACACACACACACACACACACACAAAGAACATGAAAAAGTGAAACCATTGCTTTACAGTGGTTAGTGGCAGATCTTACAGAATCCATGCTTACCTCTGTCCTCTTTATCCCAGCTATCTATGGCCCTCAGCTGTGGTTGGCTTAGAAATTGCCTTTTGTATAAATGCAAAATTGATCAGAAGAGCAGGAACAGCTAATTCAGTGTCATGTACTAAGCCAAGGCAGAAGTGGATTCAGACCTCTGTGTCTTCACTTTTTATAAATTTAATATGAATCCACAAATATTTGTTAGATGTATGTTGTTATAGTCATGTAGTGATATGTGTAGAATATGGATTCCTTCATTTGCACTGTAGATAAGGATGTGAAACTAATTACTAGTGAACTTCAAGTACACATTTTAGGAAGTCAGTTTTGACTTAAAGGTTATCACATCAGTGTGGAGCATAAAAATCATGTTGTATTTTTATTTACCAATGGTCTACACTGTGTCAAGCATAATGTTGCTTCACTCTATATCTTATTTGATTAAGCTTTCATACGGTCCACATAAAGATAGGTATTTGTGGTAGTTTGATAACAGACAGATAGGGTCATATATTTGCCTACGTGGTGTTTAGTTGGTGGAAACATTTCAGAAAGATTAGGACATGTCTTGTAGGAGGAGGGTAGGTTTTGTGGTTTCTAAAGGCCAAGCCATTCCTCTCTCTCTCTCTCTCTCTCTCCTTCTCTCTCTCTCTCTCTCTCTCTCTCTCTCCTTCTCTCTGTCTCTGTCTCTCTCTGTCTCTCTGTCTCTGTCTCTGTCTCTGTCTCTGTCTCTCTCTCTCTCTCTCTCTCTCTCTCTCCCTCTCTCTCTCTCTCTCTCTCTCTCTCTCTCTCTGTCTCTGTCTCTGTCTCTCTCTGTCTCTCTCTCTCTCTCTCTCTCTCTCTCTCTCTCTCTGCTTCATGCTTATGGACTAAGTCATTAGTTCTCAGCTGCTGATTGAGATACTCCATGCCTTCTTGCTGCCTTGGTCCCATAATGAAGATCATGGACTTTAACCCTCTGCAACAGTAAGCCCCAAATTAAATGTTTTCTTTTATACCTTTTATTGGTCATGGTGTATTTTTATAGTAATAAAAAAGTAACCAATACAATGTTATTACCTTTGCTATACCCATTTCCTAAGTAAAAACAATATGGCTCATAGGCAAAGTCACTTGTCAAAAGCCAGATAGCTACTCGGTGGCTGTAATGATTAGGATTAATTTTCAATTTAACAGAATCTAGAAAAACATATCTGTGAGGGATTTTTTCATTGGTTGTAGTTAATGTGAGTATACTTATCCTGACTCTGGGTGGGACTACTTTTTTAGCAGGTAATCCTGGACAAGGTAAAAATGGACACATTAAGAAGAGCACATAGGAAGATTCATTTAGATCTATTATGTGATAGTTTGAACATCTATGGCCCCCATAGACTCAAATGTTTGAATGTTTGGCCTATATGGAGTAGCACTATTAGGAAGTATGGCATTGTTGGAGAAAGTGTGTCACTGTGTGTGGGCAGGAGGTAGGATTAGAGGTCTCCTATGCTTAAGCTACACTGAGTGTGGCACACACTCTCCTGCTGCCTGTGGACCAAGATGGAGAACACTCAGCTCCTTCTCCAGCCTCATGTCTCTCTGCATGCTGCTATGTTTCCCTCCACAATGACAATGGACTAAACCGCTGAAACTGTAAACCAACCTCTAATTAAATATTCTCCCTTACAAGAGTTGCTCTGGTCATGGTATCTTTTTCACAGCAATAAAACACTAACAGACATACTGAATTTGACGTCTCCACCATGATGGAATATACCTTAAACTATACTATAAAACAAACCCTTTCTCTTTTACATTGCTTTTGTCAAAGGATTTATCCTAGCAACAGGAAAAGAAGCAAAGACAGTGAGAAAGCTTGGATTGAAACCCAGGTTAGTTGAACTGTAAAACCAAGCTCTTCACTGCAGCATATACAGCCTTTCACAGAAAAGCTCATGCTAAGCAGTGGGTGGTGATGCCTTGTGCCCATAAGGCCATTATTGAGTTCCTGTTGCCATGGCCACAGAATCAGCTTCTCCTGAGCACCCGGAAGAAAACTGAGCTTCAGACTACAACTCTAGGCTGAAGCCTGCCTGTGCTTTACAAGCTTTTTAGGTGATTATGATCACGAAGTGGGAGAGATATTGTATTCCAGAAATATCTCTATCTTTAATTTCCTTTTATTGGAATTTCAGGCCTTTGGAGAACCTGCAGGTCAACAGGTTTTCTCCTCTTTTGGATCTTTGTGCTCTTCATCTGGTCTCTGGGTTTTGGGATGTGTTGTTTCTCATGTGGATGAGCAAAGCAAATATGAGAGAGGTTCAGGGTTTTCAGCTATATGAATAGGGTCCAGGGACCTTGGACAGGATTTGTGTTTTATATTGAGTTTTAGTATAGGGGCAGTTTCCAGGAAATTTTCTGCCTCCTCTTCTGTAAACCTGCTACCAATGTAAAACACAACCAGGAATACTTTATTGAGTTCTTATATTTTCTCATATTTTAATCAGTTCTTTAATTATCTCAAATAGCGACTTTTGATTATACCTCAATTTACCCACTTAAAAGACTTGGTTAAGGGGAAATAGTCCCCATTATTCTGGCAAGGACCTAACAAGCCAATCACTTTATGAATCTACATATATCCTACCCTACTCTGCTCATCAACCTTTCAAAGTTCTTTTCCTAATACAGCAATTTCCATTTCTGGTTTTTATCTTTGTATCCACAGGCAATGCTCTAACATATGATATGTGCAATCTTTTCCAACTATGCTACCAGATGGTCATAGGAACACATTGAATAAAAGGCACAAGTACAGCATGGTTGATAGCCCTGGACCTGGACTTTGTATACAGTTTATTTTTGGCTCTCCCCTTGCTTGCACTTAATTCTGACTATGCTACTTTTATTTTATGATGATACTCACAATCAAATCATAACTTGAAAGTTTTGGACCTCATTGGGCTATCTGTGATATGCTATATAATGGCTATAGTCTGTTGACAAAATTGTCAATGTATCAGGAACCTTCCTCTTCTTACCAAACTAAATGGAAAAAGCCTGGAGAAGGATTTTCATTGCCTGTCTTCCAGTGGACACTTGCAATAAACTCTACACAGTAACTATGAACACCAATAATGCACTACAGTCTCCAGTGAATCACCTAGTGCATGTGACAGTTACACAACCCTAGTAATGAAAAGGCATTTTCTACCCTGGGAGCTACTCAGAACTGACAGAATTCCAAGCCATGTTGAAAGGGGGCCATGGAGGTCATCCCAAATGTGTACTTTGCTACTTTCAGCCTCAGGAAGGTTATACTTGCCATCATGACTACTTCCTGAAATACAAGGTAGAACAAGAAGCAAGTGCTTCTTGATTTTAGATCTGTGCCATGCCAGAGATAATTGAATTCTTCATTCTTCCCTGGCTAGGTGAATCTCTGATTCTATGTAGGAATTATCTCTCACCGTTTAACATGTGTGCTTACCAAAACCATAGTTTCCCCTTCTTGCTCATTTGGCATATGTTAAAGCATCAGTGTTATTCTATGACATATTCACCATATCCTTCCAGACTACTATGACAGGATATACACAGTTAGCATAGACATGGTGCAAGAATAAAAATGTATCATAATCCTTACCTCATGTGAGTTAAAATTACTTCTGTTCTTCTTCTTTGAAGGAGTGGGGAAAAAAACATGTTTTACAGATCATTGTATACAAATAGAATATGCCAAGGCTGTGTTAATTGCCTATAGCATGAGCAACATGTCTAGCAGCTGGAGTTGTTGAAGCTTATGATTCTTTATTGTGCAAACTTGAAAGTATGTTTAGGAGTTTGTTAAGATAAGTGCTCTAGAAGGTGTGAGGTAAATCCTATGTAGAACTGTGTTCACATAAGTAATGACTGTACAATTCAGTAGCCTTTAACATGCCACCGTGTCTCTTACAGAACAAAGAAAAAGCCTGTCACTTTTAATGGAAAAGATTGATGAATAAATATGACTATGATGGATACCTCTATTACTCCTTTTTAAACATCGTTAAGATGGTCACCCATCACTTCTTTTCCTTCAGGTTGATATACATTCCTTGGTCTTCCTTTGGCTAGTGCTGAGCATGTCTCCACTTGGTCTCTCTATGGGCTGCATTTATCACAGAATCTAGGGGAAGAGTGAAAAGAGGGCTCTGCAAACTACTAAGTATGTCATTGTCAGTGTACATTTGGGAACTAGGAAAGCGACCAGTCCTGGTACCAGTGCCTATATCAAAACTCCATGCTGTTTCATGTAGTATATATTTTATAATTAGTATTCATTGGTTTGTGGGTCTCAATGTCAACATGTAATGAACTGCCTTTGAAATGTCCAATGTTCTTACCCCAATGTATGTTTAACCTAAGAAATGGCAATAGCTCCTTACAAAGATGTTCTTCTAATACACTCTGTGTGTGTGTGTTTCTTGATTCCTTCCTCATGGATACCCAGTCTGTCTCAAAGTCATTTGTTTAGGTCTAAGAATTATTTCAGGTCCAGAAAATGGGCATGTGATTAATGTTCTGATAGTATTTGCCAACATACACGCTTGCTCATTTGGAAAGAAAACTTGTAACATGTGTGGGAAGGCAGAGTTTTCCCCTTATCCTCAAGAGACAGGCTAAGAGCTTTGTATCTCTTCCATGCTTCTTTCTGAACAAGAGCCAAAATATTTTGCACCTTTTCAGTGTTCAATTACATAACATATAAATATATACATTTTTTCATTCCAGACTCTGAAAATATGTATCATTTCCTTTAATATAACATAATAGCCATTCAGCATAAGGAAATCATTTTATATGTTTGAATACCATTTTCCTCTGTTCATTCTCTCTCTCTGTCTCTCTCTGTCTCTCTCTGTCTCTCTTAGTTTCTTCACAAGAAAGCTTCTACAGTCATACCTCAAAATCTTCCTGTGAAATATAGGGTGATCTGCAGGGCTACTACAGCACCTCTAGTGTCTCTCAAATGTTCACCTATACTATATCAAGTAATGTGCAGATTAGTAACTGTGCTTTTTGTTAGTACATTTTAAAATAAATTTTATTTTCAAATAAGTCAGTGTGGTAATATGTCCAAAGCCAGGCACTAAATGCAGGTTGAGGTCCAATTACTTACTCAAGCATGGACTCTTTTTCTACTACTCACAAGGGTTGTTTCTATTTTGAATCATGAAGGGAATAAGTCTGCAACCAGCTGAGGAGGTAGCAGCACAGTAAGGGGTGTTTATACTGTAGAGAGATCTCTTGAGAACTCTCCTTGGGCTTCCTTCACTGTCCTTAATATGGGACTTCTCTGATCATCATAGTCCTTGCTACTTACATTCCTTAAACCAGAAATCAATTCCAGGAAACAGAGAAGTCTGGGAAATAACATACCTTGTCTAATAAAACCAACTTCATTTCTTTCATTTCCCTAGTGAATTTTCTCACTTAACCAAATAGTTGAGTTCCTGAAAAGTGTATGTTTGTGCAAGAGACTTAACGAATTCCACTTGGGTCTTATATCGGAAGGGAAGTGACTTTGAAACTTCCCTTCAGCTGCTTACCTTTAACCTTCTTTTCTCACTGTTTTCAGATCAGTACCTTTCATGCATTCAACAATCCATATTGGACATGGGGCCCGTGCACATGGGTGTGCGTGCGTGTGTGTGTGTGTGTGTGTGTGTGTGTGTGTGTGTGTGTGTGTCTGTGTGTCTGTGTGTCTGTGTGTCTGTGTCTGTGTCTGTGTGTGTGTGTGTGTCTGTGTGTGTGTGTGTCTGTGTGTCTGTGTGTGCCTGTGTATGTTTGTCACAGGAGCAACTAAGAGTGTGACAATAGAAAAAATGAGATCCTGATACTCCTAAGACTCAAATGTAAATGAAGGGCAAGGAAGGGAAAAAGAAGGCCAATGTCATCTGAGAAAACAATAAATGCTACAAGAAAACAATGTAGAAGAGAACAGCAGAATGACAAGTTATCCGAGCAGGGTAACATGATTCACAGAAGGCTTCTCTATGGAGGTAGCGTTAACACAGAGACCTGAATAAAGTGCTCCAAAGCATTTTAGACAAGGAAAGACCCCGTTATGACACTGATGTTAAAAGAAAGTTAATGAATTTGAAGGTTCAGGTTTGGAAGTGTGGAGCCCTGTGTCAGGCAGGAGAAATAGCATATGGCCCTATGACTTAAAAACAGTTATAGATTTTGAAGCCCCATTCTATATTAATGAGCAGTCACTGAAGACTCATAATAAGCAGGAGTGATAAGTGGCTTGATCTTCATTTATAATAATTTGTATGGAAGTGACACTGGAGATATAAAAGTCTGGAGAAGAAGTGGTCAGCATAGTTAAACAGAGAACATGAAGATTTAACCCAAGATCACAGCCATGGAGATGCCACGTTTATTGGTTTTAAGTAGAAATGGTGGGACTTCGGGGAGGGGGGAATTGGCTCTTCTCTAGGAGAGAGACAAAGACAGGTTCACCACAACTACCATATTTATCATGTTCTCTTCCAAGTTAAATCTATACTTGGTTCTGTACTTCCTGGACTGGAACAGATAAGCCAAAGAATTTGATTAAGAATCATGTCTGAGAATACTAGCTACCCAGTTTAAGTCTCTCAGCTACATGGCATAATGGCTTACAATCTGTATGGTAAATAGAAAATGGCCATTTTTTTCAACATAACAAGAAAAATTAGGAAAGTTTAAAATGTTACATGGTGTACCAAAAGCCATATGGTAACATGGATAAAGCTATAGTGTAGGCATGGGGAACCTGAGTCTTAGCTAGTGATAATTATCATGCCACTGACTTGTGAACCCCTTTGAATGCTAACCACTTTATTGTGCACCTTATCCTTGTAGCATGTGGAACTTAAATAGAAGTTATATGTTCTATTTACAATACAGAGATTTACAAAACTGTCTATTAATGTTTTCTCTGCAAGAAAGTCTGTGCACTACATGTGTGCCAGGTGTCTTTAGAGGCTAGAAGTGGGCATCAGATGCACTGAAGCCAGACTTGTTAGCTGTCATGTAAGTACTGGAAATCAAACCTAGGTCCTCTGGAAAAGCAGCTGGTACTCTTAAATGCTGAATCATCTTTCCAGAACCTATACAGGTGATTTTAAAAATGGGTTTGCCCTACATCCTTTTCTATCATCCCAAGATACGATGTCTCTCGGTCTCTCTCTGCCTCTGTCTGTCTCGGTCTGTCTCTGTCTGTCTCTCTGTCTCTCTGTCTCTCTGTCTCTGTCTCTGTCTCTGTCTCTCTCTCTCTCTCTGTCTCTCTGTCTCTCTGTGTCTCTGTCTCTCTCTCTCTCTCTCTCTCTCTCTCTCTCTCTCTCTCTCTCTCTCTCAATTTGTGTGTATGTGAAGTGGAGGAGGGGATGAATTTAACATCCATGGCATATGAAATTTACCCCAGGATTCATTACCAAATCTGAAGGAAGGTAAACTGTGATATCTGCCTGACATATGCTGCTTTCTCATGGGACAGAAATGAAAAAGGACAGAGGTGTAGGTTGGTAGCTTTGGGAAAGGAAAAGTGAGTCTCAGCGCATGTAAAATATTTCTCACTGGGATCAACAGGCTAATAACTCAGCCCAGGGTTCTTTGTATTGGGAATTTGGGAAGTGCTTACTGGGGCCTTAATGCAGTTGAGTCAAAGAACAGGTAAAACTGTAGATACCTGTAGGGAGCTAGCTGCATACTAGCCCACACAAATTGTTGATCTCTGCTCGTGCTGTGAAGTGTTTGCTTCCATGAGGCCTTTTGAGAGGCTATAGGAGTCATAGTCTGCAGATCAAGCCCAATGTCTGTCGTACATCCCTCCTAGGAAGAATTAGATAAGGCTGTATGGCCCCTCTGACCTTGCCTTGAAAAGCACATACTTCTACTTCTGCCATTCATTTTCATTCAAAGCAGTAAGGAGCCCACATGGATGGATGCACAAAACACAGACTCCCTCTCAATTCAATATAACATGTGAAAAAGAATAGAATGACTGAATTTATACTGACCACAGAATTGATGAAGCAAGATTCATTCACATATTCTCATCTCAAATCCAGTATTTCTTCCTAGCCTATGTTTTATATATATATATATATATATATGATCTATATCTATATCTATATCTGTATATGATGGATTTTCAGTACATAAAACAATTCCAAGCTAATATGATATATAGAAAAAAATCCCTAATTGCTGGAAAAAGTGATTATTTTGCTAAAATCACAATGTCTGATAAACCATTGAATTGTCTCTCCTCCAATTTCATGCTTGAAATGCAGAGTAGTGAGGATTTTGGTCCTCTGGGATTACCTCTGTGTCCTTAGATGAGTACACAGAAAGAAAGGTGATTTGGGAACAAGTTGTGTTAAATTATATACTGCTCATATGTTTAACCATAACTCAATGTGTTTCACTATGAACTACCTAGTACCCTCAGAACTCCCAGGGACTAAACCACCAACCAAAGAGTACACATGGTGGGAATAATGGCTCCAGCTGCATATTTTTAGCAGAGGATGGCAAGACAGTCATCAGTGAGAGAGAGGCCCTTGGCCCTGTGAAGATTCTATGCCCCAGTGTAGGGTAATGCCAGGACCAGTAAGCAGGAGAGAGTAGGGTGGTGAGCAAGGGGAGGGGGACGGGAACAGGGGTTTGTTTTTATTTTTATTTTATTTTATTTTATTTTATTTTATTTTAATTTTTTGGAGGGGAACCTGGGAAAGGAGATATTGTATAAATAAAGAAAACATCTAAAAGAAAAAAACCTCAGTGTGTTTATCAGTCTAATACATGGTAGATATATAATGATTCAGCTCACTGTAGACATTTTTGTGGAACTGCTGTGGTCAGTGCTTCCCATGCAGATTCAAGGACCTGGGTTACATCCCCAGCACCATGAAAATTTATTTTTTCAAAAAAATTATGAAGTTTTCCAAAGAGCAAACAAATTAAGAACAGAATAACACTCAACTTTAATTTTAGTTTGATTGTTTTCCCACAATTCACTCATATTTTTCTATATTCAATTCTAGGTTCAAATTTATTAGGTATAAGTTGTATAAACTGCACTGGTTTAGGATTTGTGATTCTGCAAGTTTTGGCAAATGTACCCAGTTGAAAACATTTCACATCCTTCTGTAAGAACACCCTTGAGTTTTGTGAACTTTTATACCACAAGCTTCATTCCCTGCATCCCCCCCCCCCACAGTAGGCAACCCCAGATCTCACCATGGAGTAGATTTGTCTTTTCTACTGTATGACATTAGTGCAGGAAAATAGTATGCTTTCCTTTGTGCCTGACATCTTAGCTTCAGCACACTAATTTTGTCACTCATCTGCATGACTGTATATAGCTGTAATTTATATTCAATGTTAACTGGCATTGTTATCTACAAATATCTTTCTATTTCATCTGTGTACCTATTGATGGACACTTGAATTCACTCCAAGGTTTTGCATATATATAGTACTTCATGTGGGTGGATGTTTGTGTTTTTCTTGAGTAAATAACTAGGAATGGGGTGTCAGGGTCATGTATTTTTTACAGAAGATAGAAATTTTGAGCAACTTTTTTTTTTGAGCAAACTCAATACATGATATAAATTCTTATCAGCAGTACAAGATGTTTTTACTTTAAATACTTATCAAAGTTGATAATGTCAATGTTTGTTGAACTCTGAGCTCCCTGATGTTTTATAATGGTATCACAATGTGATTTAATTTGCATTTCTCCTGTTACTAAAGTGGCTAAGGTTGTCAACTTGCTTACTTACAATCAGAATTTTGAGATAATTCTTCAGAACTTTTACTATATTTTATTGGACTTTTTTGTGTCTAAGTGATAAAATGTTATATGGAAATGTATACAATATGGATACAAGTCCTTTATAAATATACACATTTAAACATTCTCTTCTGTTTGGGGCTTAACTTTCTATTTGCCTAGTTTTATCTTTTATTAAGAAGAAATGTTTATATTTTAAAAATGAGGCCATTAATTGAAAGACATCAAAGAGGGGGGTATGAAAGGATTTCGATGGAGGGAGAAAGGAAAGCGTTTTTATATAATAATATTATAATCTTAAAAAGAAAGAAATAATAAAATAATCTAACTTTATAAATTTTCTTTGCAGTTAATCCAATTGCTTTTTAAGAATTGTTGACTATCCTAAAATCTTTAAAGTTTTAGCACTTAGGTTTGGATTTATGTTCTGTCCTGAGGAGCTATGTGTAACTGCTAGGAATGCAGAGACTGTGTTGGTCTCTTTTTTTATATTAAATATTTTCTTTATTTACATGTCATATGATATCTCCTTTCCCAGTTTCCCCTCTGAAAAATAGAGAAAACAAAACATAAATTAAAATTTTTTAAAAAAGCAAAAACAACAACAACAACAACAACAAAAAAACCCTGTTCCCTTCCCCCTCTCCTTGCTCACCAACCCATGCTCTCTAGCTTCCTGGTCATGGCATTCCCCTACACTGGGGCATAGAATCTTCACAGGGCCAAGGGTCTCTTCTCCCTTGATGACCAACTAGGCCACCCTCTGCTACATATGCAGCTGGAGCCATGAGTCCTACCATGTGTACTCTTTGGTTGGTGGTTTAGTCCCTGGGAGCTCTGAGGGTACTGGTTAGTTCATATTGTTGTTCGTCCTAAGGGGCTGCAAACCCTTCAGCTCCTTGGGTCCTTTCTCTAGCTCCTTCACTGGGGACCCTGTGCTCATTCCAATGGATGGCTGTGAGCCTCTACTTCTGTATTAGTTTGACACTGTCAGAGCCTCTCAGGAGACAGCTATATCAGCCTCCTGTCAGCCAGCACTTGCTGGCATCCACAACAGTATCTGGATTTCATGACTGAAGATGGGAAGGATTCCCATGTGGAGCAGTCTCTGGATTGTCCTTCCTTCAGTCTTTACACCTTAGTTTGTCTCTGCAACTCCTTCCATGGCTAATTTTTTCCCCTCTTTAGAAGGAACAAATTATCCACACATTGATCTTCCTTCTTCTTGAGTTTCTTGTGGTTTGTGGATTGGACTTTGTGTATTCCAATTTTCTGGGCTAACGTCCACTTATCAGAGAGTGCATACCATGTGTGTTCTTTTGTGATTGGGTTACCTCACTGAGATCCATCCATTTCCCTAAGAATTTCAGCTTGTGCTTCTAGGTCTCCCTGTAACATGCCAAAAACACCTTCCTTCAACAACTGTATCAAATGGCAGCTGTGTAATATTTTTAAGCTTATTGTCTGCTTTATTGTTATTGTTGTTCCTGTTGTTGTTTTGTCTACAGACATGTTCTTTGGTAATAGCATGCTGACTTGATTTTTGTGGGCTTTTGGTAAATCTTGGAAACACACGGGGCAAACTTCTCTAGTTTGTTCCACATTAGAACTGCTTTGACATGGCAGGCTATTGCTGCTCCTCCCCACATTTCAGAATCATTCCAACAATGTCTTCTTTAAAATGACAGTTAAGAAGATAACCAGGATTTTATGAAACTTTTATATGAGTTTGGGGTGACATCTTAAAATATTAAGTACTCAAATCAATTACACAATATTTTTTGTCCACTTCTTTATATTTTTAAAAATGTTTTGTTGGCATTTTGTACTTTTTAAAGAAGTCAGCCATGCCTTCTACTAAGCATTTTATTAACTCTGTAGACCATACTTTACACCAGTGCACATGGAAGTGTTTGGAAACATCATATTCCACTTCGCCTCTGTCAGTACCTGCAACTACAATTGACCTCTTATATGTTTTCTTCATATTTTTCAGCCTTGCTGAACATTACTTACTCAAGTCATTATTTTATAGATTTTTTCCATAACTATTTGTATACATTGTCATGTCATCTGCAAGGAAATGTAGATTTACTCCTTCCTTTGAAATTGTGCTGCTTTTCTTTTCTTTGCTGTGTTGAATGAAAAACAAGAATCTGTGTGATTCATTTCAGCTGTGAATCCATGGTGTACATATGGATGTCCTTCCTCTCTATGTTTCTGTTCCCTGAGCTTACAGCTTTTCCTAAGTGCTGTAAAGTTCAATCATTGTTTCTTTTGTCAGCCTTCTTTTCTCTTCTTTCCTTTGGATAGTCTCTATTTGTCTGGATATAGGTATAGGATATCGTGAGTGTGTAACATTTTTCATACTTTCTTCTGTTTCTTTTTCTAGCAAGTGAAATTGTTGCTATTCTGTCTTTGAAGTCTTATTTATAGTTTCATTCCAGTCTGCATATCCAGTAGTTCCTATTTATTATTATTACTTTTTATTTCAATTTTAATTTGTTCTTTTTAATTGTCATACGTTTATACATGTATTGTGATCATATTCACCTCTCTCTCCTCCCTTCAATTATCTCCTGGAACTCCTGTCTTATCTTCCTCCCTCCCTGTCATATGTCCTCCTTTTATATTTATTTATTTATTTTGTTTGCTTATTTAACCCATTGAGTTCAGTTGGTGCTGCCAATATGTGTACAGATGTGAAGTCATCTGCTGGGGTATGGGAACCCACCTAATGGCCACACTCCCAAAGAAAAGTCATTCTCACTCGACAAGCAGACATCATCTTGCCAGTAGCTCCTTCCCTCAGTGTGAGGCCTCAGGAGACCCTCTCCACTCTTTTTAACTTGATTGATTTCTTTTTCAGGTTTTGGCTTAGTAACCACAGTCACTATGGTGACTTAATGTGTGCAATAGCATTACACCTAGACCATGACATTTGACAGCATTTCTCTTTTTATTGCCTCTTCTGCATTGTAACTCTCTCTCTCTCTCTCTTTCTCTTCTCTCTTTTCTCTTTTCTCTCTTT
>NW_022196900.1:26800969-26842697 GCF_008632895.1 Mastomys coucha | reverse complement strand
ATATATATATATATATATATATAGTAGCCACACTCCTAAAAGAAAAATGACTCTCCCCAACAGTTATCCACTTCCCAACTTGCCAGTAAAAGTTAATATATGCTTCTTGTAATAATTTTTATATTTCCTTCATTGAAACCTTTGAGTGCCTAATTGATTTCAAGTATAGTGACACTTATCTGATAATCATGACATCTATATTCTCTTAAGGAAAATTTACAATTTTCCTTTCTCTTGGAAATGGGTGAGGTTTTCTGCTTCTCTGTATATTTAGTGAATTTAGATCAATTTGGGTGCTACCTTAGCTTATTGTGATGATAACTGCTGGACTGTGGGTTTTTTTTTCACTGTTAACTTTCCTACTTCCAGTCTTTCTATGCCATGTAATGGTTCCAGTCCTAGAATTTTCTGACATTTAGCTGAGCTTGTTGGTGCCTGTCTCATACTTGTGGAGCCCAGAGATTAACCAGAGACATACAGTCTGTAGAGTCACTTTCTTGGTCTCTGTGTTCCTCTCCTTAACAAAAATGCATCTACCAGGCCCTCCATCTTCAATAGACAACTGCTTGATGTACTAGTCATCTGGTCTGTAAGTTTGACTTACCTTTCAAGAGATAAACTTTTAAAGGAGAAAACTCATCTTCTGCTTCGTCACTGCTTTCTTGAAGTGTCACCTTTTCAGAACCAACAAATAGTGTCATATCTTTTGATAAGAATTTATCATTCTTATGTGTAAGAAGGTAGATGTATCTGTGTTTTATTCCTGTGTAATATATGTAGAATTTTCATGTTTAATGCTAATAACTTACTAATATAGAATTTATGTTTTCTGTCTCTCTTTCTTTAAACTGCTATAGAGGCATAACTTTTCTATAGTATTTTTTTTATATATTTTCTTTATTTACATGTAAATTTCTCCTTTCCCAGTTTCTCCTCCAAAAAACAAACAAACAAACAAAAACAACAAGAACAAATCCCTGTTGTCTTCCCCTTCCCCATGCTTGCAACCCCACCCTCTCCCACTTATTGGCCCTGGCATTCCCTTACACTGGGGCACAGAACCTTCACAGGGCCGAGGTCCTCTCCTCCTATTAATGATCGAATTTATTTACTACCACAAAGCTTATATCACATTTCAACATCAGTCACCATTCCCTTTGAATTAGCCATAAAGGATATTATCCATTTTCTAATATTTACAAATAACATTGCCATATTTATAATGGTGCATAAATCCCTTCCTATGTATAGGATGGTTTCTTTAGGGTGAATTCCCAGAAGTTCATCAAAAGAGATGGACATTTTTAAACATTCTTTTTCATTATGCCAAATTGCTTCCCGAAAGGGTCATACAAATTTGTACTGTTCGCAGCAATTTAGGAAAATGACCACTTCATAAAATTCTTGCCAGTATTAAGTATTAGTAAAATAAGAGCTAACATTTCAAATTCAAAAGAAAATTTATAGCCAAAAATTTAGGAACACGTACACATAATAATTTAAAAACAGAGAGAGAGCCTGCTGGTTCTTTGGCCAGATATTTTTAAATGAAATAGGTACAATGAAAAGAAGACTGAAAAAAACTGAAGTGCCTAATAAATAACCAAAAATAAAGGACATGGGAAGAATATAGAGATGAGATATATTTGTATAGACAAGTGAAAGTTAGGAAGAAAAATCAAAATTGCTAATGGTATTCTAAACTTATCAGACTACTTCCAGAGACCTACAGCTTCATATTTGTCAATGTATGATGAGTAAAACTGATGGAAACCCAACAAAAATAATTCAAGCTTTTAAATTGCTTTTGGAACAATAAGAACAAGAAAATGATTGCCCCACTGCACCAAATAAGCGAAACCTTATTATCAGATGAAAGTATAGACTAAATTCATTCGGAAACTGTCAGATGTGTCACTTATATCAAGAAAAGAGTCTGAAAACTGGAAGAAGGAACATAAAGATGTTTTATATGGAATGGAATTTTAGCATTCATAGAAGTAGTAAGTATTTACTTTGAAGTCCCTGTCTCGAGGCCCATCTCTGAGTACAAGCAAATTGCTTTCCAGTTGCTAAAATGATTTGAGATATGGTTTTGTTAAGATGAGACTGGTTATCTTCTTAGATGAATCAAGACTGGCTAGGAAGCTTGTAAAAGTCTAGTAAAGAAGCTAGAGAGATTTTGCAATGTGTAAGACTGTTCGCTATATAATCATGACAACCTAGGTTTGAATCCCTAGCATGCATCCAAAAGGTCAGTATGGACATGTGCTTGTGATCCTACCTAAGAGAGAGTAGTGGAGACAGATACACTGCTAGGAGTTCCTGGCAGTTAGCCTAGATAAAAAATTGGGACACTTCTGAAGCAGACCATTTCTTGAAGGAACGAAATGGAAAGTGATAGAGAAAGACAGGTTCTATCTTCCTGACTGTGCACAGTTGTGATTATCTATCTATCTATCTATCTATCTATCTATCTGTCTGTCTGTCTGTCTGTCTGTCTGTCTGTCTGTCTGTCTGTCTGTCTCTCTGTCTATCTATCTAAATGTCTGTCTGTGTATTATCTATTTATATATCTATATCTATGTATATATGTATCAATCTACTATGTAATTATCTATCATACACGTATCTATGTATCTATGATCTAAATATATCTGTGTATCAATCTCTATCTATGTATCTATCTATCATCATCTGTCTGTGTATATATGTATGTATATATGTTTGTATATATGTATGTATATATGTATATATGTGTGTATGTATCACTATACATATTTGTCTATCTATCATCTATCTATCTATCTATCTATCTATCTATCTATCTATCTATCTATCTATCCATGTGATAGGTCTGACTACATAGCACAAGCTGGCCTGGAACTTCAAAGATAGCTACCTGCAATTGTTGTCAGAGTACTGGCATTAAAAGCATGTGCCACCCCACCTGTTTTGACTCTGTAATGTTGCCCAAGACAAATACTCCCTTCATACATTGTTTTCCTCTATGTAATATAGAGAGAGATGACCACATCAACTAAGCCTACACTCTCTTATGTACCAAGTGGGATTTCAACATATATAAACCTCTAATCTTACCACTTGTCATTTGGCAGGTACCTAGTAACTATGAGTTCTGCCTTTTCATATTTACCCAATCCATACAGGATATAAAGTCAGGAAGTAGTGAAAATGCAAAATCAGACAGATTGGACAAAGATGGCCTTAGAGACTAGAAGAAAGGGCTAAAGTATACGGACATACTTTGTCAGTATAAAATATTTTTTACTTTGTTATAGAAAACTCAATTCTACACATACATGGCAGGAAAAGACCTGCTGTGTTTGCAGTGCATGTGAACAAAGAACTAAGGATATATTGAATATAAGCCTTCTGTCTGCACCTCTGCTTCTCCTGCAAAAGTTTGGAAACACGAGCTAATAGCCCATTCCTGTTCAGTACAGGTCAGATCACACCTGGGTTGTCATGTCTGGTTCTAGACATCAGAATTCATAAACTACTTTAACAAACTAACTATATGTTTTATGAATATGAAAAATTAAATTCCAAGAATAGAAAACACATCAGCATCACTAAGATTTTAAAATAATGATGTAATATCTGGTGCTGTGGAAGATGATGGGAGGTATATAGGGTGGCCACTCACACATATAGTAGATCAGGGTTTTGTGTACATAGATCTTTGCCACAAAACATCTTGACAATATGGATCTGAGGCCTGAACTGAGTCAATACTATTTTGCATAGCACTTCTTCTTTATGTAAGATTCACATGAGTCTTAAGAAAAAAATTTTCTAATCAGTTTCCTCTGATGGAGGGAGGATGGGTATATCATCCATCCTCCAGTGCTAATACAAAATGAACTCTATGGCCTTGTTTGGTTGGTTGTTTTGTATTGGTATGTGTATGTGTTGGTGTGTGTGTTGGTGTGTGTGTGTGTGTGTGTGTGTGTGTGTGTTTGCTTTGTTTTGACCTATTTTTTGTTTCTTTTTATTTTGTTTTGGAGACAGTTTCTTTGCATAGTCTCCGCTGTTCTGGACCTAACTGTAGAACAGGCTAGCCTTGAACTCAGAACCTCCTGCCATTTGTACCAAAATCTCCACACAAGCCTGGCAATTTTCATCTTACTGTAAGGTGTTGTTGTTGTAGCATGCTTGTTTTGATTTTCAGTTTTGAGTTTTGGTTTTATTTTGGTTTTTGTTTTGCTTTCTTTAAAGAGAAAGGAAAAACTAGATGTTGAGGGTAGGGAGGTAGGGACAATCTAGAAGGAACTGAAGGAAAGGATAATATGATCAAAATATATTGTATAGAAAAGTGTTTTAAGAAAAATATTTCTATGGTTAAAACTTTATTTCAGTGATAAAATGCTGACATAGCTTGATAGAGGCCCTGAATTCAATCTCCAGCAGCATTTTAAAATAATTAAAAATTTAGGCACTAGGTGGTTGGTTAAATAATGAGGAAGATATTAAATTACATTAGAGATAAATATTAACACAAATGATAATATTGATGACATTCTTCTTTATTTTTATTACATACATGATTTATGTTTATTTCCCATAAAGAGGGTAAAGGTGACTAAAAAGAAGACTATTATTTAGAAGAAATTATACTTAATGTTTTGTTGGTATACATGTTTGTATGGAATATATTAATGTGTAGATCTAGATATGCATACATAGAAATACACATACATTATATGGAAAGAAACTATGCAATATAGAAATGCTAAGGATGTGATTGGATCCCAATATGTAGTCCAAACACAAGTATGTACTCAGTTTTTACAAAACTCACAGGGTATCCAAAAGTCATTAAAAAAATAGTAAACATTGCATAATAAATTTGTAGTTCAATATACAAATAAGAGGAAATCGTGTTTGGCTTGGTTACTATGTTTTCTTTTCTGTATTATGACTTTTGTAAAATAAATTATAAATCGAAAAGTCCAATTTTGAAAGAATGTGAGAAACAGCTGAAGACATAATTAACAATGTTTATCCTTGGGTGGATAGATCCTGAGTAGACTCACTAGCTATCTCCTGAAATGCTATCATATGGAAGAAAGGAGCACCCAGACCTTGTTATTCCAAATGTTGCATCCAGATGGTGGGTATCACAGGTGACCTGATTCCCAGCCAACAACAGAGCCTCAAATCTGCCCTTTAACCAATTGCCCCACCTCAGAACTCACTCTACATCCTATTTCCATTTTACAAGTTAAGAGCTGTATGACCTTGATCAAACCATTTGTAACATCTTGGACTGTCACATTCTCACTGTTCAAATCATGTAGCAATGCTGACCTCATCCGATCATTGTAAGGGACAAATGCATCCTTATTGTGAGAAATTGAATTGAGTGTTAAACATTATACAATATTTGCTGGATGCTAATATCTTTTTTCATTTGTTATGCTACTAACAGAACAGACCTATACCACATGTCTCTGGAAACTGAGTTCATCATTCAATTGCCCAGGTTTGGCATATGATTAGGGCCTAACAAGACTCTGAGTATCTTTATAGAACTAGATACAGTAGTTCTCCTATTAACTTCCTCTGCAATCCCATCCTGGGATTTGTCCCTTAAAAAATATAATTCTTTTCTTGTGGATTCCAGAAACCAGGAACTCATCAAAGATAACTAAGTTTATAAAAAACTCAGTTGACCAAAGATAAAGATGGCATGTGGTGTCTCATCACCATGATAACCAGGCTGCATCTAGGAAAACTCAGTATTAGAGGTAAGTTAGAAGCAATTGGAAGATGTGTCCTCCACATTTTGCCACCATAGATTGCTGAATTATTTTGACAGTTGGTCTTTTTGTTGTTAATGACCCGTCCATGTGGCTCTGCCTCTCACAGTACAGTGGCAGGTTTCCAAAGAGACATCATATACAGCACCTGTGTTTCGAGAGAGCCTGGGAAGCTCTCTATGCTGCCTTTTAGATGGACATTGGAGGTCTCTCCTTCATCCATCTATATTAAGTGCACTGCAGACTTAATCCCTAAGGTAAGGCAAGAGTAAGAGCTGGATCAAGCAACTACCTCTGATGTGAGCCAGAATAGACAAAACAACAGAAGACAGAAAAGAAAGTAGAATGAGAGATTTTGTAGCAGACTGCCTTGGAAAACACATTCTTCCTCTGTTTAACACTGGGAATTTTAGAAAAGAATATTTTATTTTAATTAAACAATGGGTCAAATTTGATTGAAGAGTTTTTGTTCTGTTCACAGCTGAAATTTGATGATGAATTGGGGTGTTTATTCTTGAAAGCTGGGACATCTCCTCTTGGGATGGTCATACTAAAGTAGAGGTTAAGTAACAAAATTGGTTTAAACCGTTGTCGTAACAAGAAATCTTTATTCAAAACTCAATGTAACTTCTATTGTTTTTCATAATCAAGTGTTATAATTTACTGGAAGAAAATTATGTAATGTAGCTATGCTTGTCACAGTGCAGTGGCAGGTTTCCAAAGAGACAACATATAGACCACCTGGGTTCCTAGAGAGCCTGGGAAGCTATGCTGCTTTTTAGATGAACATTGGAGGTCTGTCCTTCATTCCTCCATAAAAGGAGGGGAAATTTAAAGATCTCAGATTTTTTTTCACTGAAAGGATTCAAGAACCTATAAGTCTTCAATAGATTTTCTGAAATATCAGTATGTACACATTCGTGATTAAAGCATATATTTTAAAAAACATAATGGCTCTGTATTATAACAAGCTTTACACTATAGTTCATAACTATAAAAACATCCAATAATAAATTTTTACTTCCTTCTTTTGTCTGATTGATTGATTGGTTGGTTGATTTTTTCCTCTCTTTAGAGATGATTTTACTATGAATCACAGGCTAGCCTTACATTTTTTGATCCTTCTCCTTAATTCTCCAAAGCACTGTGATAAAAAAGCTTCATACTTTTTGAATTAAAAAATAAAATTATCTTTAAGGCCGTGACTTTGATTCAGTAGCAGATAATTCATCTGGCATGCATGAGGCTGTATGCTAAATCCCTAACACCATAAAATACATATGTGTGTATTTCTTTCCATTCTATACATAGTAGAATTCTTATCGAGTACCAGCAATTGTGTAAAATTTCTCTTTGTATTTTTCTCTGTACACTTTTGTGCAAAGAGAATTTTGCTGCCAGTAAATATAGATTTATGTCATAGTATTTTAATGATCTCATGAAGCTGTGCTTTAGAGATAAGTCGTAATTCTTAATGTCTTCTATAAATGTGTGTAATTCTATTTCTTATAAAATTATAAAAATCATGTTTAATTGTATTTTTATTGTAAATATATTTCACTATAAAAATCAATTTTAAAATTCAACATGAGCCACAGATATGCTCCAGAATCTCCTGGGAATTTAGATAAACCAGTTTCTGGATCTAGCTCATACAGCTTACTGTAAGATTCCCTAACTTTGGCTAAGAACTATAGCTACTCTGCCTGTCAGTCATGAGACCTAAGCTCATATATAGTCATCTCTGTACAGTGTACTGGGCACTATGTATGGCAGATTGCCATTATTGTAAAAATAGCTCTCAGTGTAAGCTAGATGATGTGGTCATTCAGAAATACTTTTGCCATGTAAACATGAGGGTCCAGATGTAATCCCCAGCACCTCCTAAAGAAATGCTACATATGATGGCACATGTAGGGGCTCATTGCATTGCTAATCTAACCGGTGATCTCCAAACCACTGGGAAATCTTGTCCCAAAATAGATAGTTAAAATTCCTATAGAAAAAACCCAAGATTGTCCTTTGTCTTGCACATGCACACATAAGTCCACACTGTATTGGTTATTTTTTTATTGTCAACTAGATACAACCTATAGTTATCTGGGAAGAAGGATCCTCAATTAAGAATTCCCATAATCAAACTGACCATATCTGTGAGAGATAGCCTTGACTGAGGAACGATGTGAGAGGCTCAGGCCGAGTCTCGATATTATCATCCCTAGGTAGGTGGACTCTCTCTACTTCAAAAAATTAGCTGAGCATAAACCAGTTAAGTAGAATTCCTCCATGCATTCAGCTTTAGATTCATGCCTCGAGTTCTTGCCCTGACTTCTCTCAATAATGAACTGTATTCTGAAAGAGTCAAGGAAGATAGCTCACTTTTCCTTAGTTGTTTTTGTTCAGAATGTTTTGTAGCAGTTACAAAAACAAAAGCACACTAGAACTTGAAAACACACACACCCCATCCATAAAAGTATCTCTAAATGGTGAATGCATGTGAACATCTGTGATTTAGATCCAGAGCTGGGAGTAATTGCTACTTGTGTGGTTCAGAGGACATGGAAAGCTTTAGTGGTTTCTGCCCTCCACCCATGCATGCCACCATTTATAATTTTAGGATGGTTGGGGTGTCTGATGGGCTTTTGCATTCCGTAGACTCATATTTCTCTATTTGGTTCAGTTTGGAGCAATCTGAAAATGCAATATCATTGTCACCCTCTTGAGGAAGACATGAAGCCTGAATAATTTAACATGTCACTACCATCCATCATGATAGCAAGAGCAGAAGATGGAGTGTGGAGAGATTAGAGGCAGGCTTACCAGCAGCTGACAGAAGAGGTCTGTAGGCAGGGCAGCCCAGGGAGAGAGAGTAGATTCACAAAGAAGAACAGCATTCTACCTCTCAGAGACCAGGCAAGGACCTTGTGTTCTCTTGCTTTCTCCATAGTATGAACTCTGACTTGTTTGAATGTACTGCTTTGCCCAAGCCTAAACTAGAGATCATGTTTCCTGTTTTCCACCAGCTATCTAAAGTAAACCTCTAAATACTTATGAATATCTCCATTTATTTATGGGCAAACTGCATAAAATAATTTTTATAGAGAGTTTTTCTAATCCCAAGAATGTCATGTCCAATTATATCAGATGCTTCTCCAGAAAGATGATTTGAAAAACTCAGGTATGTTTGTCTGTTTTGTTTGCAGCATTATCAACGACTAGAAGAATGTTTGATAGTGTGATCGCTTAGTATATAGCTTTTAGATTAATTCATATTGATTGAGTTATGTTGCTAGCATTATTTGAAGTGAATTCAAGATCTAGTAGAGGTGAGGTTATCTTCTCCACCGCAAGCACTAGGCTTGGATCCAGGAAGCCTCAGTGCTTGTACCCCTTCAAGGAAGCTGCATACCACCTCAACTCTTTTCCCCAGCTGTCCCTTCTGTCCTTTCCCACATCCCTTATGCTTCATATCCACCATCAGTCTAATGATCTTACAAAGCAGAGGGGCTTTTAATGTTTTATAAATGTTTAACTAAAAAAACTACATAATAAAAAATGAGCCATTAATCATTTTAATGCTCACAGTTCAGTGACATTTCACAAATTTGTAGGCTTGTGTAACCCTCACCTCTTTCTAGTTCCAAGCATACTCATCACCACAAACAGAAACAAGTAGTTCTTAACAGTCATTCCCTATCCTTGCCAACCTCTTCCCAACCCTAGCAACTCCAAGTCTATCTATTTCCTTTCCTTTGGCTGGATCTTCTTTGGGTAGTTCATAGAGCCTATGCCATACTACTTGTGACCTTTTATATTCACCTTCTTTTATTTAGCAAAATGTTGGTGAGGTCTATCTGCATGGTTTAATATGTCAGCATTTATCCCCTGTCAGTAGCATTTCATGTGGCTATGCTGCAATTTGTTGTTACAACATTTGAACTTTGTGGAAATTATCACTATGAATATCTACATACATGTATTTGTTGAAATAACTTTCTGTGCTTAGTGTCACATGCCTTGACAGAGAATTCTTGCTTTATGCAGTAAATGTGTTTAACAGTTTAAGAAACTTCCAAAGCACTTTTCCTAGCAGCTGCACTATTTTCATCCATTGTCATTGTATGCACAGTTAATTAACGTTTGCTTTTTTTTTTTTAACTGTTTTTCTGAAGACCAAACAGGCATTTTAACCTGGTATCAATGACTTTTTTATTTTGATTTCCTCAATAAATAATAAAATTGAGCATGAGAACAAGGATGTTGAATCAGACCAAAACCAATTTTAATGTTGAGTTTTGCTCTCTAGAATCACCAGGGTCTGGTACAAATTCTGAGTGTTGGTTTGTTTGTCACTAAAATTCACAATTACTTTTGACTCTTATGAGGAAGCATTTATTTTTACATGTCAAATGTCCTATATACCACTTTTTGCCCTGTGGTATGTGTCCATTATAACACGTTGGTAGCTCCATCCAGACCATTAAGAAAAGAGAATCAGGAGGTCTGGGAATATGGACAGAAGTTATAAGTTCAGAGAGGTAGATCACATCTTCTGTTCTTTTTCAAGTCTGTGACTAAATGGAAATACCAGAGCAGCTCAAAGTAATTAATGGCTCTACCTTAAGGCACTAAATCATCGGTGTTATATCAAAACAGCAGCAGTGGGAGCCCTTTAGCATCCATCTGAATCACCTCCGAGTCAGTCCACAATTGGCATCTCACCCCTTCAGATTATATCGCTACTCAATGGCTATATACCTTGGCTAGCTGCCACCTTTCCAGGATGTCACAGTGGAAGACTGACATCAGCTTTTCCTTTCTTCCTAATTCATACAAGTAAAAATTAAGAAAGCAAGCTTTCTCTCAAAAAGCTATTCTCAAGCTTTTGGTCTCTATTCTAATTGTTTATATGCAACATAGCAGTGTACCCGTAATGACTCATGTGACCTGACAGTCAAATATGAATTCTGAGGGGTAAAGATTATGGGCCAAGTTCACACAGTGAATGAGTAAGGCATAATGTTATAACTCATATTGGATGCCAATAACTTAATTTTCTTATTCTGACATCTACAACCTCTCAGACATCATGAATTAAACCAATGAGAAACTAGAGCCTAAGAGCCTTGAGAGCTAGGACTGTGAGTATTGTTATTTAATGGGATCTCATCTCAACCTTTTTTATGTAATACACACACAAAAATTAGCAATCTATGCGACCCATGGCTTATTCATCTTTCTCCTGTGCCCAGGTCCTGGCTTTAATTATTCTTTGGAATAATATTGGCTGTACAAGTGCCTACAGAAATGTGTTCTCCAGTGTAGTGGGTACATGAAATACAGATTGTCTATATAGAAATTGTTCAATTCGGCATGGGTGCCCCACTCACAAAGAATCAGGGATGGAGATCGCTGCAATTTTCATGAGGTTTTAATTGAACCAGTATACTGGGGTTGTCCTGCATTCAGAGAAAGGCGACCCCCAAGAACAAAACCACACACTTTTATACCTTCCCAGTACATAGGTTTACAGCATGAGTTGGTGGAGCCCATTGTCTTTTGTTTTCATTGACCTCTGTGCCCCAGGTGAGGAAGGCATACCAATTGCATGTAGGAGGGGGGGATCCACCCCTTACTGGGGACATTTCCTGGAAGTGGGCATTACTCCCTACAATTAGAGCATCTCCTGGGGACTGATGTTTGCTCTGTAAACCCTTCTGAAGCTCTGTCCTTAGGCTTAATGGACGTTCCTTGTTCCTTGGTATTTTTATGAAGTGTCCCTGTTTGCTCAATTATTACAAAATATGTTGCAGACATGGCATATATACCCAATTTTGAAGACTCATTATAAAAATACATGATATTTCTGTGTTGTTTTATTTAGTTATATTTGGACATGATATTTTTCATATATCTTTTGAAATGTTTCCTGAATATTAATTTAATTCATTCTTACTATTTTATATTTTATTTGCTTCTACTTTATGGGTACTAATTATACTAATGTTTGCCAAACATATATCTGTGCACCATGTGTATTCAGTGCTCACTAAGATCAGAAGAGGGCATTGGAAGCCTTAAGAATGGAGTCACAAATGGTTGTGAGCCACCTTGTGAGTGCTCAAATTAAACACCGGTCTTATGGAAGAACTGCCAGTTTTTGAAACCACTGAACCTCCTCTCCAGCCCTTATTCTTACATTTTTAAGAATGTTTTCTTTGTAATTTTTTTATTTATTCTTATCTTATACATCACATTCCAGCCAAAATTTGGAGTTTTTATTTATTCTTCACTTACACATATATTTTAACCACACCTCCCAGATTTCCTCCTCACTTCCCCTCTCCCTCTCTCATTTTTTGTTTTCCTTCAGAAAAGAGCAGGACTTTCAGGAATATCAACCAAACATAGCATAACAAGTTTCAATATGAATAGCCTCAATCAAGGCTGGATGGGCAATCCAGTAAGAGGGAAAGAGTACCAGTACAGGCAAAAGAGTCAGAGACACCCAAATTCTCTCTGTTAGGAGTTAGTTTCACAAGAGCACCAACACTTAGACTTACGTGTGTGGTTTACATTATACTTCTCCTAGAAAGGTTGAAGAGTAAGTAATCTTATTGAAAATAAGTTCTTTAATATTGCAGAAGGGATGTGGGAATCAGAGGAGGTTTGAGGATGAATAACAACTATTATCCTTTTCAGGTTACAAGATGTTTTTCTCTGTGTTCTGAGGCATATGGAAGGATGGATAAGTGCTAATATCTTCCTAAGCTGATTAGAGTTTTGGGGAGTTACTACTGCAAACCTCAGAGGAGAAGCAGAAAACATGTTCCTATGATAGAATGATGGAAAAGACCTGCTAAACTACAGTGCTTAGAATGTGGATTCATTGCTCTCATACATACCTTCCCAAAGTGAGCATGCCTGCCCACACACACACCCCTTCTCCATGTTATTCTACTTATGAGAATGATTTTGGAGATAGAGAGATTCAACTATAACCCCAAATCTCACTTTCTACCTTGCATCATACTGTTCAGATAAGAAGGACTCCTGATGTTGCCACTGGATTCTGGGGACAATATATGAGGTATTTGTTTATGTCTTGTTGCATACAAGGATAGAGCCTGAAGGAATAGACTCTAGAGTCTCTTTTGAGATTTGAATGGGAGTATGAACTTGGATGTATCATATCACTTTTCTTTCCTGTGCCTTCATGTTCTCACCCATGAACATGTGAAGTAAAGTAGTAGGGTGATAACATGAGCCAGCATGAGTTAAATGTTTAGCCCAGTGTCCTTCAGAAAAATATCACTGTGTGTTGTTAACTTTTCTTACTACATTAGAATTATCTAATACCTTTTCTGTCACCTCCACTAGCTTTGAATTCTTTCTGAATCATGTATAACATTTAAGTTCACTATTTAGAGCAGAGCAGATCATTTTCTTGCCAAAGGAAGAAAGGAAAAAAGTATATAGTGAGGAAGTAGAGTCCAAGGTAGGAAGGGCATGGAATAAGAGTTTCACTGTAATGGGTATGGCTCTAAGGGACAGCAGGAGGTCTGTTGTAGTCCTGGAGCAGTAGGCAGTAGATAGTGGTTCTTTCTGGCTCCTAGAGTATCTTCTTCAAATGTCTTCAATTCTCTCTGGATGAGAAATCAGTAGATGAAAATGTTCTCCTTTTCTCCCACCAACTTCTTTCTCCTTTTTCTTTTTGTTTTTGTCTTTATGACAGTAAAAGTATTTTGATGATAACTTTTAAAATCCTGCTAGTCAGGGGCCTTCTGTTAGTCAGCTACTTCCAGAATTTCACAGGGTCCCTGGCAGCCCTTTCTCAAAGCTTTCTGATAGGCTATTTCATTTGGTAGAACTGAAGTATTCTACTGTCTCCAAGCCCTGCTGTTATTTTCAGTTGAATTGACGAGATGTCCTCTCAGCTCCTATGTGATGATATATCTTGTCGCAAAGATAAGTTGAGGCCAGCCTTGTAATTTTTCATTCATGGAAATCCTATCTTTGATAGCTTAGAGGTTGATCATTTCAACAGCATGCATGAGACCCAGGGTTCCTTTCCCACCAATCTCAAAAAGACAGGAAAATGAAAATTCTCTGTTAGGAGGGAAACAGAGAACAAATGTCTGTCCTTCAAATTTATGGTCTGTTACACTTAAATACAGTCCTATCCCTCATAGCTGAAAGGCCCAGCTTCAATTATTACTAATTCATTTCTCTTTTCTGAATCTTAGTTGCTTCATTTGTAAATCAGACATAATGATACCACTGTCATATGAGGTCAATGTCTTTGGCAGGAGGTAAGGAATGCTCATCCCACAGGACTTGACACCTTGATGATGAACCTATACTGTTTTTTCAAAAGTTTCTTCTGGGTATGTTTCAAGAAGTCTGGCTTTGTTGTGGTTACTATTGCTGCAGTGAAACACCATGACCAAAATCAAGTTGGGGAGAAAAGAATATATTTGATTTATACATCTGCCTTGTAGTCTATCTTTGATAGAAGCCCTAAGAGGAACTCAAACAGCCAGAACATGGAGTCAGGAGCTGATTCAGAAGTCATAGATGGATTTTGACTACTGGCTTGTTTACATGGCTTGCTTAGCCTCTTTTCAGGCTAAGCAAGAATCCAGGAACACCAACCCAGAGATAACATCACCTACAATAGACTAGGTCCTTTTCTATCAGTCTCTAATGATGAAAATGCCCTACAGGCTTGCCTACAGCTCAGTCTTATGGAGACATTTTCTTAATTGAGGTTCCCTCCTCTCAGATGACTCTAACATGTATCAAGTTGACATCAAATCATTCAGTACAGAGGCCAATTTGAATACTAGAGACCCCATATTTAGAACAAGAACGTGAACCTTAAACCATAACTCTCCTAATTTGCACCTAGGTCTGCTCCAACAATTAGCAGTGACCCAGCACATCCTTGTTTCTTTAATTCATTGAGGTCCTTGCTTAACTCTCAACATAGCCTAGAATTAGCTGAAATGATATTCTCAGTTTGGTAATTGTCTTCAACAGATTCTACAGATGTGTATCTGCATGATTGTCTTAGTTGTTAACTGATGTAGTAGGGCTCAGTGTTCTGTGGGAGGTGCCATTCCCCCAGCCAGTGATAATAGAATGCATGAACAAGCTACCCGAGCCTGGCCAAGACAGCAGGAATCAACATTCTTCTGTAGTTTTTGCTTCAAATTCCTTCATGGATTCCTGGCTTAACATTTCTCAGTGATGGACTGCAACCTGTAAGATGAAATAAATGCTTTCCTTTGCTGAGTTGTCAAAGAGTTTGATCACAGACATGGAAATCAAACTAGAATAATTATCTAGATTGTTAATTACAACTCCCTAATGACTATATCCCCATGAGGATGTCATGCTGTCATGTATACAAATCTTGCAGCAACAGTGCTAGAATGAATAAAAGTATAATATCATGCTGTGCACAGGGTATCTGCAAGTGTAATGTCAGTGTAGTGAATGCCATTTCAAATCCCTACCCAAGGAAACTACAGAGAGAAATCCTTTAGTGCATTGAATAACATTTTCCTCTAATCTATGCTTTTTCTTCTCCTCAGGTAGAACTTTCAAGAAGGTAATGGGTTTCATGGTGTTTGATTCAAAAGATTCAAAAGATTTATAGGGCAGAATAGCCTCCCTTTTCCCTTATTCTCCAGTTATTCTATTCTCCACCCAGAAAAACTAGTTTTACCAGACTCTTGTCTCCCTGGACATAGTCTATTATTTGTACAACTGAAGTCTAATTCTTTAAAATCCCCTTCTTTCCCCCTGTCCACCTACACCGTACTCTAGATCTCTATCCCCCTTGATTCTTCTCTAGGTATAGAATTCCTCAGTGTCTTAATCTATATCTTTCAATAGCTTTTCTTTTTTAATTTGCTTCTCTTTTAAAAAAAAATAAAACCACAAAAACTCTGAAGGTAGTACCAGGAAGGATGCTGTATGCATGTAATCCCAGCATTTGGAAGGCAGAAGAAGTGGATCAAGACTTGAAGGCTAGAATCAGCTAAGTAAAAAGAGCGCACCTCAAAGCCCTGACTTGACTCAGTCCCTGACTCACTCACACTCTCACTCCCTAACAACTAAACAAAAAGTGAACAAATACAAACCTCAAAAACACAAAGAGGAAAAATAGTGACTCCCGCACTTTCCTTTTCTGAGTTAAAGATTGCTAGTGTTTGGATATTGTTCTTTGAGGAATCAATTGTTCATAGCCTACAAAACATGGTCTTCTCTCCTGCATGTTCCTCCGAATCCATCTCTGTAGCCTTTCTTATATTCATCCCCTTTCCCATCCACTCTGTACCTAGCCCTCTCCCATCCTGCCACTGTTCTTCTGGGCCATCATAGTGTCTCCTTATGCTCACTCTGACTGGCACACATTCCACTACCTGGGTGCCTAGAGTATCTATCCTTCCTGGTTCACACATATAATCAATTCATTTTCTTTCTCGGGTAATTTCTGTGACAATTAAAGAAAAAGCCCCACCCCATCACTCCTTGGTGGTGCACTCAAGTCTCTCACTGTGTGACATGAGTGACTCATTGCTACTCAGTCCTGGGCTTGATGTTGTCTGTATCTGCCCACCTTCCTTACCTTAGGAAGGCTTCACAAGGCAGCTCCTGGAAACTATTTTTTTTTTAAGCCAAAGCCCCATCTATCTTTCAAACCATGCTTTAAATCTTCCCTCCTCCATAAAGCTTTCCTAGGTCCTCCATGTTAAAATGAATTGCTCTTCCCCATATTCCTAGCATCTCGTTGTGTGGAAAACATAGGCCATGAATTAGGTTTAAGGCTCCTAAGGATCCCATTTGTCCCCATGACTAGCTTATGATACCCTGGCTGGTAAGGGCTGAGAGGCATTTATCTTAGTGTCTCTATGTGTGGCTTTAAGCCTGGCATATCCTGAGCCTATGATTGAAATGAATCTGAAATTAAGTTGCCTGGAGAATTTTATTTTTAGTTAATCTCATCACATGTAGCAATAGTTGGTTTCCATTATTTATTACACACTGTGGACCTAATTTTTACATGTAATATTACTTCAAAGCAAATCCACAAGGTTAAGATTTACTGCACTTGTTTTAGAAACAGCTTAGAGCTCATAAAGGTGACATGGCACCTCAAGGTCACATACCTTGGAAGCTGCTGAACCATGATTAGAACCCAGACCTGCCTCACTGCCAATCTCAACTACTTTCATCCATCATGTAGACTCCTGTGTCAGTGGGGATCATCAGGAGAAGCTCAAGGATAGAACCTTGGGTCTTCAGGATGGCTGACGAGTTTAACAAGGTTCTGGAGTACTACAAAGCTGACTGATTGATGGTGTTTTTCTGCAGGGGGAATCAGCTTTGGGAGAACCAAAGGCACATCAGGCTCAGAAGCAGATGACGAAACACAGCTGACGTTCTACACAGAGCAGTACCGCAGTCGCCGCCGCAGCAAAGGTAATCGAGTCCCTGGGAATTTTCCAGAACTGCCATGTGTATTTTCAAAGTCCAGGAAACAGACTATATGATACGTGGCAATGTAAATCTCTTTCAACACATTAAGCATCCCCCAAACCGATCACACTGCTGACCTTTAATCTTCCCTGTTCAGTTCTGTTCCTTATTTCCTGCCCTACATCACTCTTCAAAACAATTAGAGCCAATTTTCTTTAAATGTATGTATATTGAAATTTCAGTATAGGAAATGAAATGACTAATCATATTGAAAGGAAACTAGTGCTAAAAATAAATTTAGGTTAGATGTGTGCTGGTTAATTCGAACCATGGGTGGAGGCCAGTTCTTAACATGAGCTAGCAATTTAACTTTACATTTCTTAGCAGTAAAAATGTAAAGAGAGAATATTCTCAAGTGAAAAATGTATAAGTTCTGGGGGATAGAATTAAACATTTGTCCTATAATATTGTGTTTCCCTGAATCTCAGTATTCTGTAGTTGATCCCTGTCAAGGAGGCATTTTGTGACCTACTAAAGAGTGCCTTCAACATTTATTCATCACAGTGACAGTCAGTTTAAGGGATATCAAAATGCCAGAGCAAGAGTCATTACAGGGCTGCACCTGCAGCTGAAGTTCAAAGTTCTCTTATGACTCTGATTTGGTAGGACATACAAGAAAACACTGTGTTATAGCAAATCATATATATATATATATATATATATATATATATATATATATATATGCACATGTATATAAGCAATACCTCTTCTCATACCTAAGGCTGGGGAATCAGAAAATGTGAAGTGATATTTGTATAAGAGACCCTGGGGTGTGAACATATACTAAATGTCAAGGGCTAGCACAGATTGACAAGCTTTGACTACTCAATGAACAGAAGGTTCAATATCACAGTAAGGCATGTCTGTCACCTTGCACTGACTGTCATTTTGAGAACTATGGTTAATTATTAATATTGGTGGGTTATGGATATGTCAGAATTTCTACCACACATAGGGGTGCTTAAGTGTTGCCTGAGCCAGGAACATTTGTTCATGATGGACCTTTCATTGTAATGTCGTGAATCACATATTTTTGGACACATTTTACCCTTGAGCAAGTTATTTACATCCCTTCATCTATAGAACGGGCCTTGTAATGTCTAAAACTGCCATTTAGAGTTGGATATTGATTTTTATCACATTATATAAAAAAATCATCACAGTACTTGGTTTAAGGGAAAAAATTTTAATGTCACTTTTGTTCTTACTGCTTTGATTCTAGTCTCCCTACCCTTGGTACCTATCATGAAAAAAAAAAAAAAAAGGCTCCATATAGAAAGCACTCCCATTGACCCATCCCCTAGGAAGAATTTTTAGCCTCTACAGCCTGTAACTAATAGGCCCTGCTTCTCAGTTCATCCCATGCAGTGGCTTTCTGGGATCTATTGTATTGCAGATTTAGAGGCTGGTGATCAATGATTCCTTACCTGTGTTCTCCTCCCTCAGTCCACAGCCAAAATTAGAAGCAGGGAATGGTGGGTTTCCTCAGCAGGACTAGCCTATTTATAGCTAATTGGAAAAGCATCAATCACTGAGCACACAGCCTATAAATTGGAGTTAAACTTAAAAAATAAAAGCAAAGGCAAGCAACAGGACTTGACATAAAAGATTTGACCCACAGCCCCAGACACTCCCAAAGGCCTGTCTGTGTTCTTAGGACACAGAAGAACACAGCTGTGACATCCTCTTCCTCCTTCCCGAGCCCTACCTGCCAAAGCAGTGCCAAAGCCACTTCCTCCTTCTCTCCTGCCATTAGTTTCCCACTAATAGCACAGTCTTCTTCTTGCATTTCTGGTTTCTGCTGCACATATCTCTTCCTTCATAGGATGCTATGTTGACTTGATATCTGCCTACTTCTTTTATCTTCTTTCTTCTTCTCTTATCCCTCTGTCTCCATCTACTGTCACATTCACTTCCTTCTTTTCTTATCTCTCTTCTCACTCTCTCCTTTACTTTTTTCCTCTTCTTTATTTCCTGCTTTTAACTCCAGCCATTTCCTAGTTACTCTTCCTTTATGTTCTCTCTTTCTTGCTTACATAGTACATACATACATACATACATACATACATACATACATATGTACATACATTCATACATATATACATTCATACATATATACATACCACAGCCAGTGCTGCAAGCAGCAACCACATGAAGACAAAACCAAGGAAAAGTTTTAAACTCTTTAACCATGTGGAGGTTGTACTATATAAAAAAATGTGAAACTACTTGACAATGAAAAACAGAAGGGAAAATGATAGAGTGAGCAATAGAACCAAATGAGGAGAGAAATTCATGTGAGCCCCTGAGCATACTTCTCTAAATTTTGTCCTGGTGAACAAGCAGGTTATACTGCTGTTCAAGGTGCAATATTGATTATGCACTTGACTTTGTTGAGCTTGTAAGTCTTGTTGCTCTTCCTGATGTTGCATCTTCTGATATTTTGTTGAAGTCATGAAGATGATCAGGACATGGCAAAACCTCTGTACTAGCCAAATACACTTAGAGCTGAATGTCTAATTCTTTGGATGCTACAGTTCTCCATACAAGGGCCAAGGCCACTTCTGTTCTTCTTAGATTAAGCAAAGGAGTTGATGAGTCTGCAGCACTCACAGTATTATTGGGGAAAATACATGGTATAAAAGTGAACCAAGAGAAGTCTGAGAGTCCTCCAGGCTGCCCTAATAATAGAACACAGTATTAAGAACTTGATTTTGGGCTTCCTGAGTTCAAATTCCAGTCCAGACACTAACTGGTATCATTTTAACAAATGTCATGTGCATCCCTGTGTAGTCTTTTCCTGAATAATAAAATAAGGAACTGAGGATATAAGACTAACAGTCTGGAAGAATATCCTAAAGAACAAAATTAATTAATATCTATAAAGAATTCAAGCAGATGTTAGGGTGAAGTAAAGACATTGAAACAGAGCTAAACTACCAAGGAAAAATTAATATGTGTCTAAGGATGTCAGGAATCTCACATCAATTGGCAAATCACTACTAGACATTAGTGAAAAGCCACCTGCCCAGGCTTCCATTATCTGGAACATGAAATAGTACCAGGAAAGGCAGGAGCTGGTCCAATCCTCTTTTGGAGCTTCCTTCTCTCTGTGCTATGTATCAGTGAATCTTTTAAACATGCTTACTTCAGGTTTTGTCTCATTTGAATCTTTTGCCCAAGGTTTTCCCATTTACTGTTTCTCAAGGGTGGGAGCCAGGACCAAAGTTCAGCTACCTTCAGCCACCTAGGTGGACTCTGCTGCTCACTTTCCTTTTCCACAAGATGCCAGTACTCTCCCTACCTCTGTGGCTACCATCCAAGCTCCTCCTCAGCAAATGCAGTGAGTCAGCCGCTCCCTGAGGTCTGCCCAGCAGTATGTGAGCCACTCTGGCTTGGTAGCAAAAGCTCTAGTATAAGGAAGTCAAGGAGAAAGAGATAAAAATACCAGGAAAGGCAAATCCCCATGCTGTAGGAAACAGCTCTCTCGTAGCATTTGGGATTCCATATTAACTCACTGTGCCCTCTTTGTATCCACTTAAAAATAAAACCTGTGCTGTCTTTTCCAAATATGGAAGCGTATGGCATTTGACTAGTGCCATCTTTGAAGTGCCCAGAAAAAAAAAAGACAGAGATCTTTGGGGTTCATTGAGGACACCAGGACCAGTGGGTTCCAGTGGTTGCCTTTTTTTGTAGGATTTTTTTTATATATATAAATAGACCACTAACTCATCTCCAAGCCCCAAGGAGTGATTTATTTGTTGTTTGTTTGTTTGTTTTCTCTTGAACAGATTTCCCAAGGCTTCTTGCTCAATTATCATACAATATCTGTTTCTAGTATTCCTGCCTTGGGCTTGCAAAACGTTCATGCACAAGTCTCTCCCAGAGTGTTCTCCTCTGTTCTGACTGCTGTCACTCACTCTGACATCACCACTTTAATGACATCTTCTACAGAGCCATCCTACACCACAGATAGTTTTCCTGTTTTATTCTTTAGCAGATTCTGTGATCTTCAAACTTTATAGATGTCATCACCATAATATTTTGACATTTACTCAGGTATTTCAGAGTAAGTTTATGTTCTCCATAGACTTGGAGACTTCATGATGTTAAGAACACAGTGTCCAACCTGCTAGCCCTAGCACAAAAAACCAAGCATGGGCCACAATAGACCAATTTTAAGTGAATGGGTGATGCAAAAAATGAATGAGAGAAATAACACAGTGAATGACGTGATTATGAGTTGTACATAGTGGCCGCTACTTTCCTGTATACCTTCCTTATTTATACTCCATTCCTATTTCCGAAAAGTGGGTATCCTCTTCTCTTCCTTTCTCCTTCCTACTTCTGGTGAGAGAAATTGAAATCCTAACTCCCCCTCTTTTCCACTTCATTTCACCAGAGACAGCCATGCATAAGATGAGAGCACATGAGTATTGATGTTGAAAGGTGGACTCTTCAAACATGTGTTTCTTTAAACAAGTTAGTATATGAGCCAATCTGAGAGGATGTACTGAGGCCTGAAACATTGTGATAGAACAGTATACACCTGTGACTGATGTCTGAAGGAGGACTAAGAAACAAGAGGAGAGGGACATAGCTCTCTCTGTTTCCATTTCTTGTGAGAAACATGGAGCTGGTGTTTAATTCAGCCAAACCTGAGAGGAAGTTTGGGTATCAAGTCATCTCTCTGGGTTTGTATGAGTTTTAACTACTGGACACTTCCCTTTGTATGAAATTATGCTATTAAAATATCCCTCACACTGTGAGCTGGTCCATGAAAATAAAGCACCCAGAAGTGTTCAATAAATAATGTATTGTTTTCATGTTTTTCCTTCATTTAAAACAGTCTCTGCTTCCAACTAAACCAACAATAACAGCACCTCACTTTTGCCATTTGGATCTATGGGAAAAATTGTATTTGTAAGATGTGATTCAAGCTGTTTGTAAGACTGTTTTCGAAGGATAACTTGCTGGACAGGTAGACTTCATTACAAGGTAGAAAAGTGTGAGGGATTAAGAAATGTAGACATTGACACAGAGACAAGGAAAGATGATTTTGGAAAGTGCGTGTGTGTGTGTGTGTGTGTGTGTGTGTGTGTGTGTGTGTTGTGGCAGTTTCTATATATAGGTTCAACAATACCCTTTTCTGTAAATGTCCAGTTAGTAAACATGTTCAGTCCTGCAAACTCTAAATTCTGTTAGAACTATTCACCTTCACTGGCATTCCATAAGGATGCCCATAGACTGAATATTATTGAACACATATAAATAAATGTGCTCTAGTAAAGCTTTTCCATAGTATGCTGATCCAAATTTATCCACAGGTCATAGTTATCTGACTGCTACTCTGAACCTATATCTAATAAGTTGCCTGACCTGCACATCTGGTTCAGAAAGCAGGCTGGAAATTTCACAGTGCTTGTTAAAAAGACTCTGACCTCATATTATGAGATTGGGCTGTCTAAAGAATCTGTTTGAAAAGCAAACAGTGCTGTGTTTGGTCAAGTAAATAACCATTGGAAATAACAGTTGTTTGAGGCTTACTATTATGGTGGTAGTCTATAGAATTAGCTAATGATAGAGCTGAAATAATAGGCTGACACGGGGTAAGAATTTTACCTTATTGGCTGGAAATGGTCCTGCATAAAGCAAGGACTGCTAGACTAGAGTGAGATGTGTGCCTAAGTCAGTACCTGACCATTGACAAGTTTAGTGACTTCTAAGAATTCTACATGCTCCCAAGGCCTCTGTTTTCTTGTTAGTTATTCATGGATTTTGATATTGTTTCATCAAGTCTGAATCTTATGCTCAATCTAATAACTTTGTTTATTTACAAATGGAGGTTAAATATGATGATGGCCCATGTGGGAGATGAAGACTGAGCCCCGTCTTCAGAATAGTTATAATCTCTTGGGGAACTGGATTACAGTTCACACTGGAAGTGATATTGATCAAAATAAGCTAATGTATAATTGATGATCCCAATGAAAAGTGCAAATGTGTGGCAAGCCAAAGGCATAATGCTGCACAGGAGACATAGTAGTCCTGGCTACGTTGCTGAATTCTTCTAGCACTGGGATTCCCAGTTTACCTCTGTGCTGTGGCTGTGTGGCTTAAGTAAACCCCCTCTCCTTCTCTAAGCATATTCTCATTTGCTGTATATTCAGTTGGTTCTAAAGATCTGGTTCTTCTGAGTCCCCATCCAATGCCCCTTTTACTAAGCATTACTAATTAGTTCAACACAGAAAAGTAGGGCACAAATGACTATGTTTGACTTTATTTTTCTTGTAATTTTGTTTACTTGTTTTAATTTGGTAACTTTTAAATTTTAGATTTATATTTTATTTGTATGAGTATTTGCCTTCATGTATCCAAGTATACTATATGAATGTCTGTTGGCTGTGTAGGTCAGAAGAGGGCATAACAAGCCCTTCAACTGGAGTTACAGATGGTTGTGGATCATTCTCTCAGTGGCAGGAACTGAACCCAGGTCCTTTTAAGAACAAGCAATGAACTATAATTCCAGCCCCACAATTAGATGATTTTTTTTTATTAGATGTTTTCTTTATTTACATGTCTACAATATCTCCTTTCCCAGGTTCCCCTCCAAAAAAAGAAGAAAAATTAAAATAAAAAACAAAAACAAAAAACAAGCCCCTGTTCCCTCCCCCCTCCCCCTGCTCACTACCCCACCCTCTCCTGCTTCCTGGCCCTGGCATTCCCCTACACTGGGGCATAGAACCTTCACAGGGCCAAGGGCCTCTCCTCCCATTGATGACCTACTTGGAAATCCTCTGCTATACATATGTTGCTGGAGTCATTTGTCCCATCATTCTTATACTGGGATTTTTTGTTTTGAATTGTAAGCAAATTATGAATATATGTATGTGAAATTATGGATACATGGCATTTTCCTTATGTCTGCATACAACAAAAATTTAAATACAGTTGTATATGAACACACACACATACACACACACCTATCACATACACTCAAAACACACCATGAGTTTAATTCTGTTTCAGAGTAAAAGGACAGTTGATGGAAACTTCAAGCCTAAGTCATATCTCTAGATAAATGGTTTGGAAATTGGAGACAGGAGACTGTAAAAAGTCTAAGGTGAGAAGCCATGATGAGCATGTTCCCAGAAATAAAAGTGGAGTATTTAAAGAGAAGCATCTACAAATTGTATCTGCCCAGGTGTAAAGTTTGGAAATCCCTGGCATTTTAGGGATGAAGTTGGAAGAGAGATACCAGAGACATACAGTAGCAATCAATGTCTATACAAATGCTGAGAAATAAGAAAGGGAAAATGAAAATCCATGTCATGACATTGGGGAAAGTCCTTGGCCCTGTCCTCTACTTTCACTAGTAAGTGATTTTAGGGTTTTGTTCAATTCAAAAGACAATTCATGCAAATAATTCATTGCACACACAGGAACTAAGGTTTCGAGAAGGAAAGCAGTTCTTCCAAGGTTAAAAATAGCATCCTTAAATGACAAAAGCAAATGAGATGAAATGCTAATAGGTGGAGAAAGGCAGTAACATATGGATGTTCTTAACTCTTCTCATCCTTGCCACAGTCCCATAAGTTTGAAATTATTTCCAGACAAAACACTCATTGCTTTCAGGGTGTGCATAGACTTCAGGATTAGCAGGTGCAGGTTTCAGTTCTTGCTCTGCCAGACTGAAGCTGCAGTGCCCTTTTCTTCTGTGCCTGAAGCCACTGTGATTAAGGGAGAGCAAGTTAGTTGGATCTCTGCTCTTCCTCAGGCCATTGTGAGGATTAATCATGCCAAGGGAATTATCATTTAAGGCTGTTGTGTGACCAGTTCAGCAACAGGTAGGTCAGCAGGCCATATCATTGCATCAGCCCTTCACCATTCATGGCATCTTTATAGTGTATTGCTCCACAAACTGATCTTATTTCTAGAAGAGGAAAAAAAAGCAGACATTTTCAGTGTGATGATGAATCTGGTTGTCCTGGCCTCCTGGGAACATTGTGGTACAGCTTTTACTTTCACTGTCCTCTGCCTTTTGTCTAAAGATAGCTTTTCCCACATACACAGCCCTTTGCATGCTGGCAGCTGTACTCATAGGACCTGCTACTCAGGAAGAGTAAACACTGCAGACATATTGATCTGTACTTAATCAACCTCCAAAGAATCTGTTGCCACAATGACCTGAGGGGGATGGTCGGGCTCTGGAGGGCAGGCAAACTGTCAGAGTTGTGGGAACTGTCTGAGCCTGCTTCTCTCAGCCCAGTAGATCCATTCTGAGAAAGACATGACCTGGAGGCTCTACACTGTCAGTTGGAGCTCCATGGATAGAGAAAACAGCATCTTCATGGGGTTTGTTAACTGATTGATGTAGACTGTGGGGGTGGGTATAGGAAAGATCAGGTTGTCAGCACTAAGTAGAAAGTTAGTAATGGACTGAGGTTCCAAGGAAAAAAGGGAAAAAGAATCAGAAGGAGGAATAGACAATTGACATATGATACACTTCCTGGAAGTCTTAAGCCTTATATGTTAATCCTAGATATTGTTTCATTTAGTTAGGAGAGTAGGAGTCTCAGCTTCTCACCCATCAAACACTCAGGTAGAATTTGATGCTGCCTAAGTTCTCTGCCATGCTGCTCTGAGAGTACATGATAGAAATGGAATCAGAAAGACAGAAGAAAAACGACAGAACAAGTGAAACCACACTTGATGTATTCTGCATTTCTTGTGCTGGCCTATTCCTTTCTTAATAAATTACCTCATGTATATCTCAGCAATATCATTTTACAGATGAGAAAAGTTCATGTAAGTGATATTATCATGAGGTAAGGGAAACATGACAATGAACAGGAATGGCTGGGTCAGTCTATTGATGTGTGAGATAAGTCATGAACAATACTTGTGAATAGAGCTCAGTCTTGCCTAGGATACAAGAGGCCTTGGGCTCTATTCTCAGTACCATATAAACTGGGGATAGTAACACACACCTCTAATCTTAGGTTTTGAGAGTTGGGGATGGTAGGCAGATTAGAACTTTTCTTTTTAATTTTTTTTAATTTTTTTTTTTTTAGAACTTACCTTTAAGCTCTATATTTACATCATTCTACTCCTCTCTCTCACAACCCCCACCAAAAGGAACTCTTCCTATCTTCCTATTCTTGTCTCAAATTTGTGGTCTTCAGTTACTATTATTATATATGCAAGTATACACACACACACACACACACACACACACACACAGCCTACTGAATCCATGCAATATTGTTTATAGATACACAGGTTTAGCGATGACAACTAGGAATTGGATAAAGGATCAAGTAGTTTGTACCTGGAAATTTTTTTTTCTTTCTCTCAGCAGCTATGAATTGCATATAGGTGCATCATCTATGTCTGGAACCTTGAGAAATTAAAGCCCTTCTGCATTGGTATGTCAACTGCCATTGTAATTTACTAAGGCCTGTTTCATCAGCTACATTATTGAAGTTTCACGGGTGTAACTTCCCTGTCCTATCTAGAATATACTGCCTGGAAGTAAAAATTATTTCCCTACACCCCAGCTTTTATAATCTTTCTGCCCCCTTTCTGCAATACTTCTTGAGACTTAGATGTAGAACTTGTGTTTCTAGATATATCAATAGGAACCAGCCTTCCCACTGTCATCATCATCCTCAGATAAGTTTCATGCCAGTTTCAAATGAAACTGTCTCAAAAGAAAGAACCAATTACAGTACTTGGCCCAGGTCTTTGACCTTAGGAAAGAGGAAATGGATCAACATGTTTATGTTGTTGTATTGCAAGAAGCCTAAGGTACCTGATACTATTATGATATGGAACTTCCGAGAGCCAGCTGTATAACTGTTTGCTATTGAGGTAACCCCAGAAATGGGCTGGAATTGCAAGTAAGTATCATAAGATCTAGATTCAGCCAGCATTAAGAGGTAAGTTTCCCTGAAGGAAAACGGTAGCCCTACTGGACCAAATCCCTCAGAGTACAATCAACAATGTGGATCTTGGTGTGTGATCTGGCAGAAAACACATGTCAAGAGAAACCTGTGAGGTTATACCAGAGCCAGATGGAAAGCAGTCCCTGGGAGGCAACTATGGATATTCACATGGAAAGTGTACATTTTCTACTTCTGAACAACCTTTACAATAAGATGAAAAGAAAGCTTGTGGTGGTTTGAATGAGACTAACCTCAATAGACTCATATATTTGAATCCTTGGCCTCCAGGTGTTGAATCCTCTTAGGATGGATTAGGAGGTATGACCTTGTTGTAAGAGGCATGTCATTGGGTTTCAAACACTTAAACCACTTTCATTTATCACCTTCTGACTCACGTGTGTGTGGATCAAAACTTACCCTCTCATCTAAGGCTCCAGCAGCATGAGGGTTTGCCTGCTGCCATGTTCGCCACCATGATGGTCATAGACACTAACCCTCTGAACCTGGAAGCACCCAATAAACTCTTTCTCTTATAAGTTGTAATTGTCATTGTGTCTTACAGCAGCAACAGAGAAGTAGCAAAAACAAAAGTTAATCGTAAATATTTGCCATCAGATGCCCCTTAATGTAGAGAGCCTTTTTGATGAGGGACTTGTAGCAACGGTGCTAGAGTTCAGCAAATGAATATTTTCCCTTAGTACTTCCTTGAAGACAAAGCACTTCAGGGTGGAGAATGCTTAAAGATATACCACCTTTCCCCATATAACCTTATATTCAAGTAGCAGCCTTTGCCTTAGAATTACTTATTATATACTATGCACTGTTTGTTTGTCTGTTTTGTGTGTTTGATTTGTTTGGTTTTGGGGTTTTTTTTTGGTTCACTTATTTTTTCATTTTATTCCATCCTCCCTTTCACCTTTACCTCTGTTGTGCTGTGAGGCATGTATCCATTGAAGACAGCAGAAGGGACCTTTCACAGGACAATTTAAATAAAAAAAAACACCTTACTATCAATTTCTGGCCAAATGATAAATGGTTATCACAGGACACTGAAGAGAACTGTCCAGGAGAAGTAAGAATTTAGCTTCTGGCCTGAGGCCCATTTTGTATAAATAGTCCAAGTACTGCAAAATATTCTCTGGAGGATGATCCAATAAGTTGTTAGGCAGAGTAGGAAAAAAGCCCTCAGGCTGTAGTCTTCAGAGGGAGTGGCACTCCCCAAACACAGTTGTACGGTCAGTTGAAAAAACCGGATGATTGGAAACTGAATAACAAGCTTCTTTTTACTCATAGTTCTAGATCCTGCCCCAGGTTGAAGCCACAAATCTAGGGGCGGGCTCTTGGTTGTGTGAGGGGTTTTTAGGGCTCCGCAGTCCCCTGACCTTAGTGAGCCTCAGGGTCAGTTAGAATGTTTTAAGGAACTACCTGATCCAAGGATCTATCTCAGATTCATTGCATTGGGCAAGCAAGGAGTTTTCTCAATGATATAAAATCTTTCCTAGTTTCTAATTTCTGGCCAAGGTTCAAAGCTATAATTTCATAACTTCTATAACATTGTCCAGAGCATACCGTTGTTCTTATTCTGGCTTTTAGCCTCCTGTCACGTATATCTTCTTCCCAGCCAAGACTTTGAACAATTAAAGGCAGAGCATAGAAGTAGCCATTAATTGAATGCCACTGTGCTCCAGAGCCATTGCCATAGCCACTGTCTTCCTATGTAATCAGCCTTGTTCTTTGTTTCCGTATTTAAAGGAACAAAACTGTTCCAGACAGAGTAAGTTCGTGAAGGTCACAGAATCAATGATTGAGAACTGCATTAATTTTAGTTAGCTCAAAAAATAGCAATTAAATTATTGCCAATAGCATCTCAAATTATTCCCATGAGAATCTTGTAGTTTTCACTTCCCTCCCTCGTATCATAAGTCCTGGCAAGGGCTGAGATTTTTATGATGTGCAGTACATTGATACCTTATGCTAAACAGCTTCCACAGCCTTTCTAGAAAGGTTTTCACTTTGTTTTGGGAGATGAGACTAGGAATTTGGACTCCTTTACTGAAAGAACAATGACACATAGAAAACTTAGCTTTGGTCTACTCCCAGATTTGGCCCTATTTAGTGAGACAAAGGATAGAAAATTATGAATTCAGAAATTATTATAGGCTTAGAAAGATTCTCTCTGATGTCTTTCTTCTCTCTCTTTCCAAGAACCTCAGAGGGAATAGGCATTGGCTTTCTTTCTCTTAAAGGTCTTTTTCAGACTTCCTCTGCACATACCTGCAAAAAATAACCATTCAGCCTAAGCAAATGAGAGTTTCTTGAAAGTAGAGAGAACATCAGCCAACTTCAAACACTCTTTTCCCAAACCCGCAGGTCTCTGAAATACTGTTTAACTGTTCTTTCTCTGGCTCCTCTGCGACGCCAGCCAGCACAGTACCTGACAGCCCTGCATGCAAGGGCGGGAGATGGCTGTCAGGAATCAAATGGGAGACCAAAGGCGATAAAGCAAACATGTCATTTTTAGTTGCTTACACTAGCAGGAAGGAACAATCAGTCTCTCTCTTGCTTTCTTGTTTTTCAACTAAACTCCGCATGATTTTTTTTTTCTCTTATTTTCTTAGCATGAGAGACCAGGATGCTCTGCTTCCAGTTTGAAGTGAGCACAGTCTGTCTTTCCATTTTTCTCCCTGTCCTGTGTGGAAGATAGGAATCTCTTACACCAGTAAAATTGCTCTCCAGATGAAGAGGTCAACTACAGGTACTCACAGTATAGACAGAGCTATATGTGATGCTTGCATACATGACATTACCATAACCTCAAATAGGGCCATAACTCTGTCCTCTCCAAAATGAAGGTGGGTGCTGAAAGATGGCTTGGTTGGTAAAGTGCTTGTCATATATGCACGGGGGATCTGAGTTTTATCCATGCCACCCAAGTAAAAGGCAGGATACAGTGACGTTTGCTTTCTGTGGTTTTTTTTTTTTTTTAATTTAATTTGATTTGTTTTTTTACTTATTCACTTTACATCTTGCTCAATGCACCCTCTCAATCACTCTCTCCCACAATCCTTCACCATCACCCCTCCCTTCTCTTCAGAGAAGGTGGGGGCCAGTAGATAAGGGGGCACCTTTACTCTGGCACCTTACTTCTCCAAGAGGCTAAACACTTCATCTTTCACTGAGACCAGACAAGGCAGCTGAGCATATCCCCCACTCCAGTTGTTCAGGAACCACATGAAGATCAAGTGGTGGCTCATCTACTACATATATTCAGAGAGGCCTAGGTCCAGGCTGTTCATTCTTTGGTTGGTGGTTCAGACTCTGAGAGTCCCAAGGCTCCAGGTTATGTGACTTTGTTGGTTTTCTTGTGGCGTTCTTATCCCCTTAGAGCCTGGTATCCTTCCCCTATTCTTTCATAAGTGTTCCCAAGTTCGATCCCCTCTTTGTTTGTGGGTGTTTGTATCTGTCAGAGTCAGCTGCTGGGTGGAGCCTCTCAGGACAACATACTTCTTTCTGGAAGCATAACAGAGTATCATTGTGTTAGGGATTGGTGCTTGCCCATGGGATGGGTCTCAACTTGGGCCAGTTATTGCATGGCTGTTCCCTCAGTCCCTGAATCCTCCTCCACATCCACTTGTAGACAGGATAAATTTTGGGTTGAAAGATTTGTGATTGGGTTGGTGTCTCTGTCTGGATACAGGAAGTAGCCTCTTCAGGTTCTATATCTACAATGCAGTGAGCCACAGCTAAGGTCACCTCCGTTGATTCTTGGATGCCTCTATCATCCCATGTCTTTGTCCTGTCCTGGAGATCTCCCCCATACATCCCAATCCCCATCAGTTGCAAATCTCTATTCATTTTAATGGTCATCTAATCATTTCTCTTGTCTTTTCCCACAGCTGATCCTGAATCCCGATTACCCCATCCCTCCTTTCTCTCAGTTCCCTCCATCCATCTGCCTCTTATGACTATTTTATTCTCCCTACTAAGTGAGATTCAAGCTTCCTTGCTTGGACCTCCCTTCTTGTTTAGTTTCTTTGGGTCTGTGGAGTGTAACATGGCACTTGTATTTTATAGCTATTATTCACTTATAAGTGAATACATACCATATATATCCTTTTGGAACAAGGTTATCTCACTCAGGATGATATTCTCAAATTCCATCGATTTGCCTTTAAAATTTATGATGACTTGATTTTTAATAGCTGAATAGTATTCCACTGAGTAGATGTACCACATTTTTTTAATCCATTCTTCAGTTGAGGGATATATAGGTTGTTTCAATTTCCATTTATTTTGAATAAAGCTGTTCTGAACATAGATGAGCAAGTGTCTTATAGTGAGATGTTGGAGCATCATTGGGGTATATGCCCAGGAGTGGTATGGCTAGATCTTGAGATAGAACTATTCCCAGTTTTCTGAGAAGGCACAAAATTGATTTCCAAAGTGGCTGTGCAAATTTATAATCCCACCAGCAATGGAAGTATGTTCCCCTTGCTCCATATCCTTGCCAGCATATGCAATCTCTTTTGTTCCTAGCCATTCTGATGGGTGTAAGATGGAGCCTCAGAGATGTTTTGTCTAGGAATTTTGACCATTTCTGTAAGTGCTTTGTGGCCATTCAAGATTCCTCTGTTGAGAATTCTTTTTTAATTGGGTTATTTAGGTTGTTGGTATCTAATTTCTAGAGTCCTTTATAAAGATATTAGCCTTCTGTCCAATGTAGGGTTAATGAAGATCCTCTCCTAAGCTGTGGGCTGTCAATTTTAGGGGTGAGAGAGGCAGTGGACAGGGAATTTCTGGATCTTCCTGGCATGATAATGTTGATGAATCTGAGTACTCCAGTTTCAGTGAGAGATATATCTCAAAAATAAAGTAGAGAGTGTTTATGGAAGACACCTATATTGACCCTGACCCACAAATGATATCTGAGTATAGACGTGGTGATCCCATGCTACAATGAATTTTATGCGATCAAATGGTATCATTTGTTATTAAATCTATGTGAAGCAGGATGGTAAGAAAAATGCAGGTGAAGGAAAAATGAGCAGGAATCAGAAAATGTTTGTATAACAAGTTCATGTGTTCATTCATTTAGTGAATGTGCACTTTGAATTTACTTCTATTAAGACTTCGAGCACTCGATAGTGGGAAGGTAACCAACAATATGGCTGTCTTTAAATAGTTTATACTCATACCAAAGGAAGTAGAGAAGAAAAGGTATTTTACAAGTAAATACATGAGTATTACGTGTATTACTTGTGAATGAGTATTTTTCTAAGTCATAAGAAGTACCTCTGAGAGAAAGGTGAAATTAGCATAATTGAGGGATGGCCATGAGCTGTATCTTTGAAGAACCAATATTTTTGATGCTTTTGCCTGAAGAAAGACTTGAAAATGTCCCACTACTAGACAGATCCATGTCCATGCCAGTAGAAATGCCTTTGACTTCAGTTACTGTAAATGAGGATCCTAGGGAAGTATTTGAAGCTGAGGAATTCATTGCCTTGTTTCGATTTTATAAGGTCAAACTTTCTATAGGAAGACCTCTATTACATGGGAGGAAATCCGGTTGAAGGCAGGGAGACCAGTGAAAGGAGGACCTCTGGGTGAGCATGAAATGAACAAAAATAAGGGGACTGCTAAAACTATAATGAACAGGAGAAGTGACCGTTGCATTGTGACAAAGTGACTCCTGAGGCATGAAGACTAAGAGCCCTAATTTCTGGCATAGGAGCAGAAAGTAATGCTAACACCAACCAGGGAAAGAGAAGAAGAGAAGGGTTGCTGGAGAGAAGAAATGAACAATAGAGCAGCTGCCTTCAAGGTATCTTTTAAGGAATCTATTCAGAGAGCACTGCCAAGAAAATCTAACGTCAAGTGACAGTCAAAGAAGATAGGGGATAGGATAGGAGGTTTCAGAGGGGAAACTAGGAAAGGGGATAATATTTGAAATGCAAATAAAGGAAATATCTAATAAAAAAAGAATGCTAACATCTCAATGGTGGTTAGTGTTCCATTGAAAATGACTAGGTCCCACAACCTTAGCATTTACAAACAATGAGAACGTAAAATTGATAGGTCCTGGAAATTGAACATACATTTGGCAGTACAGCTGGACTTTCTACTCTGGGCTTTACAAGGCTAAGGTTGCTATTCAAGACTAAGACTCATTTGAGATACAGGGACCTCTTCCAAGCTCATGTAGTTGTTGGCAGAATGCATTCCCATATACCTATAGATGCAGTGTGTCTGCTTTCCTGCTAGTTGACTGCAGGGAACCCTGTAAAAAATCAAGCCTACACACAGGCTTTGTCACCTGACTTTCTTCATAGACAGCTCACAATATAATTCTACAAAGTCAACAGGAGAATACTCATATTGATTTCCCTCCTTAACGTCCTAATCTCTTTGAAGACTCGCCTGAATTGGCCAGACATGTCAATGACAAATTCATTTTTGATGAGTTAGAGTCAACTGAGATAGGAGCATTGTCTTATCCTAGAAATGTCTGCATCGCTGTCATATAATATAACCTAATCACAGAATATTATATTCACAGCACCATCCATATTTAAAGAGAGGGTCATAGAGTTTATGGAGGTATGGAAATATTAGAGATTATTTTAGACCTTTGCCCTCTACTGGAATTTAAACAATGGCATAAGGAAAGAAACATATTTAAGAGATGACATAAACTGAAGTAGAAGAACCTAGAGTATACCCCATATTGATAGACTCAAGATTGAATCAAAGCAGCTCACACATGGGAAGACCTTAGCAGTGCAGGACATGTAGATCTTGAGGACATATGTTGCAGGACAGCCACTCAATGAAACATATTATATTGTAGAATGAAAAAGGTCTTTCATTTGTGACTCACAGTGAGCCAAATTGATAGCCATTTACTTCTTTTAAATAGAGAGAACTTAAGGCAATTCAGGGTCATCTCTGGGGTGAGCTGCTAAACATTTAAAACCTTGGACAAGATGCTTTGCCTCTATTCAACAGATTATGTTGTTTGAAGAAATTATATTTGAGGCCTCTCAAATCTCTGGGACACTTCCCACATGTTATTTAGTATGCACTGAAATACTAGGAACAGTATGACTTTCTAGAATGTCAGGGTCAATAAGACATGGCTCCAGACTGTAAGATATTTCTCCTTTGGTTTCCACCCACATTCTACCCACCTTTAAGGCATCTGTGCCGCTGTGTTTTTCAGAATTAATCATGGTACTGTGTTTACTGCTTTTACCTTTTCCTTGCCATTATAAAATAATGTAATGATCCTCTTTAAGGAAATAGAAAGCATAGAGACAGTCAACTCCTAGGCCAATAAACTCATTCCACATCTTCTCTGTCCATATTTTTATGTGTCCTCTTTACTAATTTTATGGCTGTAATAGACATCTACATTTGTTCTCTGTAACAACACCATATATAATATGCATTTGATATGAAGCTCTAAACCTGAATGTAGAATCTCTATTACTGAAAAATTAGCATGAGCCTGAGTATTCAACAAGAGGGGAATGGATGAGTAAATGATGATGCATCAGCTTGTGAGAATACTATACAACCAGATAATTGCAAAGTAGAGCAGAATTTATAAACTACAATGATTGCTTTTGAGGACAAACAGAACAATTCATCTAAAAAAAAATATGTGGGTGAATCACAATATGTTGTGCATGGTTGTATTTATTTATCCTTCTGTTATTTATATACTGCCTACTTCCAAAAGGGACTTGACGTGGGTGGATTTGCTGGAAGTAGCCCAGGCCAGGCTAAAGCATCGAATTCATGGTCTTTAGAGCTAAACACCTAGTGGTGAGTCCTGGCAGTGTGAATGTGGGCCAGCAAACGAGCTTTTTTTTGTCACAGTTTGTTCTAACAGTAGTTTCAAGTTTGAAATAAAATCATCTGAGTCAATCCTTTAGCACAGCTTCTGGAAAGATGTAAATGGTAAACAAATCACGACTTCAGAATGGACCCTTTCACTTCAAGAGTGAGAAGCTTGTCTCCATAGTGAGCTCCTACCACCTCAAAAGTCTGTTATGTCTTAAATTGATTTAAACATTTTTAAAGTGTTGTTTGTACTAGTTTGATTATTCATTTACATCCTTGCCTGGCTGGAGTTGACATCCCCAGAGTCATGAGCAGATTTCATCTTCACTTAATAGGAAAAACAGAGGGAGCAGGGAGAAGAGTCAAAAGTGAATTTCAACATCTTATTTGGAAAGGCCCTATCTCATGAGACTAATCTTGTCTTCATTCTTTCAGTGGAGCATGAGTTTAAAGGTCAGTTTTCTCCTTTATCATGGTTTCTAATACCACAGAGAAAGTAAACATGTAAAATTGTAGCCATAATTTTTTAAATCTATTGATTTTGGAACTTTATTCCAGAATTTAACAGACTAGAGCAGAAACAGAGTATTTTTCTCCAGTTTTTTATTTGTTTGGCTTGGTTTGTTTTGTGTGTGTGTGTGTGTGTGTGTGTGTGTGTGTGTGTGTGTGTGTGTGTAAGAGAGAGAGAGAGAGAGAGACCTTTCTCTAGTTGTGACTGTGGCTGGGAATCATTGCCTTAAGGCACTACACTGAAAATGAGACAGACAGGTAGCCTCTGCTCTTGAGATATTGTTAAGATATAGAGCTCAAAATACTGAGGAACATCACATCCATCTAATTCTGAAACTACAATGAAGGTAACCATGATTCTATAATGTTTTTGTTGGGTCTCCAACTCTGTTTCTGATTATAAGATACCTTTCTCTTTGAAACAAAAGTAAAGATAATCTGATATGAGCCATATACTTATAACAAAAGAGGTCTAGAGTTAAAATTTTGGGATGCATAGGGTGTGTCATTGAAGATTGCTTCTCCAAAGAAGAATAATTTTATAGTAAATGTCTCTTAAAAAATCATAGGAAACTTGAAACAAAGAGAAGACAGACTGTTCCAGGCTAGTGAGATGACTAGCTTTTAAGCAGAGTACTAGCTTTTATGGCTAAGGGAATTTCAGTCTATGAGATTCTCAGCCAAAATGAACCCAGGAATACAGATTCATTTGGTTTCACTCTTTAGTGGGGAAGACATAGTCACGTTGGCAGTTGTTTAGAGAGTGGACTGTGGTAAAGGGCCAGAAGCTTTCACACATGCAAACACAGAAGTTGAATACCTGAGGTAGAGGATATCTGAACTGAGCTGTGAAACATACGATGGCTTCATAAAGGAGAAGACAGAATAAGGAGTCTCTAGAAGGAGTGAGATGGAGATGCAGTGAGATGTCTGGTACACTGTATATTCTCAAAAGAAATCCTTTTGATTCAAAGGAAGGAAAAAGATGGGGATCATATCTTGACCATTTCACTGTACTATAAAGTATATGAGAGGAGAGATTGGGCACTGGTTGAATTCACTATGGTGACAAGAGACTATCAGATAGTTTCACCAGTCAAGTGATCATTTCAGATCTGTGTGATGGAAAAGTCACCCTACCTTTGCTGGAAGCTGTGCCAATAGAACAATAGTAGAATTAGGAAAAACAGGTAGGAGAGTGTACTAACAATTTGGGTGGAAATGGACACCATCTCATCTAAGGCAAATGCCATGGAGATGGAGCAAGAACACAGTCTTTGTTGTCAGAAGCCACACCCAGGTACCTGCCTCATATGGTCCAGTCTGATAACCATAGCAACAGCCTCTTTAACATCCCTGGCCAGAAGAAATGATAACAAACTCTTACATCCATTCCTGGAGGTCCTGTCTCATCCTGTCTCTATTTTTTCCTTTCCTTTCCCACCCCCTCCCTTTGATTGTATCTGATCCAGCCTCACTGGGTAATTGAGTGTTTGAGAGTGAAAAATTATCTCAGCAGCCTGGCCCTTATCTTGACAGCGAAGCAGCACTTTTAATTTAATTTTGTTCAGAGACGCACGGGTAACAAATTTCACTAATCGCCTGGCTGTCGCCCTCCGCATGGTAACGAGCCGTTTGTTACCAGGCAGCCCAGCATAAATACATGTGGGGGAGCAAACAGGGGAGAGAAACAGGGGCTGAGGAGGAAGGAGGGGATAGCTGCAATCAATATAGTGCAGACTTGAGGTCTGCTATCAGTGTGAAACTGCACATGGGAGGCAGGCTGTACAGCACAAAGAGGGATTTGCTGTATAGATCCACCTGAGCTCTTGGCCTTGCTTCACCTGCTCTTGAGCCAGTGACTGAAAACTCTCTGCTCTTTGACTTTTTACCTGTAACCCTGAGATGTTACCCTACCTCCACTTCCCAGAGTTGTTATGAGAGTGCATTTGCAAGCTACAGTCTTACACGCCTTGCTCTCATAGACTAAATGAGAAACCCTACCATGCTGGTTAGGTATTGTCAGCAGGACACAAAACTAGAGTCATATGGGAAGAGGGAACCTCAACTGAGGAACTGCTTCCATCAGACTAGCCTGCAGACATGTCTGTGTGGGAGTTTCTTCATTAATGATTGTAGTGCGAGGGCCTAGCCTACTAAGGGCAGAAAGTAAGTTGAGAAAGCCATGAAAAGCAAGTCACTGAGTGTCTCTCCATGGACTCTGCTTCAGTTTGTGCCTTCAGTTCCTGCTTGAGTTCCTGTCTTGGCTTCTCTCAGCAATGTGTGACATCGAAGAATAAGGCAAATCATTTTGTTCTAATTGCTTTGGGGCAGAGTGTTTTAACACAGCAGCAAAGACCAAAAAGACCTGTCAAGCCCTTAATCCAGTAGTTTTCTTTTAGACATCTCTCTAAATAACTGTCCATATTTGGCTTGCACTCCTCTGCTGATGGAAAGCCCACACCCACGCAGTTGATAGCTTTGACTCTTGCAAAATTCCCTGGCTTAAAATGCTCACATCTTTAGACTCTTGTTCAAGTTAGCCTCACTCTTCCTTCTGCACCCTTGTAAAGAGTCAACCTGCTACTTCCTTCCAAAGTGAACTCTACCATGCCTTTACATATTGAACTAATATTGTATTTTTCTTCAATACATAGCAAAAGTCACCCCATAGAAATACAGGTAGTTTTTGAAATCAGGCTAGAAGTGCCTTTCTAAGTCACATGGCACTGAAACCAGATATTTAAACTTATATCTAACTACAGAGATTGCAAGCACTTTTTTATACTTTTCCCTTTAAATTCTGCAGCAGCTCAAGAGTGAAATACAGTCACATATGTACTAGAAAAAGACCCATCCCATGAGACATGAAAAAAAATCAATCAATTACATCTTCTTCCCACTTCCTTTGTAACCCTATCCACTGCCCACTCCTGCCAAATTCCAGTCAATTGTTCCGGGGTTCTAGATTTATGAGTCTTCTTGGTGTTTCTTTTTCTTCTATCTAAGAGGTCTTGACTCCTTCTTCTTTCAGCTAATTAACCCTCCCCCATCTTGGGCAGCCAGCTTTGCATCACAGACTAGTGGAAAGAACATTGATAGTGTCTTGATAAATCACATCCTAGGGTAGAGTGGGGAGTCTGAAATTCTAGTGGGGTGGCATGTTATGCTTCTCTGCTAAAGACTGCTAAAAAGAGACCATGTTTAACCCTATGAACACTAAAAGTAACTTCATAAATTCAGGAAGTTTGTTATTGAGAGGGTGGCTCTTGAGTTGGCTCCTGAACACTGTGTCCTATGTGGCTTGATTTCCTGAGATACCTATGAGGAGTTGCAATTTATCTCCAGAATAAATCCTAGACTTCTGATTCTAAAACTGGGCAAGATATATCATACCCTTTGAAAGCATTGCCTTCAGAAACACATACATTGTGAATAGTCCCAGCTTTGTTTATGACTTCAGATACATGACTTAAACACTTTGTTTCATAGTGTTCACTTATGAAATAGAAATGAAAACTATATGTCTAGGATTTTCACATATGTTTACATATATGATGCATAATTGCATATGTATGTGTATGTATCTACATGTTGTGGGACACGATTGCATACATAATCCTTAGCATAGTCCCTACCACCCTATACCACTAGCAGCTGTTACTACACCCCCTACAACAGTAGCCATTCAGACCAATGCTGATACTGTTCTACTGTTCAGAATGTGATAATGCTTTGTTAATATCAACCATTAGATCTCAATTCTCAAAGCCCATTCTCTGTGTTGATATTAGCAACAAATATACAGAGCCATATCCACATGCTAATGTACTCTGGGCTGTTTTGTCAGCCCAAGGCACCATGTTTGCACAGCTTCATGTAATAAAACAAAAATTCCTTTTGGGCTATTTGAAATGAGCTTTCTAAAACTTCCAAACATCACCAGACAAAATGTCAACATGGTGTCATGTTTCTTGTTTCTCTTTTACTATGGGGTCTCTGATTCATTCTTAAACCATGGTTAATGTGGAATGACTTGACATTCTCCTCTCCAGAACCAGAGAGCAACAGCAGTTGACTCTCTTAGACCTGTACTGCTGACGTTTGGAATCTTGTTTTACATAGGACATATGCAATAATGTGTCAGCAAATAAAATTCTGGATAGCTTCATTTATGTATTGTTAAGGTTCTTTTCCTCCTACTAGATCAGAGTTCTTTATTGCTTACTCATCCTTGTGTTCCCTCCAGGTGAGGGCCAGTGCTAATAATGGTTATCCCTGGGCTTGCATGAATGGAATGAACTGTTGCCCTTCAGTGGTAAGTGACTACCCCAGGCCACAGACCTAAGTAGTTCTCTGTCTTTAATCATCTGAGGCAGGCTTTGTTCCATTCTCTCCCTCATCTGATGATATCTGGAAGGATCTGTGCAGTTCACAAGTACTAGTACCTTCCCTGCTTGATGTGGCCCTTGTAGAAGAGAAAAATTTTACTCAGTTTGCTCCCCCAGAGCCCAGTTTCCAGAACGACCTGGGAGCACCACCATGCAGTGAAAGACACAAGTTTTTCCTCTTTTGAGGGAAGGAGTTCTATGTTCATTTGTTCATTCATTCATTCATTCATTCATTCATTCATTCATCATGCTTCCATGAGCCACACATGGAGTGTATATTCTATTTGTTTCCCTGTGGTAGATGCTGGAAATAGAAGATAAATCAAACCCAGTTCCTGGCCCTGGGAAATTTATACACAGGAAATTTATTTTCTGTTGGGGGAAAGAAAGGTGACAGGAGCACAGAGATTTACAGCTCATTGTGATAAATAACATCAAGGGTTCTGTGCATGACATGGGAACACAGAAGAGGGTCTTCCTCTCTTGCTGGGAATAAGGAGTGAGTGTTAGGAAAATGGAATGGGGTTGGGCGTTTCCTGAAAAAGATGAGGTCTCAAAAGAATAGGCAGAAGGATTCGAAAGACATCTGAAATCAGAGTGGGAGAGGGTTGTGTAGGCAGAATGTTGGGCTGATTGGAGGGAAGGAAACTTCAGCCAAGGCTGATCCTGTGGAGGCTGAAGACCCAAATAAGGATATAGGACTCCATTGGTACATGATTTGGGGTTTCAAGGGAACATTTGCACAGTTATCTAACCACATGCTCGCATTGCTGCAGATTCTGCCTTTTGTTTTATATGTATTTTTGCAGTTATTACACATTGACTTCCCCTATTTTCTACCTGCAAGTCTTCATTATAGAAGTTTTTTGTTTGTTTGTTTGTTTGTCTGCTTGCTTGCTTTTTCCTTTCATCTTTTTAGCCTTTGCTTTCTCCTTTTAGCATGTCGGTTTAATTTGATTCCTTTACCTGAAAATTTCTTTTTTTATCACATCCCCCAGCTTTTTTTTGTTGGATATAACTGTATTTTTATTAGATATTTTCTTTATTTAGATGCCATATGATTTCTCCATTCCAAGTTTCCCCTCAAAAAAACAAAACAAAACAAAAACCACAAACCAAACCAAACCAAAACAAAACAAAACAAAACAAAAAAAAAAAAACAAAACAAAAACAAAAAGAACAAACCTCTGTTGCCTACCCCGTCCACCTGCTTGCCACGCCACCCTCTCCCACTAATTGGCTCTGGCATTCCCCTACACTGGGCCACAGAACCTTCACAGGGCCAAGGGCCTCTCCTCCCATTGGTGCTTGATTTGCAATCCTCTATTATACACATGCTGCCAGAACAATCAGTCCTAATATGTATAGTCCTTGGTTGGTGGTTGAGTCCCCGGGAGCTCTGAGGCTATTAGTTAGTTCATATTGTTGTTCATCCTAAGGGCATGCAAACACTTTAGCACCTTTGGTCCTTTCTCTAACTCCTTCATTGGGGACCGAGTACTCAGTTCAATGGATGGCTGTGAGCCTCTACATCTGTATTATTCAGGTACTGTCAGAGCCTCTCAGGAGATAGCTATATCAGGCTGGCTTGTCCTTTCCTCAGTCTCTACTCCATAGTTAGTCTCTGAAACTCCTTCCATGGGTATTTTGTTCCCACTTTTAAGAAGGAATGAAATGTCCACATTTTGGTCTTTCT
>NW_022196900.1:26774373-26800078 GCF_008632895.1 Mastomys coucha | reverse complement strand
GATCTTTCCCCAATTTGTTGGTTGCCATTTTGTCCTATTGACAGTGTCTTTTGCCTTACAGAAGCTTTTCAGCTTTCTGAGGTCCCATTTGTCAATTCTTTATCTTAGGGAATGAACTATTGGCGTTCTGTTCAGAAAATTTTCCCCTGTGCCTATGTGCTCAAGGTTCTTGCCCACTTTCTATTCTATTAGTTTCAGTTTATCTGCTTTGATGTGGAGGTCCCTGATCCACTTGGACTTGAGCTTTGTACAAGGAGATAAGAATGGATAGATTTGGGTTTTTCTACATGCTAACTGCCAGTTGAGCCAGCACCATCTGTTGAAAATGCTATCTTTTTTCCACTGGATGGTTTTAGTTCCTTTGTCAAAGATCAAGTGAGCATAGGTGTGTGGGTTCATTTCTGGGTCTTAAATTCTGTTCCATTGATCTACCTGCCTGTCACTGTACCAATACCATGCAGTTTTTATCACAATTGCTCTGTAGTACAGCTTAACGTCCAGGATTGTGATTCCACCAGAGGTTCCTTTATTGTTGAGAATTGTTTTGGCTATCCTGGGTTTTTTGTTGTTCCAGATGAATTTGCAAATTGCTCTTTCTAAGTCTGTGAAGAATTGAGTTGGAATTTTGATGGGGATTCCATTGAATCTGTAGATTGCCTTCGGTAAGATGGCCATTTTTACTATATTAATCCTGCCAATCCACAAGCATGGGAGATCTTTCCATCTTCTGAGATCTTTTTCAATTTCCTTCTTCAGAGACTTAAAGTTCTTGTCAAACAGATCTTTTACTTGCTTAGTTAGAGTTACACCGAGGTATTTTATATTATTTGTAACTATTGTGAAGGGTGTTGTTACCCTAATTTCTTTCTCTGCCTGTTTATCCTTTGTGTGGAGGAAGGCCTCTGATTTGCTTGAATTAATTTTTTATCCAGCTACTTTGGGGAAGTTGTTTATCAGGTTTAGGTGCTCTATGGTGGAATTTTTGGGGTCACTTAAGTATACTATCATATCATCAGCAAATAGTGATAATTTGACTTCTTCCTTTCCAATTTGTATCCCTTTGATATCCTTTTGTTGTCTAATTGCTCTGGCTAGGACTTCAAGTACAATATTGAATAGGTAGGGAGAGAGTGGGCAGCCTTGTCTAGTTCCTGATTTTAGTACATCCCCCAACTTTTAAATTCAGGACACCTAATCCCAGAATGCTACAGAACACTGAATCCAAAGCACAGATTCCTTTTGTAGTCATCACCTGTTGAGACTCATTAGTGAAAACATCTCATTTCAATGCATGACTGGCTTTGATTTATCACCTATCTCCAGCATCTACCATATGTTAAAGAACAACATGTACTTCCAATGCGTGACTGATGGATACATATACTCTACTTTCATCAATACAAAATGTTTGCATCAACTCTCCTTCACCTTATTCCACAAGTATAGGGTGTATACCTTAGGTCATGATTCATAGGTCCTTAGGGTCAGAACCTCTAGGATTATGCTTTAATGAAGGGACTTGAACTAGATACACATAGTGAGTGATCTATTTGGTATTTCCATTGTCTTTTTCTTTCCTCTATCTCTGTCTCAATCTTCGCATGTATCTTGAAATTCCCAGCTCCTCTTTCCCAATGCCTTTTCCTTCCAGTCCACCCACCACTAGGCAGCAAAAAAATCTTTGCATCTGAATGATACTGCTTCCAAATGGAAAGTGTGATCTGTAATTGAAAGATGATGGTTTAGGCAGAAGATATTTGTTTCCATACTCCTAACCCTGAGATGCACAGGTCCTCAAATCAGCTGAGACCAGAGAAGTCTGTATTAGATGTGGATTTAGAGGACTCCCAAGGAGACTGCAAATTGAACGGTACAAACTCAAAAGTACATGCTACTCTGAAGGGGCTTCATTCGTGAAAAGAGTAAAATTATTTTTCTGTCGTTCACTCAGTAAATGGTTTTGGAGAGATCCTGCTGATGAGGCAGTGAGACAGGGGAAAGAGAATGATGTGTTGTTGAGCACGTGCTTGGAAATACCTAGATCCAAAGCTCAGCAGTAATACTACCAGCACCACTCCAACACTTCACTTTCCTTCATTTCAAGCTCCTCATTTGTTAAATAGGAATGCTGATGTGGTGAAACAGAGTTCTTGTGCCCAATATACATATAAATTTCTTTAATCATTTTTTGTAAAGTTTATTTTATTGGTTTAATTTATTTGTAGTAGTATCTGTCAGTGTGTCTGTCATACATGTGTGGATGCCTGCTGAGGTCATGGCCCCAGGAACTGAAGTTAGAGGTGGTTATAGGTCACTCTGTGCTTGTGCTGGGAACTATGCTCACATTCTCTGGAACTCCAACAAGTGCACTTAAAAACAATCTCTGCAGGCCCAAATTTAATTTCTGAAATCACATGTAAAAGAAGAGGTCTCTGAAATTCAGAAACATTTAACTGCTTACTATACAGTGGGAAAATTAGAACATTTACCCAGGTGTATTTGACCCCAAGTTCAATGTTGTAGTCTTCTGCACCATACTGCCTCATATCTGGACCTAGACATTAGATTTAGGGGTTATCCTAAATCCAGGATGATCTCAACTTCTGATAGTGAACTTACATTCATCTACAAAACCCCTTTTCCAAATACACTCTTCATGCACAGTAGTCCCTAGGGACATCTTTTAAAGGACTTACTTCATTCCATGATAAACAGACAGCAGAGAAGAAGTTCAAAGAAATTGGACAGCAGTTAGACACAAGGAACTGGGCATTTTTCTTAACCCACCAAGTACCTTATACCTTTTCATCCTGTGCATTTTTTAAAATTGTTTTATTTGTAACCTTATACTTTTTTAATTGAGGTGATGCAAGGTCATTCTTTCCCTCTAGGAATTTCTCCAATTGTAATATCAGAAGTAATCTGTGATTTCCCTTAATAGCTTTCTAATGGAGATTTTCTGGAACCACAAGGCTCAGGCCTACCTAGACTTTTACCTCTACCCATCCTAACAAAGCAGTCTGGAAGGAAGCTAGAGTATAACAGCTTAGAGGAAACCTCAGCTATCCCAGAGGCCCCTGCTGGACCATGATAACAGCTCTCTAACACCAGTATTAATCTTTAATTGCTATTTGATTTGATTTAACATGATCTTCTGCTTGTAAAACACCTTGAAATGTTTCAGCGTTGTGAGCGTGTCCTGGAAACGCCACTTATTGTATTAACAAGTCCCGGCCTGAACATAAAGGGAGATAATTAGAAACAGCAAAGTCCCCTGACATGCTCAGGGCAGCCAAAAAGCTCTCGGGAAAACAATCCTTTCAGCTGCTTTCATGTTTCCAAAAGAGAAAGCTGTTGGAGAGGCCCCAGTGGGTAGGAAGCTTGTTAGGGTGACTTGGCATGCTATTTATAGCTCTCAGCTGGCTCGCCTTTTGTCCAGCTCATGTAGTCCTCTGGATTCCCAGATCTCTAGTAAGTTTGTTCTACAACTACAAGGATTCCAACCTAGGAGCACACTGTATTGCCACCAATTTATCTGTAAGTGATTTTGGCATACATGGGGTACTTTCTCACAAAGACAAGCATGTAGTATAGAGAGGGTTCCCAGGCTAGCCTATAAACATTGATATGACTTATAGTGGATTAAAAGCACTAAAATATTATTCTTAGATATCCAGATGCTCAGATGAGACCCAAGTGGATTTGCATCCTAACCAAGACTACTTAAAAGGTTACAAAGCTATAAACCAGTTTTTCCTAAGAATAGTCTCAGCTAATGCTTTACAATGTGATATATTTGAATTAGAGTTATACTTAACATAGTAAGTGCATAAATTAATTGGTTGGGTTTTAAAGCTATTCCATGAAGCTTATGCTTAATCTGGAAGAATACAGCAGAATTGGTTAGCTTCTGAGGCAACCAGACATCCCTGTTAACCTCCACCTTCGTGTGCCTGATGCAAGGCAATAGTAAAAGTGATGGTTTAGAGACAGGTTACCTTTTTATGCATCTTTCGTCTTCCTGAAAACTGATAAAGATGTGACTACAGATTTAGCTTCTGGTTTAATGCAGAATTCTAATTAACATGTAATGTTTAAAAATATTAATACTAGTGCCTTTATTTTGTTAATTTTAAGAAAATGAAGAATGTTTTTCACATATGACTAGAGTCATAAGCACAGATTCCAATGGGGATGGAGCTTTACCATTGTATTTTTACTTGTGGATGGAGATATATATGTCTATGCCTGTTTGTGCACATGCATGCATGTGTATGTGTGAAGTATATCTGCCTATGCATGGATGTGTTGAAGACTGATGTCCATTATTTTCCTTTCTACCTCTGTTATTTACTGAATCACAGACTTTCAATGCACTTGAAGATCTCCAACTGGTTTGTGTACTGTAGCATCTCACTATAGTTTTAAAAATTTGATTGTAGGAATCCAAACTCAGTTCCCTATGCTTGTGGAACAAGCAACCCACTGAGCAATTTCCTCAGTCCCAACTCTGAGGTTTTTTGGTTGATTATTTTTTCCAATTTTATACATATATAGTACATTCTCTTAACTCTCATCCCACCCTTCCTTTTCTCTCATTCTTCTCTACAAGCCCACTTCACTATTCATGTATTTTCCTTTCTATTCTGATTCACTAACTTTAACCAGAGTCTATGTGTATCCATGAGTTTGGAACTATCAGTTGGACCCTGTTGTACTTACTTTTGAATGTTGATTGAAGATAATGAATATCCCTCTCTTAGGATGTACTGATACCGAAGAGTTCAACATGGAGACATAGGATGTAAGGACTCTCTCACTGATCTAAGATAAACTGCTGATAGACCCAGTCCTATACAGACCCAGTGTGGATCACACTGGTTGCTGGAGACCATGTATGCAGTGACTGTTTCATGCTCTGAAGGTAGTATTTTGCAGTTCTTTTCCAGGTCTCCTGCCACATATATTTCTTCTGAGACTCTTCATAATGTTTACTGAGCCTGGCCTTGGAGAGTGTTCTGTGACTATTCGATTTAGGTGATCACCCAACCATCATTTATTCTTACACTTTGAGTCCCTCTGATTTTTCGACCTTTCCCTGATTCTCCATCTGTAGGAACAGAAATTAATAATTCTTGGGTGAGAGATGTTTTGCTTTGAAATCATTCTTCTCCACCCTATGTCATAATCCTTGTTTCACAGATTATAGGTAGGGTTTAAAGTATTTTTAACAAACTCTACAGAAGCTTCTAAGCCAGAGAGCAATTCAAAGTGTTATCAACCCAATGAAATTAAGATGCTGGAAGAGAATTCCCTTTTAAGTGATGTGTACAGTCTAAATGATATGGTCTAGAAGTGATTTCTAGTCTCAGGGGGAAAGACGATGTACTGACATCTAGAGCAGAGGAGTAGCCATCTTGGTCAATCTAAAACCTGGCATTGGGGGTAGGTATGGCAATAGATAAGTAGACATTATCTGAAGCCCTGCAGGAACTGCTTCCCAGTGATGTAATGCTTCTCATTGGGTTGCACATGTCAAACAAACTCTATCTTCACCCAGGCTCCACCTTCTACAATTGTAATGCTCTCAGACAAACAGTGTGGTTTTTCCCTGCATTCCTTGACTTTCTCACTAGGAAAATAAATTGTGCTGTAAAGAGGTTTAATAAAAACCATGAACTCAAAGAAATCAGTCTAAGACATAGATTAGATCTCTAAATGTTATTTCCTTTCTATCTTTTCCCTAAACACTCCACTTTCCTTTCTTTTTGTCTCTGTGAACTGGTAAGATCCTTTAGTGAACTATGAATTTGGGGTTGTTTCTCCCTTTCCAGATACCCACTGAAAGGCGAAGGATGACAGTATTTGTTTCCTTGCTCAGAGAATATAATAAACAAGTCACAGCCTGGACTGCCATTAATAATTTATACAAGTCACATAATGTGCACTTGTAATAAATAATTTACAGCCTCCCACTAACTTCAGAATTTACCCACTTGACTTCCTCCAACATGTCAAGGGTTCAAGCTAGATGCATCAGACACGTCTGCATGCTCTGTGTACAAACAGAGCGTCTAGGAACAGAAAGGTCTTCTCCTTGGGGATTTAATGCAGATGTGCGAGATAATAAACTTAATTGGCAAAGGAGCTAAGCAGTTCTGGAGGGAGCTGTATTTCTATAAAGAGAGAGGTAGAAATAGGACAGGAATTTAACTGAATTTTAGTTGCAACTTGTACTTTGCTATGGGGAGGATGTAGTCAAGAAGAGTAGTAATTATTTAAAAAAATCTTTGGCAGTTTCTATGCCACCCTACAACAGAGCAAGGTCTTCTGAAGACTCCATAGAAGTCACCTTTATATATTCTCAAGTCAGGGCACTAACCTTGAACACTCACTGACAAATTTAGGGTTATTATTACTAAGTAAGTTGGGGGAAAGGGGGCTTATTAATCCTATATCACTATTCATTGGCATTGAAGGAAGAAGTCAGGACAGGATCACAAACAGGGTAGGAACCTGGAGGTAGAACCTGATGCAGAGGTCATGGAGGGATGCTGCTTTCTGTATTCTCATGGCTTGTTCAGCCTGCTTTCTTATAAAACCCAGAACCACCAGTGCAGAGATGACACCACCCACTGTAAGCTGGGTTCCCTTCTATCAATCACTAAGAAAATGCATTATAGGCCTGCCCAAACCTGATCATATGGAGGTATTTTCTTAATTGAGATTCCCTCCTGTCAGATGACTTTAGATGGTGTCAAGTTAGCATAAAGGTGTCTAGTATACTCACCATGCATGAGACCACTTTCATATATGCACAGTATTTTGTGAATCCCCCCCAGCCACAAATCAGGTTGGTGTAGTATTTATTTGCTAGGTAAAGAATCAGATAAAACAAATTCTAATGGTGAGATGCAGTTTCCCTGAGGTTTGGACTTTGGTAATTCATAAAGACAAGAATAGAAAAAGGTGCTTCTTTTCAGGAGGTGGCTTGGAGTCTTAAACCTGAAGACCCTCCATCTGAACACAGCACATGCTAGTGGTGTACATTGATGTAGATGGACTGCTGGGTTCAGTCCTGTGTACTACTCTTATTTTTAAATAAGTGTGTGTGTGTGTGTGTGTTTGAGTGTGAGTGTGTGTGTGTGTGTGTGTGTGTGTATTTGGAGCGTGTATGTATGATGGAGCATGTATGTATGTATGAAGCTTGAGTGTCAGTCTTTGACTTCTACATTGTTTTAGACAGAGTTTCTTGTTCATTGCTGTGAATGACAAACTCAATGGCCCTTTAGCTTCCTGGGATTCTCTTACCTCTATCACCCATCTTTGCCAGCACTGTTATTACAGACACATGCCACTACCTCAGGTATTGAATGGGTTCTGGGGATTCAAACTCAGATCTTTATATTTTTGCAGCAAATGTTGAATCCATTGCACCATCTTTCCATTCCTATTGCTCATTTTTCTGTCTTCTATACTCAGTTATCACAAGGCATGCTAGAGTCCTCCAAGATAATATTACTCATTTTGTATCATACAGTAATTGTAGTTTGCATTTTAGGATACCATTCTAAGCATGAAGTATAAGTATATCTATAAGTTTAATATTTGAGTAAAATCTTCCAAGATACCTACTGAATGTAGAGTTCAAATTCTAACCTTGGCCTTTGAGACTCAGACCAGTGCTTTCCTTCAAGGCTGTAAACAGAATAGACATAATTTATAATGTATTGTTAAATGTTTTTAAGTGGCTTAATAGACATGTAGCAAATACCATGCACATAAGCAATTAAATATGAGTAAATATGGAAACATATTTTTCTGCCCATTATTAAAGATCTTCTGATAGCTAGAGCTCACTGCTGGGATGAAATATTGCTCTGAGACTTGAGAAATCCTTGATCTAAGGCAAAGTGTCATGAAAATTGAGTGCAATTATGGGTATTTAAGAGTAAAATGAGATGAAAGGATAGCCTAGAAAATAATGAGGGAAGAGTGCATTAAGTGTTTAAAGGTCTGACCTCTGAAAACTTATATCTTAATGTAGTAGGGCTTTGCTAATTTGTGAGTTCTTTTTACTGTTCTTTATCTCTCTGGTTTCACTCCCATTACTAGATAGGAGAGAAAGAATAGAAAGGAAAGAGAGAGTTGGAGACTCTTGAATCTAATTTCTTTCTTCTTGTTTCTTTTTTGGGCATGACTACAAACAAATAGCAACCAACCTGCCTCTCAGGGCCCTAGCATTTATATACCCTCCGAAAAGTTCCCAGAACTCTAAATGTCACAGAATCAGAGAAACTATCTGCAGCTGGCAAAACCATGCTTCTGCTAGAGCTGATGGCAAATCACAGTCACCTGCTGTGAAGCAGCCCTATATAGCCACACCTGGGATTAAAATGAAAACATATTCTTATAATATTTCTGTGTTTTATAAGGAAGCTAAAATTTCAGAATTCTCATTACATTTTAATTTTTTTAATATTATCTCCATTTTAAAGGCAAGTAAATATCCACCAAGGTGAGAAATTGCCTAATCTGCACCATTAGTGAGTGTTATCAGCAGGATACAAACTCAGATCTGCTGAGCTCAAAGTTCATGATCTTAAAATTGAAGAACTTCTTGACAGAAGGAGCTGTGTATCATTTGTAATTGTGCCCTGTGTTTCCTTATGTTTTCCTTCCTTCTTGAGCTTGGGAGGGAAACCATCATATTGTCAGCCCCCTGATAGAACCTAGAAGTTTGCTAATAAGCTAGCTTGCAGCAAAATTAACCAAAAACAAAACAACCACCCACAAAATCTGATTTGTGGCATTTACAAGTTTCTATCCTATATTTTTTATTATCAGATCCAATGTCACATTCTAAAAAGATTTCCAAACAAAATTCTTACGTGTTTTGCAATTATTCAGTTCATTGGTTATATTTTTAGAGGCAGATTCCTGCTATGTAGCCCTGGATGTGTGTGTATGTGTGTGTTAACATATATATTTCCTATTTCAGTTTTCTGAGTGTTGGGATTAGAGTCATGCATCACCAAATTCAACCCAAATAATCATCCTTCCTTTGAATTCATTGGCATTCCATTGAAGAAAAGGGATATATATTTCTTGGAGATCATTTCTCTGTATCTCCACTGCTTTGCCTATACAGGAAATATAAGAATTTAGTAAGCATTTATTTGATTAGTGACTTTTGTGTCATTCTGTGAAGTTTGCCATGACCATGAGATGACCTGCCAATTAAATACTGAATGTGAATTCAGGTACCACATCAAAGCATCACTTACTCTCCATTTGTAAATTATAGACATGATTCAGAGACTCTATAGTTTTCTATAGATTAGTTGGCATCTTCTCCTTATCTCCAGTGTCATTACTACAATTGCAGTGTGAACTTCTCTCTTCACCATTGTTCTGACACTTGTGCAATTCCCAGCTAGCAAATAGTGAGCCTAGTACATAGTACTGTTATGCCACTTTCTATCTCAATAACCTTCATTATTTTCTATATTCTCTTAGACATGTGGTCAAATGCCATAGCTTAACATGGAAACTTTGCCTATCCCTGTTCTCTCCTCTGCCTTCATCCAGTGTCATTTACTATCATTTTCACTGCATTTTATAGACTGGAGTATCCATCCTGCTGCTTAAATATCCTTTGGTCCCACCATCAGGACTTGGATTATGCACCCTCACCTCTGTTTAAAAAAAACTGCTTGCTTGTAATGTCCTATTTGTCTTAGTGTTCATCAGACTAGAAATGATACTTAAGGTCTATAGACTCCCACCCTTGTCAGAGTGGAAAGTACTTGAAGGTGGGAACTACAACCCTTTGCTTGACTTCCCTGTGACTGTCAGTATTTGTTTCAACCTCTGCTCTGTCTGTAGATATTCTGTCATGAGCCAGAAAGCTGCCTCATGGAATGTAGGATCCCAGAATATTTCAGTGGCTGTGACCTAGGGTCAGGCAACTTGAGTTCAAATTTTTATGAGTTTTTTGATCTTACACATCAAATTTCATTTATATTGACTTAATTTTATCTTCCATAGAGTAACTACAGTGTCCTTAATGCAGAGTAAGTACTTAAGTGTGGTAACTCTTTTTTAACAAGGTGAGACAAAGTGATACCTCTATGGAAAATTGCATCAGCCTCATTCTCTGCAACAAGAAGGCAAGATTGGATTTTATTCCTCCATGAAGTCTGTTTTCTCTAATGATGAGAAGTTTAGGGCTCTATCGATACACCTACTTCTTCACTCACCAATTTACTTATTAACTAATATTGCAGTACCTGATATGCAATACTAAGTTCTATATTAGAGAAAATATATAGCAAGACCCTCCTCTCAAAAATCATGGAAATACCTGGAGGAAGGACATAGTTATATTATTTTACTAAATTAATTTTCCAGATGGTTAATTGTCACAGAAACAATGTTTGGAAATATTATGTCCTTCATATTTAGCAGTGGGAAGAAATGAGACAAAAGAATGCCTACCTTCCACTGCCAGGTTGATTATATCAGCTCAAATAACTGATGCTGCAAAGTCAGAAATGACAAGTCTAAGGTAACGCCTCCAGAAACTAGTGAATCTAGGAATAGAAGTCCTCTTGGGTTTTGCAAGCTCAGTTTCTATTCTGTGAGCTGCTGACTATAAGAAACTCAAGAAGGCAGTAGAATTCCTAATGATGCTGGCCTTGGTCCTAGTTGATGATTGAAATGGAAGAAGAAACATATAGTTATGTTTCCCCAGGCTGTTGTTACTCCACTGTAAGCATATCTATATCCTGATTTCAATTCTAATACATCTGCACATATAGTCACATCTTCACATATATACATAGATTTCTATAAAATTTAGTGAGGCTCTATTTTAGCTCTTTAGACTGTTCAGGTGTGGGCATTTTTATAAATAAATATGTGGTAATGCTGTTACTATTATTGCTTTCCCATAAATTTAACTGCACATTCAGGAAGCTCCAGGTGTGTAGAGCACCTGAATTATAGTTACTTAGGGAACCACCACTGCCTTGTTGTTGGCATATCTACCTTAATGATGCCTCTGCACATCTCCTACTGCAGGAGCTATCAGCTGTGCCTCTCCACCCCTGCACAAGTAACTAAGAGTCCCTGTAGGTGAGTGAGGGATATTTTTATAACTGCACAAAGATGTGTGACTTACATGCATCCACTGGTGAACACTCCTTCATCTAGAAGAAACTGAATTCACAAGGTCTAGGGCCTGTGCTCAGAGCAATAAATATTATCTGCCAATAATTATAAGTGTATGATAAGTACTACATAATGGCAAGTAATAAGTAAAGTGGCTACCGGTCACTGCATTCTAAGCATATATCAAAGATGTACTGAGGCTTTCTTACATAAAGATGTGAAGAAGTTACATTCAAGGCCTATTAGCTGACAGTTATCAAGCTTTCCTTATCACAAGCCATTGTGCTGGAAAACTTCTTGATTTAACATGAGTAATCTTGCAAAGTGAGTATTTTAATTATTTCTGTTTTACAAATGAGAACAGTGAAGCTTTGAAAGATAAGACTACTTGTACCAATGTCTTCAACTAGTAATGAGCAGTGCCTGTGCTTGATCCCAGACCCAGGGGACTCTAAGGTCCAAGTTCTTTGTTCTTTATTGACTCCCTAGTTCACTTTGTTAAGAAATTATTGAGTTGAATTTCAAACATAACTTCCCTGATTACAGAACGTACCGTTCTTCTGTTTCACCAGCTTCACTTCTGAGACTGATGTATGAATGGAGGGACTTTCCATAGGGAGAAGGAAAAGTCTTTGTAGAGATAAAAGGAAGCAACTAACTCATTTTTTCCTCTGTGAAGTGAGTCTTGGTTTTGTTAAGCAAATTCCAGTGGCTGCTTCCTCTTAACTCTCACAAGAGTAAAATCCTCTAACAGTGCTATCCAGGACTCACAGTCTTATGACTTATCCAAGATTTGACACAGATCTTGTAGTTTTTCAAAAACATCTTCTAAATTTGAGGGTCTATGAACTTCCAACTATAGATGGGAAGTTTTTAGCCTCTTAAGTATATCTTGGTATTAGTTATCTATTAATAAGGCTCCTGAAAATTACCAGTATAAGGTAATGAATATTTATTATGTCACAGCTCTATTTTTCTTTATTCTTCAGAATGTCATATATATATTCAATGAACTATGATTATATATACTTCCTACCCCAAATTTTTATATAATTCTTCCCATCATATCTCCCAATCAACTTCATATCTTCCCCCCCCCCAATAACTCAAGAAGTCCAGTTAGTGCTGCTCATATTTGCATGGATGGGATGCTATCCACTGAAGCATAGGAATCCTATCAGTGGCCACTTCATCCAAAGAAAGTTATTCTCTCCCCCAGAAGCTACTCATTGACAACAGCATTTCAACAAAGGGTGGGGCCTGGAAATTTCCTACCCCATCCATGCTGAGCTTTTGGCTGGTCTGATTTTGTGCTGGTCTTATACAAGGAACCATAGCTGCTATGAGTTCATGACTGTGATACTCATGTCTTGTCCAGAAGATACCACATTCCAGCATTCTTCTACATGTTCCTGCCCTTACATTATTTATACCTCCTCTTCTGCAATGTCCCCTGAGCCATAGTCAGGGGATGAAAAAGTCACAAGTTCACTTGTTAATCATTTCTTCTCCTTAGATTTTTATGAAAGATGTGAATCTAGGCTGGCATCATCCCAGTGCTAACTGACAGATTCTCTGCTTTCCAGCTTACTCATGTGTTTATTAATGGGATGTCATGTTTTGGTTGGTAGTAGTTAAAGGCCATACTCAGCAACTTGGCATGTAGATCAGACCGGTCCATAGTAGAGGGACGTGACCATATCTAACTTGACCAGAGGAAGAAACTAAGAAGACCTAAAGACAGGGAAAACAAATTGAAAATTAGCCTTTCATAGTCCAACATAGCATATAAGATCCAGAAACTCCTGGTGAGTTCCATAAGAGAATTAAGTCACTAGAGACTTGGAGTGCAGAAAAACTTGGAAAGTGGAATGATAAAGTTAATGGTGTCTTTTATAACTCACCTATCTCGATCCTTGTTCTTTCTCTTTTTTTCCAAATCAACTCTGCCTTTCATTTTGGGTGACATATGCTTATCCACATCTATGTACTTGAACAATGGCTTAGCTTAGACTCATGTGCTATAGATCTATTGAGGATATCTCCAGATTCATCTAATGTAAATGCTCTCTGGTACTCTTATAGTCTGGCCTTACAACTAAGCCTTCTTCCTCTCTCCCAAGTGCCTTTACTTGTGCCCCCTTAGGAGGTATATTTCAATCTCCTTTCCACAAGGTCATCAGGTCCTGGCAGCTTTGGGATTATGAAGTTCCTGCTGTGTCCCCAGCACTTCTCATAATATTTAACCACATTTTTGCTGACAGAATGACTCAATGAGGAGGATTTGAGATTGTAAAGTGCTGAGAAAGCTGTCCCCTAAAAAGCCTTTCGATATCATATATGATAAAGCCTTATCTCTTGGTAAGAGACTAGGGATTCTTTTTAGTTCTCTGTCCTATCTGTCTCTCTTGCCACTTCTGCCCACACTGCACTACATATACCCACTATTCCTATCATTATGCTTTATGTACAGTGAACTTCTGCCCCATCATCTCCTAAAACACACACTATTTTCTACTCAGTTAACTTATGTGAGCATGACCAGGATCAGCTTTTGGTAATCATCATATGACCTTCAAACAAGGATTAAGTGTTCACTCTTCTAAATTAACTTCTGATCCTCTGTTCAGAGGCCAGCTATCCTGCAGGACATTGAAAGCTTGACAAAACTGATCTGCACATTCCCAGCCTCGTATCCCCATATTACACTGCTCAGTGCTGTATGGATTTCCAGTATTTGTTGAATGAATGTGTTTTATCCTGATAAGGATAAAGAGACAAGATTTCTGCTAAGGAAAGGGCTTGATCAAGGTTTTCTAGACAGTAATTGTTGGACCTGTTTTTAAATGATGTTCTGGACTCCTAGCCAGTATGTTTTTTCTTTTTTCTCCAAGTCCTTTGTCACTAGCATGACACTAGCAAGCAGTATAGAATGTGAATGTCTGGAGTGTCCTTTGCACTAAGACTGCTATTGAAGGACATGCCATATTTAGGAGGCAGACTTGAAAGGTGTAGGTACAAAGTGTCAGCCTGAAATGGGTGGAGACCTCACTGTGTGAGGCCACCTTTGAGCAGAAAAAGATAGCTATTTTTTTTTTAACTTCACTTTTAATTTTCAATCTTCTTTTATAGTTCCCTGGCTAAAGTCTTAAGGAATAGCTGTTTACCTCCCGATGACTGTTTAAACACAATGCTTGTGCTTTTATGGAAATCTTAGTACTCTGAAAAATGAAGAATGGATTGGAGGACCACAGAAAATGCTGTTTAAAAGAGCAAGGGATAAGAATATGCATCTTAATAACGTCTCCCTTTATTTGCAGCTGAAATCCCCGACCTCCTGAAAGGATACCATCATCTATGACCTGCAGAGACTTAGATGCTTTCCTTTACCAAACAGTCCTACTTTGACTGCTAAAGCAAACCCAGGAGCTGTGCCTCAGGCCACAGTTCCTTATGATTCTTTGTCCCTACAGGGGGCTGTGAAGGTAAACAAACCTGCAGAGACCTAAGTAGAACAAGAATATGCTGGTGCCTTCCATGTATGAACTCTATTAATAGATTATGATAAGGAATCTAGTTCTACAGAATGAATCTCAGTGCCTGTAACTGCCTTGTAACTTTGTACAAATATCTAATCTCCCAGAGCTTTTGTTCTTCCTTCATAAAGTTGGAGTAATAGTATTCCTCTTAGTGACCTGTTTGAAGGCACAAGTAAGAGAATGCATGTTAAATATTTAAGCCTGTTCATTTGGTTCATAATACGTGTGTCTATAAAATATCTGCTTCCTTGCCCTTTTCTGTATTTACCTATCTTCTGGTATCCATTTTCCTAAAACCATTGCCTGGGGATGTCTTCTTTTAAAGCTAGAAATTCTAAATACTTGGCTGGATGCATCATCCTCCTGAGATCTGCAGATCAGTTCTCCTTAAACACTCTGGAACATGGGCTACATGAAAGTACATAGATTGAGCTGCATGGCCATCTCTGCAGCTGATGAGGTGTTTGACTTTGAATAGAAAGTTCTTTCTATTCAAGGTTCCTAACTTACAGAATAGGAACTCAAGGACTACTGTGACAAACAGAAAAAACGGGTTAAATAGAATGTGAAAGGGCCCTGTAGAGATCTGTCATGTACAGAAAGTGTAGTTTGTGTTTCAGATAGCCCTGGAGCTAGTTATATTTGGTGTTAATTCAGTTCTCCTGTGAAGGGCTTCAAACAAGGAATGAGTCAGCACTCAGGTGATTTCCTGTAAACGTTCTTCCCACCTTAATTGATAAAATCAAGGCTAGAGCTGGTGATTGAGCAGAGAATGAGGGGAAGGTAGAGAACTAAAGGTTGTGAGAGAGAAGGAGAGAGGACAATGGAGGAAGAGGTGGAAGGAAAGCGGAGCAGAACCACGAGGCCTGGAAAAACTACAAGTTATAAGGGGTCCAAAAATACTATCTTTAAGGGAAGTGGGGACCAGTCTGTAGGATTTTGAGCACATCATCTTGTTAATCTAGCTAATGTTGTAGTATTAGAATCCCACTCATCATTGATAAAACTCAAAACATGGAAGGTGCTAGGGATGGAAGATTATGGCCTTACTCTTAGAGCTGTAGTGGTCCCTGGGTGCTCAGCAGTTACTCTGTTATTCTACCCCTCAAGTAGGCTAAACTTAGTTTCTTTATATGAACAGCTAACAGACACTTATAATTGATGAAATAATGAAAGATTTATAAGTTACTTAAGATAATATCTCAAACATATAAACTACTTTTAAGAAAGTTTCATTATGCTTTTCCAGGCTCCATCTACACCCAGAGCTAAGGCTATGCCACAGCTCTCCTTACCCAAATCACACCTGGAGAGAGATGATCTCTCAGGAGTATTGTCACTCCTAAATTCACAGGTGAGATTACCACTTTTGCTCCAATAACTGGCCAATGAGGGACCCACCAAGAGACCACATGGCATAAGAATGGAGGAGCAACTGGGGAAAGGATCCTTCAGTTTCCATCTGTGCCCTACAGCTAGCACTGAGTCACGGCTATTCATACTCAAATCCCACCGAGAGACAGAGAGAGAGAGAGAGAGAGAGAGAGAGAGAGAGAGAGAGAGAGAGAGAGAGAGAGAGAGAGAGAGAGTCTCCCAGGAGTGCTGATACACCTAAGATAACAGGCTCACAGGCTCACAGGAGGGACAAGCTCCAGTCACAAACAGCAAGACCAACTAACACCAGAGATAACTAGATGACAAGAAGCAAGTGCTAGAACATAAGAAACAGAAACCAGGATTACTTGGCATCATCAGAACCCAGTTCTCTCACCACTGCAAGTCCAGGATACACCAACACAATGGAACAGCAAGATTCTGATTTAAAATCACATCTCATGATAATGATAGAGGACTTTAAGGAGGACACAAATAACTCCCTTAAAGATATACAGGAGAACACAAGTAAACAGATAGAAGCACTTAAAGAGGAAACACAAAAATCCCCGAAAGAATTACAGGAAAACACAACCAAACAGGTGAATGCATTGAATAAAACCACCCAGAATCTAAAAATAGAAATAGAAACAATAAAGAAATCACAAAGGGAGACAACCCTGGAGTTAGAAAACCTAAGAAAGAGATCAGGAGTCATTGATGCAAGCATCACCAACACAGTACAAGAGAAAGAAGAGAGACTCTCAGGTTACAGAAGATACCATAGAAAACATTGTCACAAAAGTTAAAGAAAATGCAAAAAGATCCTAACACAAAACATCCAGGAAAATCAGGACACAATAAGAAGACCAAACCTAACGATAATAGGTATAGAAGAGACTGAAGATTTCCAACTTAAATGGCCAGTAAATATCTTCGACAAAATTATATAAGAAAACTTCCCTAACCTAAAGAAAGAGAAAAACTCCAAATAGATTGCAACATAAAGAAAAAACCCTCCCATCATATAATAATCAAAACAACAAATGAACAAAACAAAGGAAGAATAGTAAAATTAGTAAGAGAGAAAAGGCAAGTAACATATAAAGGCAAACCTATCAGAATTACACCAAACTTCTCACCAGAATCTATGAAAGCTAGAAGATCTAAGGCAGATGTCATACAGACCCTAGGAGACCACAAATGCCAGCTCAGGCTACTATTCCAAGCAAAACTCTCAATTAGATAGATGGAGAATCCAAAATATTTGATAACAAAACCAAATTTACACAATATCTTTCCACCAATCCAGCCCTACAAAGGATAATAGATGGAAAACTCCAACACACAAAGAAAAACTACACCTTACAAAAAACAAGAAAGTAATCTTCTTTCAACAAACACAAAAGAAGATAGGCACACAAATATAATTCCACCTCTAACAACAAAAATAACAGGAAGCAACAATCACTTTTCCTTAATATCTCTTAATGTAAATGGACTAGATTCCCCAATAAAAACACATAGACTAAAAGACTGGAAATATAAACAGGACCCAGCATTTTGCTGCATACATGAAACACACTTTAGTGACAAAGCACTAAACAGGCACTTCCTCAGAGTAAAAGGCTGGAAAACAAATTTCCAAGCAAATGGTTCCAAGAAACAAGCCGGAATAGCCATTTTGATATCAATAATACCTAAAATATGCTCCAACATATAACAAGAACATATGCTTCACTATGTTCATAGCAGCCTTACTTATAATAGCAAGAAGCTGGAAACAACCCAGATGTCTCTCAACAGAGGAATGGATTCAGAAAATGTGGTTCATTTACACAATGGACTACTACTCAGCAATTAAAAACAATGACTTCATGAAATTCTTAGGCAAATGGATGGAATTAGAAAATATCATCTTGAGTGAGGTAACCCAATCATAGAAGAACACACATGGTATGCACTTACTGATAAGCAAATATTAGCTCCAAAGCTTGGAATACCCAATATACAACTCACAGATTATGTGAAGCTCAAGAAGAAGAAAGACCAAAGTGTGGATGATTCAGTCTTTCTTATAAGGAGGAACAAAATACTCAAGGGAGGTAGAGGGTAGGAGGTACTTAGGAAGAATAGAAGAGGGGAGGAAGGGAGTACAAGATCAGGTATGGGAGGAAATGGGGATGATATACAAAGGGTCAGGAAATTGAATAGAGGTATGTAACAATGGGGGATAGGGAACTGAGGATAGCCACCAACAAGTCCCAAATACCAGGAAAGAAAGAGCTCCTAGGACTCAATGGAAATGAGATTAGCTGAAATGCCCAACAAAGGGGAGGGAGAACTTGTAAAGATCATTTCTAGAGGTTAGGCAAGGCCCACAGTTGGAGGATGGGGCAGCCCACTCATCTCCAAATTTTTAACCCAGAATTGTTCTTGTTTAAAGGAAATATGAGGACAAAATGTGGAACAGAGACTGAAGGAAAGGCCATCAATAGACTGCCCTACCTGGGGATCCATCCCTTTACAGTTAACAAACCCTGACGCTATTGTGGATGCCAAGAAGTACTTGCTGACAGGAACCTGATATAGCTGTCTCCTGAGAGGCTCTACCAGAGCCTGATAAATACAGAGGCAGATACTCGCAGCCATCCATTGGACTGAGCACAGGGACCCCATTGAAGAACGAATGAAGGAGCCAAAGGGGTTTGCAGCCCCATAGGAAGAACAACAAAATCAAGCAATCAGACACCCCCTGGGGCTCCCAGAGAATAAATCACCAACCAAACAGGGACCCCTGGCTCCAGCCACATATGTAGCAGAAGATGTCCTTGTCTGGCATCAGTGGGAGAAAAGGCCCTTGGACATGTGAAGACTCAGTGTCCCAGTGTAGGGGAAAGCCAGGGTGGTGAAATGGGAGTGGGTGGATGGGTCGGGGAGCACCCTCATAGAAGCAGGGGGAAGGAGTATGGGATAGGGAGTGTCTGGGGGGGAATCCAAGAAAAAGATAACATTTGAAATGTAAATAAATAAAATATCCAATAAAATAAAAAATAATAAAAACAGAAATGTCATTACCACAATTTTTGCTAGTGATATATTGATAGGTGCATGTTTTGAGTGTTTTGAGTGAACAGCCTCCAAACATGCTGAATAGAAACAGGGAAGCACTGGTGGAAATCACCTGTAGTGTATGACATGTTCAATCCAAAACCTTTAGATTTCCCTGGCATTGTGCGATCTTATGAGTCAAATTAGAGCAAATATTGTATGAGAGTGAACATTGGAGGACAGGTGTGGTCCTGTGACTGCAATGATAAATGCAAACTCTTGGAGAGAAGAATTCTGTTGGATCTTCAATCAATGCCCTACTTTAGACATACTGAGAAAAATAGAAAAGCCAGTCTATGGGGGTTGTGGATATAGTTAGACAGTCAAAAGAACAAGGACAGACAATCTGTAATACAAGTACAATAGAAAAAATAGAAAAAATATTATAACAAAATGTCTGTGGATGATCAGACAGCACCTGGTTTGTGTTATTATTTGATGTTGTCTGAAGAAAGTTGTAAGGGGAAGACAATACAGAAGCTTAAGGAAGTTCCATATTTTTAGAGACAGAATGTCTAACCACAGTCACTGAGCAGCTGTTGGATCAAGACAAGTTGAAATATTTTGGCTCAAACATCAAAACTGGAAGTCAATAGATCTTGGTTCATAGCCCATCTCTGTCTCTTACTAGACAGTCTATGAGCAAGTCATTTAAATTCTTTGTGTGTATACTTTCTCCAATGTGTTACCTAAAGCATATAATAGATTCTGAATCTATTAAATATATTGCATATAATAGATTCTGCATGTAAAGGACATACAGAATGGTTAACAGATATTATTTCTCTGCCCCTGTTTTCACAGACTTTGGGCTAAAATTTGTTTACAACATCCAGTACAGGGTTATTTCTAGCATGTTCTGTGAACAAAAGAGCTACAAATATGCCTTTGATATATTTGAGTGATGGCTATTCCCTACCCTTTATGATAATAAAGACACAGTTAGCTATTCTTTGATTTGTCCTTTACTCTTACCAGCCATTATCTCTGCTTTGTAATTCTCCATCTATCACTGATGTAGATCCAATATGATAATACATTTAGTCAGCCTATAATCTAGGGTTAACCTAAAACAACCACAAGTATCTTAAAAGATAATCTTTTGCTAGTACCAGCTAATTATTACCAACAAAATGAAACCTAATTTCTCTTTTACCTTCTTCACTTCTTATTTGAGAAGCCCTTTTATAGTATTCACCCTTGTAAGTCATATTCTGTGCTATTTCTCATCTGATCACAGTTATTTCATCTACTGAGTGAGGCATCTTTCTTTTTCCTGAACCTCCTGAACTGGTCTTTTGTGCTTGTCTCTTTTCACTATTTGCATGCCCTTTCCCATAAATTTAAAAATATTTTCTTTTAATTCTTGGAACTCAGAAGAGTAAATATATTAGGGTTGAACAAGATTGGTCAGAAGACTTTCACCAAGACTTCCCTATTATCTTTTAAGTCTTGATCTTCTTTCCTCCTCTTTCAATGGAGATAGCAACCCATACCTTTCTAGGCTATTCCGAATTTCAGTTAGAGGTTTGATGCAGTGTTTCACATGTGTAATCTCAGTGATCATTGTGAGGAGATTGAGGCAAGCAGATCATAAAGTGAGCTCAAGGATACTCAGGGCTATGTGGCAATACCGTGGCTAAAACTTGCCAAAAAAACTAACAATTTTAAAGAGAATAATGTGAATATACCTTTAAGATACAGTCTGGCATAGGAATAACTGTTCATTATTGGAATCTGCAAATATTTCAACCCTTGTTATAGGTAACTAAATTAACATATTGTTTTCTTTCTTTGTTCTATACAGTGATGGCTCTATATGAAAACAGTAGGATAAATTATGTAGACTTTAACACAGTGCTTTCTAGGGATTTTAGTTCCAAAATACATTTTAGCACTTTAAAAGAACCAGAGAATGTAGCAGTTTTAAACATTTAGAATATTTGAACATGGGAAAGGATCTGTGTGCTCTTTAGTCTTATGTTAACTTGATACACAAACTAGAGTTATCTAAAAGTAGGGGACCTTACATAAGAAAATGTCTCCATAACATATGGAATTAAAGAATTTTCTGAATCAATTATCAGTGGGAGAGGGCCCAGTCCATTGTGGGTGGTACCATCCCTGGGTTGACAGTCCTAGGTTCTATAAGAAAGCAGGCTGAGCAAGCCAGGAGAAGTAAGCCCATAAGGAGCACCCCCTCTATGGCCTCTGCATCGCCATGACCTTGCCCTGTTTAAATTCCTGTCATGGCTTCCTTTAGGGTTGGGCAGCAATGTGGATGAATAAGCTGAATAAGCCCTACCTCTCTGTGCTTTTGCTGGGCATGGTGTTTTGTAACAGCAATGGAAACTCAGATCTGTATGTAAAGACAGATCTGTATGCAAAATCTTGTATAGAAAATATTTTGCTGGGTCTCTGAGTTTAGATGCATTATGGAGTAGTAGAGACAGGACCAAAGAGCACAGATTCCAATTCAGATTCTGATCCAGCTCACAACACCTGAGTTAGGGTCTCTCTCGCAGTATAGTATTACAGAAAGAGTGCTTGCCACAAATCATGAAATATATCTTCAAAACCTAACGTGGAGTGGCTATGAACTATCCTTTCATCATGGAATTTCTTGATTATTTTTTTCTATGCTAGAGATGGCAAACAGTGGAATTTGGGTGAAGACCTAATGAAGTCTTTTAGAATAATTAATGAAACTGATAATGTAAGATGTGGTATATTCATCACCGATATCTTTGTCAAAACATCTGTCTTCAAGACTTTGAAATTTCTTTAAATTATAGACATAGCTGCCTGAGATTGACCTGGCAGGGAGGGAACAGATAGATTGTAGTTTTCAGTATCTCCTGCTATTGGCTATATCTTCAACAGGCAATCATGACTCAATCCTGAACCACAGAACATCTCCTGGATAGAGAGCTAACAACCAATGCCTAGCTCACAGTGCCCTCACAGATACTGGTTAGACTCCAAAGAGCACAGAGAAGATATAATATTTTTAATTATAATTTTTGGAAATTATAATAAAATTACATCATTTCCTCCTTCCCCTTTTTCATTCTAACTCTTCCCACATACACACTCTTGCAAATTCATGACCACTTTTCTCTTAAGTACTGATATATGTACTGTTAAATATATAAATACAAGAGACTCACTCTATATAATGGGATGTGTGTGTGTATGTGTGTGTGTATGTGTGTGTGTGTGTGTGTGTGTGTGTGTGTGTGTGTGTGTGTGTTTTCAGGCCTGACCACTTGGTATTAGATAAGCAATTGGTTTGCTCTTCTCTGAGGAAGACTATTTCTCCTGCTAACAGCATTCCTTTGTTACCTGTGGTTTTATTTCTAGTGTTGTAGTTTCATGAGTTTTCCCCTTTACATTTCTGCATGTCTATTGATAACACCTTTATTCAAGTCATATTTGGGCAGGTATGTTGTTGAGATTTCATGCATGTAACTCCTGCACATTAGAGAAAATCATTGAAGGAGAATGAATTGAAAGATTGTAACAGCCAGTGGAATGGGAAGTTTGCTGTGAGATTGTGTCTTCAAGGTTGTAATATTTTTTAAGTCATTATATGTGTAGGAAACAGGCATCTAACTTGCCCCTCTCTCACTTTCTCATCCTTTGGATGATCCCTTCTAGTACTATGAAAAGGTACTTGGGAGATTTTTTATTAGAACCAGGTAAAACAATAAGAACAAAATGAAATGACTCATACATACTCCAGAATGAAAGATAAACTGAAGTCAACAATTATCATGACTGCAACTAATCAGCACTATTAACATTAGTGGGGAGCCAGGGCACTTGATATGAGCCTGAGCTTGGGAGTCAAATAATCTTCTAATTCAGCTTCATTGCTTTTGAGTGAATAGCCTTTGGCAAATTGTAAACACAGTTGTAATCATCTCATGTGCAACATGCAAGCAATGAGAGGAGCAATCTTATAAAGTTTCTGTGATGACTAAATGAGATAGTGCATGCAATAATTTAGTTATGGTGTCTGGTATATAGGGATATAAATGGCAGTAGTGGTAATAGTCATGAGTAATCATAACACTGGTAAAAATCATTATTGTGAAAGGCTTCATAATAAAAGCCAATTTTTAAAAAGTATTGAAAAGATATTCAAAATGTGACTTTATAGAGATAAAATCAGATAAACTAACAGTATTTAACTTGAAGAACAGTAAGCTCACAGCGATGTAATTATGACTTTAAGTGCTCCAAAGAAGAGTTAATAGATCCATCCTATTTAGCTTGGACAGCAGAAGTTGGTTCATAGAATGAGATCCTGGGACCTTTCAAATGTTAACCTGCTGAGAGCAGAGAGTAAAACAAGCTGCTTGGTAAGCATTGAGTTTGCTATCTCAGGAAGAGCTAAATAAATATCCACACAGATCTTTTGAAGACAAACATATGGGACATGAGAGAGTCTGGGAATCACATATCACTCAAAAGAGAACAAGGATTTGAGACTATGAAGGTATGAGATTTAGTTTAGGATTAGAACAGAGGGGATAGTGAAGGAGATGCATGGATCTAAGTGGGTGAGATTAAATAACACATGATAACATTGAGGGATGTAACACTGTAATTCATGGAGAACCACACACTCCAGAATTTCTGAGGAAGCTCCAGTTTCATGGTTTTCTTCCTGCCTCTGGCGTGACACTTGGAATTGTCAGATGGTGTGTCCCAATTTCAGTTTCCAAAAATATAGCATATTGACACAGAATCTTAGAAGCTCAGGAGCTACAGGAATCCCATGGGACACTCTGTAAAGTTAATGAAGTTCTCCTATGATCTGGGCTAGTCACCCCTGATCTGCGGGCAGACTGGAGGCTCCACAAAGTCTTTTGGAGTGATTTTTGAACACATAGAGCCCAGCACTTACAAAAGACAGTGAGTGATCACATTTTGCCAGGATAAGTGCAACAATATTCTGATGCTGACATCTCTTGGTGGTAGGGGAAACAACATTTGAACATTCACTTGTACTCAAATGTACTATTTACTAGACATTTACTAAGCACCTACTACATACAAGCATGCTATAGACATAGAAAACTTAGAATGGTATGTAGTATGAGCCATAGCATAAACTAGATGCACATTAAATGACTATTTTAAATAACTCTATTAAAAAGTGAGGTACAGAGCTAAATGAAAACTTCTCATCTGAGGAATATGGAATGGCTGAGAAGCACCTAAAGAAATGTTCAACATCCTTAGTCTTCAGGGAAATGTAAATCAAAACAACTGTGAGGTTCCACCTCACACCAGTCAGAATGACTAAGATCAAAAACTCAGGTGACAGTAGATACTGGAAAGGTTATGAAGAAAGAGGAATACTCCTTGATTGCTGGTTGGATTGCAAGCTGGTATAACCACTCTGGAAATCAATTTGGCAGTTCCTCAGGAAATTGGACATAGTACTACCTAAGGACCTAGCTATACCACTCCTAAGCATATACTCCACTATGTTCAATGCAGCCTTATTTATAATAGCCAGAAGCTGGAAAGAACCCAGATGTCCCTCAACAGAAGAATGGATACCGAAAATGTGGTACATTTACACAATGGAGTACTACTGATCTATTAAAAACAATTTATGAAATTCTTCAGCAAATGAATGGATCTGGAGAATATCAACCTGAGTGAGGTAACCCAATCACAAAAGAACACACATAGTATGTACTCACTGATAAGTGGATATTAGTCTAGAAGCTTGAATACCCAAGATACAATCCACAAACCACAAGAAGAAAGAAGAACAAAGTGTGGATAATTCGATCCTTCTTAGAAGGCAGAACAAAATACCCATGAAAGGAGTTGCAGAGACTGAAGGAAGACAATCCAGAGACTGCCCCACCTGGGAATTCTTCCCACATAAAATCACCAAACCCAGACACTATTTTGGATGTCAGTAAGTGCTGACTGACAGGAGCCTGATATAGCTGTCTCCTGAGAGGCTCTGCCAGTGACTGATTAATACAGAAGTAGAGGCTCACAGCTGTCCATTGGACTGAGCACAGAGACTCCAATGAAGGAGCTAGAGAAAAGACCCAAGGAGCTGAAGAGGTTTACAGTTCCTTAGACTAAACCACCAACCAAAGAGTACACATAGTGGTACTCTTGTCTCCAGCTGTATATGTAGTAGATGATGGCCTAGTTGGTCATTAATGGGAGGAGAAGCCCTTGGTCCTGTGAAGACTCTAAGCCTCAATGTAGGGGAATGGCAGGGCCAGGAAGTGGGAGAGGGTGGATTGGTGAACAGGGGAAGAGGGGAAGAAATAGGGATTTTCTTCGGAGGGGAAACTGGGAAAGGGAATACCATTTGAAATGTAAATAAAGAAAATATCAAATAAAAATATGGGACTTAATATATGGATAAATTGCCTCTCTTGCTAACACAAGTACCACGGACTGGGGTTTCTCGCGGGGGCCCCTTGTTCTGCGGGACACGGGATTCTGGCCAGGTGGGC
>NW_022196900.1:26773159-26773426 GCF_008632895.1 Mastomys coucha | reverse complement strand
ATCAATGTTCCAAGTATCTAAAAGACTTCTGTTAATATCTGAAATTTCTGCCTTCAATTGTTCTATATAGTAAGAAATATCTGCATCTTTCTACACTCTCTGCAAATGGGCCTTAGTTTATTGAAATGATTATGACATTTAGTGGCTAACCTAACTTTCAAACAACACAGCATATAGATAAGACACACAAGAAAAATTTATATTAGCAGTAATAAGTCTAAACAAATTTGACTGAATAGCAGCAGTGTTAGCGATTCTTGTTGTTGT
>NW_022196900.1:26772144-26772621 GCF_008632895.1 Mastomys coucha | reverse complement strand
ATCAATATCAAAAACACCACATTCACACCACAAAGCCATTCAAGTGTCTCTCTGCCTCTGAACTGAAGTTAGTAAGCCTGGGTCATTTTGAGTTAACTTCTCAGAGCATGTCAGGTCTCTGGAAAGTAAAATCATGGTGTTGACTGATAGGCTGTGTGGCATAGTGTTTTTGTCATATTCTTTCTAAAGTAACAGGTGATATTATTTTTTGGTGGGTTATCTAACAATCTATCAAATGATTTATTAAGCAGCTACTAAACTAAACAGCTGTTCTGAATTCTACCGCTTTGAAAATGACCTGTAACTTAAGTCACTGTCTTTAGATTATGTTAAGTGGCTGCAAGATTCTAACTGGGATCTTTTGTTGAGATTTCAGCCATCTTGGCTGATTCTCGCCACGTGTTTATTTTTAATGCCACGTGTTATCTGAGTTACCAGCTTTAAACTAGCTTTCAACTACTGATGTTACAACGTTTT
>NW_022196900.1:26687766-26770772 GCF_008632895.1 Mastomys coucha | reverse complement strand
GGCAGGAGGCTGACTTTCCTTGAAGTTTTCACCTCAAATACCGCCATCACGCAGGTGTCCGTGGCACACAAGGATCTGATTTGTTGTAGAGAAGACAGGTAGATCCTTGAAACTGGTTGTCAAGCCAATCTAGCTGAATCAGCAGTCCCAAGGTTGGTAACAGACCCTTCTTTAGCCATAAAATGGACAGCTCCTGAGGACTGATGCTACTTTCACCTTCTAGCCATATTACACAAAAACACACAATGCCACATCTGCACGCGCGCGCGCGCGCACACACACACACACACACACACACACACACACACACACATACACACACACAAAGAAAAACAGGAACAACAATTGTTTACGGAATGAACTATCTGATAAGATCATTACACCTCATGAGACAAGATTTATTCACAGGGATCAGAATGTAAGTATAAAACAAAGGATTACAGCACAGGCAAAACTACCACTTACCTCTTTGTTGCTCAGGTAGGACTGGGGGTATTTAAGGAGATGAGATGAGGGGAAAGGCAAGGAGAGCTTACAGAACCCAGGTATATGCCAGGCATTCTACTTTCTATTGTCACTATGATGCCCTATTTAATTCCCATATCTTCTCTACCAGTTAGAGAGTACCATTGACATTGTATGGATTACAAAAGTGTGGTGTTAAAAAATTTTGTGGTGCTGGAGATATGGCTCCATGTTTAAGGGCAACTAATATATGCTTTCTACCATCCATACCAGGTGACTCTGAGTATTAACATGTATTGTACACATACACAGAAACACCATACATCAAAAGACAAAGAAGACAATTTAAATACCTTGTCAAAAGCTAGACACTAGTTAAATTTGAGAGTTTCAGTTAAAACTTCCATATTTAGAATCAAAATTCAGTTTCTTTCTAATAGGTTTCATTAATTTTCTATCCCTTGGGCCCCTCTGCCCAATGCCTTCTACAGGTACTATACATATCCTCCACTCCAGTTTAGTATGCCCTTTGCCATTTAAATCCTTATGTTGGATTTAGGCTTCTATATTTTGGGCCTATAAGCACAGAAGCAATGGGATGCATCAACTTTAAGTTTTTCACACACAAATATTGTTAAATCTATTTTTTCCATTGTAAAATATGATTGATCCAACTCCAAATTTAACTTAAATTTGACTTTCTTCTCTCAACTTGGCATTTCCAAACTAAGAGTAAATCAAACCCCCAATTATAGAAAGTGTGTATGAATCAACAATGCCAAGGTATTTCTGGTTGAATTTCTTAAGCTGTGCATTTTATGCCATTCTGGTAAACCAGAAGAGAAGGTGAGGGGTACTATCAGAAGAAATGAAAGGGAGATTAGATTATGAGCTTTCTGCTGCAGTAATCTATATATCCCAGTGTAATCTCATTCCTGCAGCATAGCACCTTCCCCTGCAAATGAGGATACAAGCCAAAACCTGATATTAAACAGTACCTTGGGAAATGTAAGGTTCAATATAACTATAGTACATGGATTGATGTATGTATGTATGTATGTATGTATGTATGTATGGATGGATGGATGGATGGATGGATGGAAGAATAAATGGATAGATGGACAACAGAATGTACATAAATACATATATAATTACAGTGTTTGTGTCATTGTAAGCACTGAAAAACTAGAGATTTTTATGTCCGGTCTGCTTCTTGCAGGTACCGTGTAATAGTTTTCATAGGGGAGGACCTGAGGAGATACATGTGTTTTAGTTTAATGTTCTCTGTATAACCTACCCTAATGTAAGTGCTTATGTTCAGTTCCTTTGGACAAAAAGTCTAAAGAAATCACATTTGCTTCTATCCCTTTGTGAAGTTTTGTTTCCATAGCAACCCCCCCAACCCCTAGAGGCTGACCTTAGTGCAGTCTTCACCTATATGCGTCCTTCCTTACTCTTGAGTTTTAGAGACAATTATAGTCATTCAGACATTTTTCTTAGTAAATTGTTGCTCCAGAATGCACTTCAGTCTCATTCTTTCTACCACTTGGTCCCTCATTCTATAAATTTCCATTTGATATCTCTTATTTGTATTTTCTTTCTGCAAAGAAACATTTGATTCTTAATATATTCTAAGAAACCATTTGACAAAGAGGTAAATAAGTACAAAAACCACAGCAGACAATTTTTCTTATCTGCCCTAGAAATTGTTATTTTGTTAAGCTTACTGTATGCCACAATGCATGCAAAGCATTTGATAGCATCTATCACCATTAGTTCTTTCAACATTATTAAAGTATAGGCCATTTTATCACTGTTTCTTAGGAAAAGCCAGTCAATATGCTATATAACTCCACTTCTCATGATGAACTCTAAAGACCTTGATTTGTGTTGAAGGTTTTCATGACATGATGCATATGATTTTTTGAGTGATGCCTAATTGAAAGAGTGTACACAATCTCCTCTGGCCCTTGGTCATCTTCCTCAGCCTAGGATTCAGCTTTGTGTGACCAGGTAGCATTCCTGATAGTGAAAAAAAGTCTTTGTCCCGTCCATATCTACTGCTGTCTGAACTAGGGAGAGACCACTCGATGGGACATCATCTTAGTTTCTTTCCTATTGTTGTTATAAAACATGGTTACCGAGGCAACTTATTTTTAAAAAACATTTAATTGGGGGCTTACAATTTGATAAAATTAGAGTTAAAGGTCTTCATGGCAGTAAATAGGCAGGAAAGCATGACACTAGAACAGTAACTCACATCTTGAGACACAACCATATAGAGAGCTGGGAATGGCACATGTCTTTGGAAACTTCCTTCCTGGTGACATACCTCCTCTGACAAGACCACACCTCCTAATCCTTCCCAAACTGTTCTGCCAACTGAGGGCCAAGTATGCAAATATACATGCCAGTAGAGGCCATTCTCATTCAGACCACCGCTGACAATCTCTTCCAAGCCATCAGCTACAAACTCCACTTGTACCACATCATTTAGACTTTATTCATGTTCCTAAGAACTTTTTCTTTTTTTTTTTATTTTAGATATTTTCTTTATTTACATGAGAATTTCTCCATTCCCAGTTTCCTCTCCAAAAAACAAAAAAACAAACAAAAACAAACCCCTGTTGCCTCCCCCCTCCCCATGCCTGCCACCCCGCCCTCTCCCACTTTCTGGCCCTGGCATTCCCCTACACTGGGGCACAGAACCTTCACAGGGCCGAGGTCCTCTCCTCCTAAGAACTTTTTCATACTCAAATTTTCCTTACATGTTCCTTACTGAAGAGTTGAATTCATAGAATCATAAATAGAAACTTCTCCTGCTAATTGTTATGTGTGAAGTACTAGGTGGTATGGAGTGTGGTGTGGTATGGTAGCTATTTAAGGCATCCTCCATTAACAGCCCTATCCTCTCATGGACTTATTTTCTCTTAGATAATATTTGTATTAGCTTACACATGCTGTAGAGTTACTAAAATATTGATACCTTAGTCATTTGCAACACTCAGAAAAGAAACAAAATTTGTTCTTTCATTTTACACAGTGGTTAGTTTAAGCTTTAGGGATATCTCATCTCTAGACACCAGAACAAGCTATAATTTATTTTGTTCTTTCATTTAAACTATGTCCCATAACTGTGACAACTGAAAATGTTCCTCCTATATGACATATAGTCTTAAGACTGGGAAGAAAGACAAAGTTCCTTTTCTTAACTAAGCAACCTGTAGATCCCAGGCATAAGCTATGCATGGAAGACACACTGACATAAGCTATGTGATTTTTTTCCCTCAAGCAACTCACTATATGTTAATAGAAAATAGATGTCCATAAAATTCCAAAGTTATATGCCATTAGATCTCTTCTTACTCTGGACCCAAGAGGGATAGCTATGCTAATTGGCATTCTTTTAAATGATCAGTGACCTTATTACATTGATTGATAGTATCACTGTACTCCTGGAAGTGATTATGCATGTACTGATATGGCACCATGTTTCAGACATTGGGTTAAGCACTTAGGTGGTGTGGAAGGAGTTTTATTGTGTCTATACTAGACTCTTGTCTGATGCACACTTCTTATTGAAGCCTTTAAGCCTCCCCCAGTGACATATCTCCAACAAGGCCACACTTCCTAATCATTTCCAAACAGTTTTAACAACTGAGGACTAAGCATTAAAACATATGAAGCTTATAACAGTATATAGAGGAAATAATTTTGTATGCTTATCTGAGGGGACTATGAAGAAATTGCATTTACTGTGAATCTCAAACAGTGATGGAAAGGGATAGGAATAAGGGAACAGTTGGAATAATATCTAAGGAACAACACACAACATGGACTACATGAAGATGTTGCTTACAGTGGGGGTATTTAAGCAATTCAGCCCTGCTAGTGAGTGGACCAGGTAGTAGAAATTACATGAAGTCTGAATGTGTGATAGGCTTTAGATGCCAGGCTCATGAATGTGGACCACATACTGTGAACAGATGCTATAAAATATCTCAAGGGGTTTCAGCAAGGAGTGAGTTAGCTTATGTGCCAATACCTTTCTCATCCTACAAGCAGGCAATAGAAGCAGAGGGAAGGGAGGGTAGCTGAAAATACCAACTTCATAGAAAAAGTGAGATAGTGACTTCCTGCAGTTATGGGCTATGATCAGGAAATATAAACTAGATTAAACCTTTCCCTACCAAAAATTGGCTGTGTTTAATGTTTTATTGCAGAAATGGAAAAACAGACTAGAGCAGTGTTCCTTTCTTAAATAAATTCATTTAAGCTAGTTGCCTACATCTAAATTAAAACAGTCATTCCAATGAGCATCACCATTGGAGTTAAGGTTTCATACTTAAAGTTTCAGGACACAGTTCAGTCCATAGTAGCATCTCCATGCAATCTATTAAAACATTTCTTTGAAACTATTCTACTTCAACAATATGTTGAATCTTTTCCCAATATTTTTTTGACAAATAATACAAACTGATATTTTATTAAAATCTGTGTCATTAGACAACTGTAAATAATGTATTAAAATACTTTACAACTTGAAAAATGTGGTTATATGACTGTTTCGTTTTTGCAAAGAGTGAAGATAAAAGACCAAAAGATATTTTGGCATCTAGTCATCTAAATGGTATTGATTTTGATGCTAAGGATGATGTCTGGAACAGGAGGGAAATTTGAGAAATATGTTATTTTTTATTGGATATTTTCTTTATTTACATTTCAAATGTTATCCCCTTTCCAGGATTCCCCTCTGAAAACCCTCTATCCCATCTCCCCTTCACCTACTTCTATTCCCACCTCACTGGCCTGGCTTTCCCCTACACTGGGGCATCAAGCCTTCAGAGGACCAAGGGCCTCTTCTCCCATTGATAGCAGATAAGGGTATCCTCTTCTAAATGTGCAGCTGGAGCCATGGGTCCCTCCATGTGTACTCTTGGGTGTTGGTCTAGTCACTGGGAACTCTGGGCCTTCTGGATGGCTGATATTGTTAAAGATATGTTATTTTTAATGGATTGTGTTTGGCGTGCTTGTGGGATGGCCTCAGATATATGTGAAATTTACCAAATGAAGATCTAAAGAAAATAATTAAAACACAGAGTAAAAGCCAATAGTCACAACCTAAAAAGTAGAGGCAAAAAGGTAAAGCTCAAAGAATTAGGGTCAAAGGGGTCTCAGGACAGAGCCCTTTGTTTACTGTATACCAGCCCCAGAGCACTCCTGGTGATGCAGATCTAATCTACTTATTCCACTGTTTCAACAGAATTACTTTAATTTAGCCATGCAAAATTCTCCTTCACACACTCTACCTTCTTGCTTAGGTTTTTAACAGTTTGTTTAGAAATCTAAACATGGAAAGACAAGTCTGTATTTTTCTGTGAACCTCTAATTAAACTCCTGAGGAATAGTGGATAGTCTAGAGTGGGGTTGTTAAGTACATGATATTATATGTGCATGTGGACTTGGGTTTGTACAGACATTTATTCATGTACTCATGTAAGTGAAGGCTAGAAGTCAACCACAGTTTTTCCTCAGAAGCTGTCCACCTTGATTTTTGAGATGTGGTCTTTCATTGTTCTAGAACTTGCCTCGTAGGCTTAAAGTATTTGACCATGAACTCTAGGACTCTGCCTTCCTCTTTCTTCCCCAACCTGGGATCGCAATTGTACACCACCATGTTGGCTTTTTTACAATATATGTTCTAGAGATTAAACTCAGGTCTTTGTGCTCAATGAAAGCAACTTTCTGTCTGTCCTGGCCATATCCAATGCCCTGAACAGGGACTATTCTTATTCTGTGATATGCATGTTTCACAAATTAAGTTTCCAATCCATGCTGGTAAAATTGTTAAACAGTTTCTGACTATGAAATATTTATCTATGTCAGCCTTTATATATGTACCATGATGTAATCATCATGGCAACCCTATGGTATATTTGATATTATGCTCAGCATATATGCTACGTATCCCAGGTACATTCTGTTGGTGTGATAAAACCATGAACAAAAACAACTTGTGAAGGATAGAGTCTAGTTCATTTATTAGCTATAGTCCATCATGAATGGAAGTCAGGGGGAAAACTCAAGGTAGAAATCTGGAACCTGGACCTTAAACAGAGCCCATGGGGGTATACTCTTTGCTGGTTTGCTTTCTCTGGTTTGCTCATCTGTTTTCCTTAGACAATTCAAAACTACTGATCCTTGTATGACACAACTTTATTTATTAATAAACAAGAATAAACTTTTATCTATTAATAAACAATGTAGAATATCTTTACAGAAGGCCCTAAGTATGATCTGATGGAGGAAACTCTTCAATTGAGAATTCCTCTTCCCAAGTGACTTATTTTTGTTAAGGGACACAAACTATCAAGCACCCCTTGAAATAGAGGTCTGGAGAATGAAGCAATTCAAACAGCTGGTAAGGGATGTATTGATCAGCTTTACAATAAACTTAAAGAGTGGGGTATTCATTCTAGTACATAAATCTCTGGTTTCCGAGGTTTTGGATGATACTCCTTTAGTTCCATTGTTTCTGGATCTCATAGTGGCTGAGAATCAAAGAGAAGAGTGGAGTGGAAAGAAGGGGCCAAAGACAAGAAACATCTAGCACATTCCAACTGCATGATCTGTTTTCTGTACCTGGGTCCTCACCTCCCCTAGCAGCTTCTCCAACCATGAACTCATGTGTAGAATAATTTATCAATTAGTGGATACAGACTACTTTTAATCCCATTATTTATTTTTAATCTCACTTTGGAACCTAGATGCATTGGGGTGAATCAAGTTTCCATTACCTGGGCCTTCTGGTAACATTCTAAATCCGAGATATAGGAATGGGTAAGAATGAAGTTTGAATCCAGAATAGTCCTTAAAGAACACACTTGTTCTGCTCCCTATTAGTTAATGGAACCACATGATATCTTTTCATTTACTCTGTAAAGGGAGTGTAATACTGTACCATTATTATCAAGAATGACCATTTAAATTGGAATGGGACAATTGTCAAGTTTTAGAAGCTGATTTATCTTCCTTCCTTCCTTGTTTCCTTCCTTCCCTTTCCTTCCCTTTCCTTTTTTTCTTTCTATTTTGTCTTCTTTATTTCTTTTTCTTTTCTTTTTGTATTTACCAAAAGAAGCATCAAACCTATTTTGTTTAAGACAAAACCTAATAAAAGGTTGGAAAATATGATTTGCCCTCAATCCTCTTTCATGACTGTAATTTTATATTTTATTAATTACTCTTTGTTCTTTATAATTTTGCACATTTCCACAAAGAAGCATGATCATGTACATCCCAATTCTTCCTCAAATCTTCTCAAATACCCAACAACTTAGTACCAAACCAATTTACTATCCTCTTTTCTGTCTTTCCCTTCCTCCCTCCTTTCTTTTTCTTCTTGGCTAATATTCACACTAGGGTACCATAGGATCCACTACCTCCATGATACCCCTATGTCCTCACCTGACAGAATTATATTTTTATGTATGTGTTTTCCAGGTTTACTGAAAAGCCCTGTGAACAAGACAGCCTTAACACTGATTGCTGTGAGCTCCTGCATCTTGGCTATGGTGTGTGGCAACCAGATGTCTTGTCCACTTACTGTGAAGGTGACTTTGCATGTGCCTGAACACTTCATTGCAGATGGTAAGAACCCAGCATTCACAATAATCCACGATTACTTATCACCTTGTACAGCAGTGGTCTATATCAGCATGCATGGCATAACTTCAGAATTCTTTAATGTACTGTACAGGAACAAAGGGGCATACCATGGCTCTAGAAACACTTATTACTTTAAATGCCTGATTATTAGAATTAAATTAAATTAAAGCATACTTTTATTAAGTGTATAAGGATAGCTAAAGGAGGATTTCAAAAAAGTAGTGAAGAAGGTTCAGGCTCCTTCAAAAAAAAAATCTAAGAGCTTGATCAAGATTCTCAATCCTGTTACAAATTAAAAATGCTCTGCAAGTGGTATTACATAATTAAAAGCTTATGACAAGGAAAACCCTATGAGTTTTACTAGAATTTTTGAATGGTTTTGGGAATGTTCGTATCTTGTTCCCTACAACTGTGCTTTACAAGTGTCTTGGAAAATTCTACCATTTATTCTTCAGCCAATTAAATTGAATTCATGAGACATTGTAGTCACTATGGTCATTAGCAAAATATGTCCAAGAAACTGATTAAGATGCTTGATGTCTATTGTTAAAGTGCCCTCTAAAAATGTCCATGTAGTTTGTTTCTTCCAGTGGGGTGTGCAGACCCATATTCCCCAAACCTTTCTCTTCACCTTGCTATTGCAAATGTGCGAAAGTTTTACATGAGTGTTTTTAAAAGGTATTCCACAGCACGCAACTTTACTTAATTTCCATTTTAGTTCTTAATAGTTAAAATACATTCTTCAATATTTTTATTCATGTATAAGATGTAGTCTATTTACTCTCACTTCCCACTACTGACAAACTGCTTCCTTCCTACAAGTTCCTTTTCCCATTCATGTCTTTTTTCTTTGTGGCCCACTGAGTTCAATGATGGACATATATGTGACCATGGGTTTAGGATATCCACTGACACTTTGTGGGATCAGCATTGTGTACATACACCTAAAGACAAACTGAAGGTAACAATTCCCTTTGTCCAGAATCTCTTTGTGAGGAACCACAACAGGTCAAGAAGACTGCCCTGTAAACTCTCCCCTCCAATGTAAATCAATTTAGTTTTTCACACTTTAAACATATACACAAAGTGAATTATGTTGGTGATAAAATAATATATATACAAATTGAATTATGTTGATGATAAAGTATACTTATGTCTGCCAGTCTACAGAATTTATGAGTGTCAGTTATTTTTCAAAGTTGTATAAAAATCTCCTGTTTCATCCCTATTGAATTATATGTTCATATAAGACAGTGTATGTGTGTGTTTGTGTGTGTGTGTGAGAGAGAGAGAGACAGAAACAGAGACAGAGACAGGGAGACAGAGAGAGAAAGACAGAGAGAGAGAACATAATTTTTAAGATGGAATTATAGGAAGGGCAAACATGAACTGAGTAAAGTCACAGTGAATGGCCTGCCCCAAACCCAGACACACACTCATCACCACTCACCAGTCACTACCAATTAGATGTTATACTTTAGGAGGTAGAGATACCCAAGCTTTAGTTCTTGGTTTGTACACGTGTTAAAAAAAAAAAAAGATAAATACTCAACACTAGAGTAAAACAGTTTGATAGCAATGTACCCAGGCTTAGAGATGATACAAGACTTACTTCAAAGGTTTGTTGTTTCATCTATTTTGCCTTTCATTGACTGGGTCTTATATATAAAAAATTGGGATGATAGTTCTATGTGACTCGTAGGTATACTGTGAATGAGATACCTTCTTCTTCTAGGTGGTTATCAAATTTTCAGACAACATGCATCTATCTGGGGAAGCCAAAAATTAAGGGGATACCTAGAAACATGCAGAGAACATTTGTGGCCAAATTACAATACTGTTCCCTATGAGGAAAAATTAAAGATGACTTAGAACCTGGAACTTGGTCTCATACCAGATGGAACTGACTTTTCCAATTCAAGAGATGAGCACACCATAATAATTCATCTTCTCTCATCAAGAATACTAAGTTCAGGCAGTACTTGAAATCATGAGGATAACTTTGTATCTGTTTCTCCAAGGTTAGCCTCCAGTCTTTCTCTCTCAATATCTTCATGTGTTAACTGATCTCATCCCTTCAATAATAGTCCAGCATGGTCCTTACCAATCATAGATGACAGATAAGGAACAGGGACTCACTGATAAATAAAATTCAGTCTTCCCTGGAGTGTAGAAGAGAAAAGATAAATCTTCTATGTGCTGTGTGGTACAACAGGGAACTAAGTGTAGTTCCTAAAGAAAGCAGGCTATTACCTAGGAAGAGAAGGAGGAAGCAGCAATGATAATATCCATTTTCCTGGATTACTGTCATCATTTAGCACTGATAATAATAAGTGCACAATGATCTATCATAACCACATAAATACAGATAGCAGACGTACAATTTAATAATATTTTACATATGTTTATACAGTTAGATTATGTGTAGCCTTTCCCTAAAATGGCTGGATACATAGGAGTAAAAGCACTATGAATCTTGTCAAGAGAACAGCTCATGCACAACTCTAAGGAGCTCCAGTAAAAACCAGGTCTCCTAAAAACCATATTTCTATGGCAGCTTTTATCCTTTTCCCACTGTCCTCCAGGACTCTCAGCTGCCAAGGTGTTTGACCTTTCTCAATAGGGAGAGCTTTATTCCAACATTATCCATTGAGATGCCTGTGGTACTGAAATATTAGTCGGGACTGAGTAATGTGTCCCATCTTCAGAAGAAAATGAAGTCTGACCCTGTGTTCCTGTATAGTTATACATGATGCTTAGTGCCCATTATGGGGAAGAGGTCAAGACGACATAGCACTTGTCCAGAGCCCAGCTGGCAAGAGCAATTGATACTGACACAGTTTCTATCCAAGCCTTTTATAATCTCATCCCATCCCAACACCATCCCCCATGGACTACTTCAAGACCACGGTGGCTTTTGTCCACTAACACACACTGAAGAAAAGTAACAAATCTGCATGTAAGCTTACCTAATTCAGTATTTTTCTCCAGATGCTATATATAAGACATGTGTACATATCTAATAATCCTCAAGAAAGAGTTAACCAGATTCTGGAGGTAGAGCCTGGGTATTATTATTTGTGAGAATTACATGCCTTGATGGAATTTTGAGGGATAAGATGCGTGTTTATTTTTTCATGATCATAACCAATGTCTAAGGTAATAAGTTAAAGGATGAGTGATATTTTGTGGCTCATAGCTTTATAATTTCCACTCAGGAACATATGCCTTTATTGCTTCATGTAGCTAGCAAAACAGTGACATCATAGTACAAAGTTGTGGCAGACCAAAACTGCTTGTTTTATGACAACTAGGAGGCAAACAAAGAGTAGAAGGGGCAATATGCATCTTGAAAGGGAACACTCCCTGTGCATTGACTTATTTCTTCCAATAATATTTGACCTCCAAATAATGCTACCTGAATATATTGTAGTTATATGTCATTTGATTCCATCAAAGCTTTTATTGTTTTTCATTCAATATGGAAACCCAGAAAAGAGACTACATGTGAATGAGTAATATATTTATTATTTAATAAATATTACTAATATTTATTTATTATTATGTAGGTTCCCTCATAAGGAATTGGGTATATATTGGGAACTAAAATTACCAAGCATATTTGTTGTATGTCTCATTTGTCTACAGCTCAATTAACTGAGATGATTTCATTCCATTCTTGAACCAAAATCTCAAGGAAAAATTTATCATCTTCATTTTGCATATCTGGAAGATTAAGAGAAAGAGTGAAGAAATACAATATAGAAGAGGAGAAAATACAAAAGCTTAATTTTTTTTTACCACAGTTCTATATATTACCATTCACCAAACTTCCAGTAAAGAAACCACTATAAAGATTAACAGTGTTGAAAGGAGGATCTCAGAAAGCAAAAGTAGAACTCCCGGTGTGGAAAGTGGAGGCTTGGTTTGGTAAAGTCTTTCTCTGCTGTTGACTGTGTGACCTTGTGCCCACTTCCTAAACTTCATAAGCTTAAGTTTCATTATCTATGAATTGGAGATAATAGCATATTTATCACCTGAAATTATTGTGCAGAATAAATGAAATAATGCCCATGAAGCACTTAGCTGCATACTGAAGACCTGATAATGGCTCAATAAGTTATATAAATTCTAGTAGTTGTAAAAACGTTTCCTTAATATGAGAAGGGGCTCATTGCAAGGTCACCATCACCGAGAACCTGCGATAAGAGATGACCCCATTCTATGAAGTCATAGAAGTGAGAAGAAGGCATGAGTTGGGTTAAACATATATTCTGTTTCATTAGAAACCATTTTGTCAGAACTTAAATTTTCAAACAACTTCAATTTTGAATATTTTTTACAATATGTTTATTTTGTCTTTAATATTTCATCCCTGTCACCTATAATTTGATGAGTCTCAGAAATAATGAAAGATTCTGATATGTGAGGTTAGGGAGACAAAGTGTCTATAGAATATTTTTCTAATCAAAGTCATGAATTTAGCTCCAACACAAACATATACACAAACATACTAGAGAGATTTGAATAAGACTATAATACATACAAATATGAATATTATAGAAATATACCTATGTTAAAATAAACTTTTTATTCAGTTCAGTTTGAACTATTAACCTCATTTTGTTAGATGAAGTAAGATAGTTGTCAAATTTCCTCTGTTCCTTATGACTGAGTTATTTAAAGTCTGAGTGTTTGTTCTGAACCTAGAAAATCAAGTATAAATGCCCACATATCAGGATGCTGTAATTTATTGATATGCCACACTGTGGATATTTTTGAATACATATTCGTTTACAATGAATCCTCTCTGAAATTTTCTGCTCTCCATGGCCTGCTTTGTCTTTGAATTAAAGAGAGTAAGGTAACACACAGCTTCGTGACTTTAATAAAGGACGAGGTTCATAATTGGCTGCAGCTTGTTTACTGTGATTTGAATTCATGGGAGGAGTATTTTCAGTCCTGAGAAGGGAAAATTACACCACACTGAAAGTGACTGCTTAGCCACAAGCTGCCAAGCAATTTATTTTAGAAAGTAGTTCCTCAGGCACCCTGCTCCCTGGACTCATCCCAGGCTTTGTTTTAAAATGTTCAGTGTTAATCACAGATGTTCAAAGGCACATCATGGTACAGGTTAATTGGTGGAAGTGCAGCACAATATGGCCCCTGCCTTTTTCATTCTTAACTCATCTGCACAGACTTAATGTTATTAAGACAAGTGGACTGTCTTGTTTCTGGCTGCTGCTCTCCAAACCCTGGCCTCTTAATTATTCTATGTGAGAAACAATGCTCCTCACTTCAATGATATGCACTCCTCCCATTTCAAAGCCCAAATGACTTTCCTTTCTTTAAAATACCACCTTCATTACATACACATAAGATACTCTTAACATCAGTGTATTCCATGTACCGGTATTATTTTTGCCTTTCTAAAGATACCAAACTACTACTGCCTGTGTGTCACAGAAATGGCTGTGTTACCCTCAAAACCTTTCTCTAGCTTAACATGACATGCTCACTTGATATAACATATGACAGAAGAATAAATTTTAAAAATTAAAAAAACACCTTGTCTCTTGTATTAACACTAGACTCTAAACTCCAGTTTTTAAAACTCAAAACTTTTAGATTTTAGCAAAAACATCTCTATAAATTATGCTTTTCACAAAACAATTCAATGACTTCCATTGGTTTTTATCATCAAGACTGAACATGCCCTTTCTGGCCCTCTGAGGTCAAGTTCTCAAATACTCCCTGGTGCTTATCTCAGGGCTGTTGAGTGTGTTGCTGCGCCTACTTGCCCCAATGTGTCACATCGGAAGAACTGTAAATTGACTTCCCTTTCCAACTCAGCCTGCTGCAGATTATTTGCTAATTGTTCTCCTTCAGCCTTCCTTTTTCCTTTATTAAAAGCATTTTTATTGATAATTGTATAATCCTTTGATTAATTTCAATCTGCCCTACTCAGTTGCAAGCCATAGAAGATAATAAGATTTGTTTTATACATTGTGTTTAGTACCTAAAACAGTACCTGAACAGGTGTCTCTTACCCTGAAATATTTGCTTAGTGTAAAAGAAAAAAAATGAAGTGATTATAATGAATAGACTTAAATTTCCCCATGGCAAGGGAGACAGGATATTCTTGTCCAAAATCTATTACAGTGGCTAATGGACACTCTGACATGGTAAATATGTAATAGACCTTGCAGGAGTGGCAGGTCGATCCTGATGCCCTGAGAAGATACAACCCCAAGAATCTAAGTGCCATAAATCTAAGGCTGCCTCTTCGGTGACTGACTTCTCTCCCCACAGTTTCTGCACTCATCCCCAAAGATAAGCAACTCCAATCAAACTCACACCCCAACCCTGACACAAAAATGAAACAAGGTTTATCTCAGAGCCCAGAAAGAGGGAAAGAATATAAATTGAACTGAGATTCAGTATGCCCATGGGGGAGGAGGCAATGAAATACCAATAAACCATATTAATATTCTGAAACCAAGCAGAAGTTGAACTTCAACCCAGACTTAATAACTATACGTGAGCATGTACAGAAAGAAGGCAAGGCTAGGTTTCAGTTAGAATTAATATGAGATCTATAATGAAACTGGTAATATAATTATAAACTGTGAAAGCTTTTTTCCTCCTCTTTCTTATTTTTATATTAATGGGCAACTTGCTCAGCAACGGCTTGGCACTGATGCTGGGAGCTCTGGATGCCTCCTAGAGTGGACTCATTTTTTTTGCAAACCTCTTCATTAAGAAAGACTAAATTTGCTAAACCGTAGAAGGAAAAAATACACTTCAAGTCATTTCTTCTTTAAATAGTAACTGATCTCAGAGTTAAACGTGACAAGGGGCCTGGGGAAGAACAAATCTAGGAAAACCACTCTAAGCAGCTGAACATGTTCAAGCCTTTATAGCTATCACAACAGCCAGTGGGATTGAGAGTCTTAATGACACTCTATGCTAAGATGTTAGCTTGGCTTCCAACCAGAATGAATTGTTACTAATTTCCTTCCTTACAAAGGATAAAACTGTGTTTGACGTCCACAATTAAAGACTAATTTCTGTGTTTTGATAGCAGACTGAGTTAAAAAAAAAATGTTCCTAGGAAGTCGGGGACAGAGGGTGATTGCAAAGGATAGTAAAATTCTATCCTGTTGTTTTGAACATAAGGCTTCATTTCATTTTAGACTGCAAGAATAGAAAGTGGGTTGGGAGCTCGCCTGAGATGGAGATCAATTCCCTATGGGTAGAAGGTACCATTAGTAGTTTGGTGTTTGCAAATGATTCAGAAATGAGCTACTGAATGACAAAATGGAGGTAACTCATAGCAAGGTCAAGTATGTTGAGTAACCCAGGAAGAGACGGGATCAAAACCCAATGACGCCTCCTTCCCTTGAGACCTTGGATATATTATAACACCAACCAACTTCCCCTTGACTCTTCTAAACATAGTTTTAGGACACTCTGATTAGAGAAAGTGTCAGTCACCTGATGTTTTTTAATTCTCTTTGCCAACTCTGAGATGGAGTATGACTGACAGAATGATGTCTCTTCTTGTTACTTGTTTATCTTTTTCCTCCTTATAACCACAATTTAAAGCTTGGCATAGAGTCTTCGTGCATAAAACTGGGTAATTAAAAAAAAATGTTGGAGAGCTTACTTTCTCTCACCTAGAAAGAATAAACCAAGTTCTTAAAGTCCTGATGATCACTGTTACTTTATTCATTCAGATTATTATACACGATTCCCCTCTTCTTTCCCCCTTCCTCTCCTCATTCTCTTACTTTCCCTCTGGTCATCACATTTGTTGCATATCACCTTCTCTGTGGCGTATACTAGAGATGAAGCTGTGAATAAAATCAAACTCTGGCATCTCCCAGTTTAGAGGCAATATCAATATGAAATACAGTGTATAAGTCCTACCATGATGTATCTGACTGAATGCTGTGAAGGAGCACATGAAGGATAGGTAAAATCACTAAGCTATAAATGCTGCTGCTGAGGAAGGTGCTCATAGTATATGTTATCCAAGCAACATCTTAAACCACTGTAGCTTGCCTAGTGGAGTATGGTTCATGGCATGCTTCACAGTAAGGGGAAAGGACATGTCCCTGCATTTGTATAGGCCTTGTGTGGAAATGTCTTCATAATTGTAATAACAATAGCACTAGTAATGAGAATCTTTACAGATATGTTGTTAAGCACCTTTCCCTCTGCTAAATGCTTTGCAAAGCATTGCCTCGTTTACTTATGTTACCTTATAAACTATGTTCACTTATAATGTAAGGTTCCTACATAGGTCATATGACAATAAGGACATCATTTAATTCCTTTTGCATCATACATACAGAGAAAACAATTTCACATTAATATATATATATAATTTGCTAGCAATGATGCAGGAATGGGCTACTAATGACAAAATGGAGGGAATACATAGTAAAGTCAAGTATGTTATATAACCTAAGAAGAGGTGGGATCTAAATCCAATGCTGCCTCATTCCTTTTGAGACCTTGCATATATTATAACACCACCCCAAGCTTCAGGAATCATGACTCAATGACTAAGAAAAGGTCAACCATGGTCAACTCTGTACCTCCATAAGTACTTCATAACTCTGGGCAAATGTCTACTTTAGAGACCACAGTATCTTCATTGTAAATTATGGGAGACATCCAAGAATCCACTATGTGTTAGTCATTTTGAAAGTAGGAGAAACACTAGAATTTAAAACGTGCAGGATGTTACAATATGTAAAATAAGCTAGGCACAGAAAGACAAACAACACATCTTCCCACTCATATAGAAGCTAAAAATATATGATCTCACAGAAGAGAAGAGTACTGGGTACTGAAATCTGGAGATGAAAGGCAGACAGAATGATAAGAAATGATTGCTCATTGCATATGAATGTGTCATTAGACAGGAAGATTTTACACTAGTTTCCTATAACATACTGTAGTAACATGGTTAGAAAGAATGTATTCCATTTTTCAGAATGATTAAAAGAAAAGATGTTGGCTATTTTTAAATCAAAAGAAATGATAAATGTTTTTGGTGAGGGATCTGAAGTAATAACTTCCCTGAATTAATCACTATATATTACTTACATGTGCTAAAGTTTTACACTGTACTCCATACACATATACATTTCTTGGTCAACTTAAAAATATTCATTTATGCTATGAGGAGTAAAATCTCCTGCTAGTATCATGTTAGTGTTCCTAGTCTTGTCTCTTCAAGATGGTTCAAGTCAATCCGTGTAGTCAGACAGTCCCTGGTGTAGATGCCGAGAGCAGAGGCAGCTGAACAAACTTCCCACAGCCCACAAGTTGCCATTTGAAGAAAGCTTAGAAGGATCATGGCCAAGTTCCTCTGGGGACTGCAAGCTCCCAAGGCTGTCTGGATGAAAAAGAAAGTTGTGGGAAGTGACTGTGGTGGGGAAGATATATCCCCATCTCTAGATCTCAGCTCCAGATGCCAAGGGACCGTCAGCATCCTCATTGCTAGTGAGAGTATGGGAGGAGGAAGCGTGCACTGTTCTCACGGGGAGATTATAAAGTGAGAGGAATAATTACAACCTGTGCATCCCCCACCCAGATCTCAATACCCAGGAAAGGCTTGCTATTTTGCTTTGTTCCTCAGCTGTCCCCTTTGGGATATCTAAAGCAAATATATCTTCAGCTGCTCAGCCTTAGGATTCCCTGAAGCTCTTAGTCATTCCTGGAATCTTTGCTAATGCCCTGGGCATCTGATTATCAGACTTACTTCTCAGTCATTGGCTACCCATGATGCTCATGGCTATGCCTTCCTTTATTTTAACTCTGCTTCACATTTGAACTTTTTCGGTAATTTCATACTTTCAAATGTGAATCTGACATTTACTGAGCTCAGGATAAGAAATCAAATTCTGGGAAAAGTTCAAATGTAACAAACATTAAAGGTGGGTGAGGTGGTGAAGTGAAGAGCTACAGAGTAAAAACCCATGCATTGGATTTGAATCTATACCCTCCCACTTACTGAATATGTGTCTTGAGTCTTGATACTTTTAGTCACACTCACATTGTCCGTAAAAATCAAATCATTAATTCCTCCCTTACAGGGGAGTGATAAATATAAATTTGGGAAATGCATGAAAATTCTCAAAAATACTTGGTCAGTAAGTGCTACCCTCAATGATATCATCCATTTGGTGGGCATTGGGAAAGACATCTTTAGATTATAACAACTGACTAACCTGAAACCAGTGGGGCACAATAACAGATTCAGCATGGTTGGAGAGAAGGGTGGTTATTTACCCTTAGACAGAGGTACTTGGGTCCTATCCCATAAACTGAAATGAGAAGGTTAGGGACTTAGGGAGAAGACCTGTATTTCTTTTAGGAATGAGGTGAGAAAGGCAAGGACAAGATAAATGATCTTCCAGCTAAAGGGGACAACGTGAAGGAAGGTGTGGTAAGCCCAGGTTAAAAATAAAACGTATGGAGGCTGGAGCTCCATGTGAGTGCAAGTGGAAGCTCAGGAGAGGGTCAGCCTGAAAGGGAAGCCCTGTATTTATAGTTCCAGATCGCAGATCTAAGATCTTTCTAATGTTAGTCATGTGTTTGACCACGAGAGGTAATACACAGGCACAGTATCCAAGTTCTAGCCTAAAAATGGTTACAATATAGCCAGTAGACTTATCTTGGTTTAAATGGATGATGTAGAGGGAGAGAAAAATGTGAGAGCCACACAAAAGTAAAGGAGTATGTGAAGAAGTATGTACAGGCATGAAATTGTCATGATGAAACCTATTCCTGTGTACAATTTATGTATGATAAAATACTTTTGAAAAGGAAGAACCAGGAAGATGATGACATAGTGGATAAGGTGACTGACAATTTGCTATGAAGACCTGAGTTTGGATCCCTAACACTCACATATAAAAACCAGGCATGATTATTTGCATCTGTAACAAGAACTGAGGGAGAAGCAGAGACAGAAAGATCTCTAGAGCTGACTAGCAAGCAAGTCTAACAAAATCAATGACCTCTACCATCACTGGGAGACTCTCTCAGAAAAAAATAAAGTAAAACATGCTAGAAATGTAATACCTGACACCAGCCTCCAGCTTGCACACATTACACTTACACACTGAAAGAGAGAGAGAGAGAGAGAGAGAGAGAGAGAGAGAGGAGATGAGGAGATGGATCAGTTGTTAAAATCACTAACTCCTTTTCAGAGGACTAAAGTTCAATTCCCAATATCCACATGATGGCTTTCATTGGCACCAGGCACACAAAAGTACATATACAGAAATTCAGGCAAACATTTACTCACATACCACAAAGATCACACACACATACATACACTTTTGGCTGTGTGTGTTTGTGTGTGTGTGTGTTTTTTTTTTTTTTTTTGAGACAGGGTTTCTCTGTATAGCCCTGGCTGTCCTGGACCTCACTCTGTAGACCAAGCTGGCCTCAAACTCAGAAATCCACCTGCCTCTGCCTCCCAAGTGCTGGGATTAAAGGCAGTGCCACCACAGCCTGGCACCTAGACATATCTTTATTCAAATCCCAGCAGTAGGATTTCTCACCTTGTTGATGTAATCAATGATACTTATACTTTAGTTCATTTCTTATTCTTATTTAGTTCATTTTCTTGTTCTGTAGAATTGTATGAATTAAATGAATTAAATGAGATAACAGATTGGGCACTGCCACCAGGAGGTGGGAAAAAATAAGGGTGTTGGAAAGGGACACCAGTGTCCTGCCCAGTGTCCTGCCAGAGCTCTGGTACTTTTGGGAGGGTGGACACGGGAGACTGTGGAGTGCTCTCTACACCAGGCAGGTGGGCAAATGGCTGTGGTGAGCCACTATCCCAGTCCATGGAGGGTAGTGGAGAGGGGACAGTCCTGGTGGTCCCTGGGCCTCACAGAGGCCAAGGATGACAGGTTCTAGCTCTTGGGCATTACAGAATTTCACTGGACACTGCAGAAGAGCTGAGGACATATTGGGGGCCCCTATGGCAGCTCAGTCCACCCTGGTCCAAAGGGAGTAAAGGGAAAGGTGATAAAGCTCGCCCTGGTGTTAGTTCCCCTGTTGGCTCAGGGCATGAGTCCTTCCCTGTGGATGAAAAGCAGCTCTTTAGAGGAAAGCCTGATTAGGCAATCCATGGTCTTAAGGCATTTATTTCAGAAAGGAGAGAGAGAGGGAGACACACATACACACATACACACACACACACACACACACACACACGAGAGAGAGAGACAGAGACAGAGACAGAGACAGAGACAGATAGACAGAGACAGAGAGACAGAGACAGAGACAGAGAGACAGAGACAGATAGAAAGAGAGAGAAAGAGAAAGAGATAGACAGACAGACAGACAGACAGAATAGAAGACAGAGTAGAAAAGTAGAGACTGGCCATGGCCACGTGGAGAGAGAGAGACAAGAAAAGTAGAGCTGGCCATGGCCACGTGGAGAGCAGGGGAAGGGAGGGAGAGAGAGGGAGTAAGAGGTGAGAGTAAAGACAAGAATAAGCAATAAGCGGTTGAGAGAGAGAGGGGAGGGATGAAACAACTCTTTTTATAGTGGGTTGTGCTACCTTTCTCCTCCCAGGTAACTGTGGGGCATGGTATATCTTGCTATGGTCAGATGACTGTGGGTTGAATCCAGACAGAATGCTGGGAGCCAGGGCTTTGTCTAGCCACAGGATAATGGAATGAGGGCTCATGGTGTCAGCAGACTTATGTCTGCTGGCGTAGCTTACTATACCATCTCTTGTAGAATTTTCTTCTGAGTCTGAGGAGTAAGCCTCCCTCCACCAAGAACACAGACTGCCTTTCACAGTCCAAGAGGAAAGGGGTCAGTACAATATTCTGCAAACAGGAAGCACTGACGATATTACTTTATATTAGCCATCATCACCACTCCCCTATTCTAAGTTGGCTTCCTTTGTTAAATGATCTGAACTTCTTTTTCTGATCAACTGTTATTTACTTATTACATAATCTGGCTAAGTCGAAGCTACAGAATAATATTCCCTGCATTTAGTACATGGGTATAAATGTTTATAGCTATATAGCCTTCAGGTAGTAATTTAATTGCTTTAGGTTAGGATTATCTTCACCTGTGAATTGGGGACAGACATAATAAACAACTCTAAGGAGTACACTTATTTAGAATATATATATATATTATATATAATATTTAGCAACTTGTTTCTAACAATGTTACGTTAAAGGCAGAGAGATTACTTCTTTCATACAAAGCCCCAAATTCCTAAGGTTAGCGTACCAACTGCCCACTGTGTAAAAGGGGCTTGAGAACTATAAAAATTTGAAGGTAGCAGTTCTGCCAACAGGATGTTGTTGTAATTGTTCTATGTGATAATGTCTGAATAGGAGCATCACAGCCTAGAATTCAAATCAGAGAGTGCTATACAACTAGAGCTAGACCAATGAAATATCAAACTGGTTGCATTTAAAGGGCCAGAGGGAGAAGAGCCATAGCAGATATGGCATGTGCCTTGATTTTTGAGGCCCAGAGCATCTAGGTATCAGAGTAAGAATCCCAAGAAAAGTCTTGAAATATAGCTTAGTGGTAATATCCTTGCCTAGCATGTGCAAGGCCTTAAATTCCTCCCCCATAACTGTAAATTCATGTCCAATGGAAGAGAAAGGCAGATTGAATAATTTCTTTTTTGTCGGCTGTTAGGTTGGTAGTCAAAATTTAAAGCACAAATGCTAGAGTCTGCAGCTTCAAATCCTATCTCCAGCCTTGTCCTCAGGAAATATGAGGATCCAAACGTACCAAAATTCAATATAATTGCCAAGAATGCATGGTCACTAGCTGCAAGAGCCAGGCCTATGGTGAGATAGATTCAAGCATCTGCTATTATTGATTCCATTCATGCACCATTTTTCTTATACAAGATCAAAAATCAGATGCCAACCCTTTGACCACATTAGAAGGAAATGAGTGAAGGCAAGACAAAGAGAAAATGTAAGCAACTATGAAGAACATATAGTATTAGGACCTTTAAAGCCCTGTCTGGTTGAAAATTATTAGTAAAAGATGTCAGTGTAGTGAGTGAGCAAAATTAATTTGTGAGATATTGAAGTTTGCTCTGCTGAATATTTGAAGGGTTGGAATATTATCTAACCATATAGTATTTGGACCAAGTTAGAGGATGGAGAGAAGTTTCAGTCCTCAGAAACTGCACAGGTGCTGACCTGACCCAGGAATATGAACTTCCAGAGTTGGATACTTCCTGAAGAGACATAAATTCAGCACTAGTGGGCTGGGCACAGGTATTGTTTTAGAATCAGAAGCCTAAGAGGAGACCTAAGGACCTGATGTCATTTTTGAAATATGGAATCAATTAAAAATGGCAGCTTCTACCACCTTAAAAGGGAGCATATAGGCACAGGGGTGAAGACACATGGTGGGCATACTGCCAAGAAACTAGCTGGGCAATTTTCTAAATTATAGACTATTAGAGCAGGAAATCATCTTCAGTTTCTTCTGTGATTATTCTACACATAATGCTTTGCTTCACACACTCCAGCTGCATACAATGGATATTTCCTGAAAGCTTGGGTTCTCTTTTTCTCTTTTGTAAATAGTACTTTTCTCCTCCATCAATCTGCTAGTCCCTACACTTCACCTAGACACCATCTTCCACATGCAGCTCACGTGGGACTTCTGTAGACAACTTTCTGTGATTCTCAGATCACAGGGGGCTTCCTTGTTCTGGACCCCCCCAAAACATCCTATGAATTTAAACCCCAAGGCTGATGATGTTCTCTTATAAAATGTTTTCATACTAAAAGTAGACTACCTTCAAGCACAGATTTTTTTTTCTTCCCATTGTATAACTACCACATTTTGTCATCAGGTTCAGTGTGGAGAAGTAGCTGCATCTGTGCAACCATTCACCCATTCAAGATGATAAATAAACCTATAAGATAAGTCTGAAATATTCAGCAGCACTACTGTGATTATAGTCACTATTGCAACTTTATTTTTATACCCCAAATATTAACAAGTCAAGTAAACATGAGCATCGTGATTTCCAAGCTCTGTAAGGACCAAGATAGGAGATAGCTAAAAATGTTCCCACCAAGATTGTCCTAAAATGCCTCTTAGACATCATAGGTGTGACCTAAACACAAAAGCTTCTCTCTGAAAGCAATTGAGGACAAGATGAGAGTGATTTGACCTAAAGCAAATTACCTTCAGCTTTACCCCTCTACTTACCCATTGCATCTACCCCCAAAACTACATGGTTTCCTCATGCCCTGTGCTCACTGATAAGATCCATGTAGGATACAAGAACATACTAAGGTATAGTGCATGTTTCAAGGTCACCGAAGAGATCCCAAGCTTGCATTTTGAAGCCTGTGGTCCTATTTTCAATCCTCTACGTTTCACCTCACCCCTACACAGATCCACTCACTACTGGGAACATAAATAAACATATTGTCTGATATTCTTAAGAATAACTGGTCAGGTGGTGGGGGCACACGCCTTTAATCCCAGCACTTGGGAGGCAGAGGCAGGCAGATTTCTGAGTTCGAGGCCAGCCTGGTCTACAGAGTGAGTTCCAGGACAGCCAAGGATACACAGAGAAACCCTGTCTCGAAAAAACAAAAACAACAAAAAAAAAACAAACAAAAAAAGAAGAACTGATAAGACTCATAATGTGCTTCTGAAATGCCAGGCAGTGTGGTAGGAATATAACCTTTAATACCTTATTTAGTCATTCAAAACTTGCTCAAGTATTAAACATTCTATGTGTGTTGTGGGGTAATCCAGATGATTTCCTGCAGAAGGCCGAGCTGGTCCTGCCCTCATGCTGCTTTCTTTCTCATCTAGGAAAAATTAAAGCAGATTTTCAAAGTGGTGAAGTAAACGGTGGCAGCAGTGACTGTAATTGAATCCAGGAGAAAGAAAAGCATTGGAACTTCCAATGTATCATGGGGAAGACCCCTTTGAAGAAATAGCATTTAAGCAGATATCAAGGAGTGAAAAGAGAAACATGCCCAAGCAGAGGAAATATCAGGTCTAAAGCCATCTGAATGGCTGCAAGGCTAGAATAATGTGGTCATCATAGTTGGTGTTGATGCAATGAAATGGATTGTAGAGATGTTCCAAAAAAAAGTATGCACTCTTCTATACAAGAAGAATCTTTGTTGCCTTTATATGATCAAGAGAATTGAGGATGAGAGATAGAGCTCAGGGCATTGTCAGGCACATGTACCATCTGTTCTGATTGTATGTATTTAAGTTCAGTTGCACCACTCAACTCCTGTGAGTTAATGCTCATAGGAAGCTTTCCTATCCCAGTTCTGGTCATGTGTTCTTTATTTCTCCCCATCACTCTTACTTATTGCCTCCAACCATTTCCTGCATCTTCCTTCTTGTAGGTATAGCTCAAATCCTCCAGCTAACTCCATGCTTCCCTCAGAGTCAGAAATTTCATGGACCTGCTTTTAAATGCCACGTCTCAGAATCAGACCAAATGTGCAGTCCCTGCTTAGACTGCCACCCATCTCATTGAGTGCCCAGTGCATTTAACCTTCTTTGTGGACACCCTCCAGCTGACCTTGGTCTTCAGAGGCCTATTCCTTGAAGAAAATGAATTATACTAAGCCACATGAATATCTAGAATTTCAAGGGTTGAATAATTTGGTCAGGTAGAATTTTAGACAGTATGTTCCAAATACTCTTCAAAGGAATTCAACCATCTCTAACTTGCTCGATTCCATTTTTAAAATCCCCTGCCCTTCTGTGGTGCCATGGAGAATGCTCCTAGAAATCTCAGTGCCCTTTCCCATATTGGAAATGAAGATATCCAAGAGAAACACACCATTGACTAATGGTCTTTTTTACCCTGGGATACTGTTTGTGATTATTTCTCAGAAGTGATTTTTAATTGTTTCATCTAAAAGCTATGCATCTTCTCTGCTCCCTTTGACTCTTTGTGGAGGCTTGTGAATTGGATCCAGCTATTAGCAGTACTTACCAATTTCCTCTGAGTCTTGCTGGCTGAAGTGCCGGGCTTGGAACAACTTTTAATTTTGTTTTTAATTAAATTTCAGTTGTTTCAAATCACTCACGTTTAATGCCATTTCTTTGCAGTCCTTAGAGATGGCAATGGCTGTGTACTCCTGCTCACACACACACATGAGCTGATGTGAATATATCCATGGCAAGGCTAAAGACTGACTTCTGGCTGAGGTCCAGAGCAGGAGCAGGCAATTAGCAAAGTAGAAATGAGTCACAGAATGGGCTTTTGTTTGTGCTGTAATATCTTGAGCTAATATGTTGCTTAAGCAAGAGACTTGGTTATTGTATTTGTTTTTGCCAAACTATATTTGAAAAGGGTTGTATTCTCTTTTATTTCTTGATAGGATTATCAAATATATGTAGGTAGTAACAGCACTGAGAACACTAGCATTTATTAAGCACTTATTATGTGTCAGGTAGTGTTTTAAGCACTTTACATATATTGCCTCATTTACATTAAACGTGAGTAACTTGAAACACAGAAATTGAATTTACATATATTACCTCCCACATTCCTATGAGATCATTAGCCACATTTTTATAGGCGTGCAACCAAAGCCCATTTTCTGGATAGTTATCATTTTGTTAGTTAGGGGCAGAGCCAGAACATGAACACTAGCTGCCTAATTCCATATTTCTGCTCTTCAACCCTGCCTTGGATTTGTTCTCTCACTCTAAAATCACAGTTGAGCTTCATCATCTAAATGCATTCAAAAGTGAGAAAAAGAACTCACCCACTGGTTCTTTACACAAGTGAAATTGACTTAACTTTATTCATTCTTTCATGCGGACTCCATAGTGCCCATTCCTGTTGTGTAAATGGTGTATACATCATAGGGTTCAATATGGAGATACAAAAATATAGCCTGGCTACTGAACTGTGTATTCTTTAATACCCCTAACATCCCAAAATGGACAATTAAACTTGAAAGCACAAGCATAAATATATACCCCAAATCTTGGGAATCTGCTAGTTTAGTTAAAATCATATGCTATACTGTTAGTTCTGAATGAAAACACCTCAGTCTATTTTGTATTTCAGAAGCTTTGCTTTCCATGTATTCTTTGCAAGAGACACACATATGTACACATAAATACATTTACACACACACACACACACACACACACACACACACACACAAATCTGACTTAGTACCCACAGCTTCTTTTGTCCTCCAGAGCACTTGCTCATATTTGGAATCATGTAGATGTTGGTGAAACTACTTTTATCATGCCCATCTATATAACACTACACATTTGCTATAGGTAAACACACTGCCTTCCTGTTACTTGCTGAATTCTAGGACTGACACATAAATGGTGGCGTTAAATTTGTTAACCATTGAAACAAGTACATTTATTAGTTAAACACAACACTGTGCTATCTTCTCAGTATCACAGGAGATGAAGTAGAGAACCTGGAGTGTGGAGCTCATGATTCCAGTATCAAAATTTCCATACCTTGGACAAGGCATACAAAGGCACTTATTTATTATCTTTAACTAATTTATCTATGATATAGAAGTGAAAATGTACATACATGAAGGCATAGTATAAGTGAGTGCCACCTGCTCTTAAAAATATTCCACACATTTACATAATTCTTATTGAAAATAGTTCTGGAAAAGAGAAGTATTAATTTCCTAATAATTTTCAGAGTATGTGGAAACACAAAATGGGCAATAAACTCACTCATATATGATATAGTTCTGGGTGATTTCAGAATCCTGAATAGCTGTTTCTGCAGAATGAAGTATGGTTTTGGATATTAAGGTACATGTATGTGTTAATACTGAAGCCCATGAGAGAATATGGGTGGGGAGCTAAGCAATTTGCCTTTTTTGCTTCCATTTGATAATATCTAAGGCGGTACTTTTCAGACAGTGGGCTGGAGGCACCATTTGTCATTCAGATATTCATTCAAAATGTTTTAATGATTGTCTGCCAAGTGCTAAACACTATAATAAAAGATGTTCTGTCAAAGATGTGTTGGATATGGTTCTCCTGCAAAGTTCATTTTCTTCTTATGGAAGAAGCCCACATCTTGCCCCCATCTTGTCTCATGGGACACACCAGTGAGCATGTATGGAATTCAGATTCTTTGGAAATGACACTGTAGTAAGGAGAAAGGTGCATCTTCCAGGACATCAGAGATGATATCAGATCAATTAAATTACTTATTTTATTGCTGTGACAAAAGCAATTTAAGCAAGGAAGAGTTTACTTGGCCTCACTGTTTGAGGGTATGTAGGTCCCATCATAGCAGAGAATGCATGGGGACAGGTGGTTGAGACATTGCAGTTACCATGAAGAAACAGAAGTATGGTTGTTCATAATTTCTCCTTTTATGTTCAGTCCATGATTGCAAGCCAAGAATGCATCTCCCTACCCTAAGTAACTTAATCTCCTCCACCATAATTAGCATAATGTAACAATTTCTCCACAGACATGCTCAGAGGGTTTTCTGATTGTTAGGGGATCCTATCAAATTGACAATCAATATTAGCTATCACAATAGGTCACTTGTAGGTTAAATGAAAAATTTGCCCTTACATAGTCTAGTGAAAATAGATATAGTTCCTGGCTCTGGATGTTTCAGAATATGTGGACAAAGATAAGGAGGTGAGAATCTGAAAATAACTAGTGAGAGAAAGAAAATGTGCCATTAGTCCCTGAGGCTTGACTGGCATTGCCTCCCATCATTATAACAGCAGCCTGGGGATATACTTCTGGCAACGAAAAAAGAAAATGATTTCTTCTCGGCCACTTAACCATGTACTCAATACTACAACTTTATCTCAACTTCACTTTTATTCCTTCCCAGATTTCCAGATAGGACAATGTTACTCATTATCACTATTATTACAAAACAGTGAGATAAATATTAGCAAGGATTACATATTACATATAAAATGCATCCTCTTTCATATTTCTATATCCTGTCTGATAAATTGATTACTCTTTGATGTATAGATGTTTTCAGGATTTTTCTGAATACCTATGCATACATTATAAACTTATATTTTATGTGTGGATGTTTCAATAATGAGTAAGATGCTAAGTATTGTTGGGTCACTGATCTTTCTTTTTAATCACAATCATCCTGGTAAGACATCATGCACAGAGGTATGTGATACTTGTTACTGTCCCATTTCGTAGAACAAGAGCCCCAAGGCTTACCAAGAGAGGTAGTGGGTATGAAGGAGAACAAATGGAGAATGACAGGGCTGGAGAAGCATTGGTCCAGGTGGTTGCAAAGCTGGATGCTCTCAATCTGTCCCTTACCAAGTCTTTCTGAGAACATAAAGAACAAATTCATTCTTCATGCATCGTATGCTAGAAACAAAGACTGCAGCCACAAGCACCCCTACTTGAGCCCTAGAGTCTTCTGTTTGATTTGCAAATAAATTTTTTATCCTTTCTCTCCTTAATACTCCTAGAATTCATAGCAGGGTTAAGCAGGTGAACAGCTGATAGCTGAGGATGCTGCAGAGTGGATAAATGGCAGATCGCTTTTATTATGCTGCCCCAAGTACCAATATTACATCTTTAGGCAGCTGTTCTCATCTGTGCCAGACAGTAAAAGCTGTTCTATCAACATGATTGTTGAAGCCTCTGATTTTTGGAAGCTTTACCTCATGTAATCTTTTGTAGTATCATAAAACAATTAGATTAAGGCTCAACATTAATTTGAATTATTGTCCAGTTTCCAGAAAATATCTCGTGGAAATATTACATGTCTTTGGAGATATTAAGTACCAATTACAGTGTTATGTCACCTACTACCCCTTTGCACTCATTCTAGCATAGTATGATTTATATTTCAGTCATCATCTTCAGAAGTATAGTGGTTAGAGAATGAGGTGAATTATTGACAAAGGCACAGTAAAACAAAATGGAAAATTTCTTGTAGTGTGTGACCAGATTTTTCTTGAATTCTTTGAGAAGAATGGTAGGAAGCCTAATAGTCTTGAACATTGTTATTATTATTACAAGATGCACTAAAATTTGTAATCTCCAGCAATGTAACTATGAATTTTAGAATATGTACATGTGAAGTCCTGAACCCTCAGTTTCATTGCCTCTAGAATGAGAATACAAATAATATTCTCCCCTCTAGTGATATAGTTCTAAGGTAATTTAAAGATCACCATCAGTAGCAGTACACATTTCCATCCGACAAATGCATTCAGTAAGTCAGGAACACACAGCCCTATAGCATGCATGCAAATGCTGCATGGTAAATGCCCTTCACTCTCTTTTGTAGGAAGAGTCTGAGAAAAGAAATATGAATCATTTTCCATAGTCATTCATATGCTGAGTTGAAGGGACCCCATTTGGATCTAGCTCTACTGATTTCAACATCTAGACTTTTTCTCTGAAACTCTTTCCAGATGATAGAAAAGTGTAGATGGCAAGAACTCTAGAGGAAAATAACAATGCATACATGTACATGGACACACTCATACACACACAAAGTGAGAAAAAAATAGCTTATAGGTCCCTGGGTTTAATTCGGTTGGTTGGTTTGAACCTGCGGTGTAGCAATTAAACAAATATGGGAGGAATTGCTAATATGGTTATTCTTAGTGCTCACAGTTGTGAGCTGCCTTTGCCAACAGCCGTTGACATGTGTGTGGCCTCCTTGGGAAGAACAGAGAAAAGCACATCTCACAAGATGAGGACAGAAACAAGAGAAAAAAGACAGAGAACATTGCTAATGTGGCAGATGCAGAGTGGTTCAAGAGTTTGCATGAAGCTCTTGCATAAAGATTCACACCCCAACCACATATATTTTAGCTGTTTTCCTTCCAAATATGCTAATCCTAATTTTTACCAGGCATCTTTCCTGGGATCTGCTGTCACTCCTACAGCCTTCACTCCTTGGTGACTCTAAGTCACCTTAGGAAATATTGTGAAATATTACTTTGTAAGAGGAGTAGTTACTGGGATCACAGGACCAAGGACTTCTCCTCCCATTGATGATTGATTTTGCAATCCTCAACTATACACATGCTGCCAGAAATTAATGTTTTGCAGTTTCCCAAGGAGGATTACCCTGTCTTGCAAATTGAAGACTCATTGTCTACACGAAATACAATTGCTCATAAAGTTGTATGGGCACATAAATATGCAAATATACCAGGACACATAATAGTCAATTGTGTTTATATAGTTTTTGTATGTATGTGCTTATTGTCCAATCATATACATTATGCATATAGGTAGATATTTAATTACAAGCAGAAATGCATTACTTACTGTGTGGACTTCCCAAGAATAGTACACTGTAAATCTTTAACAAGAGACTATACTATTCATAGATAATTCACCTGAAATTTACTTAATGACATTGGGAACTCTATGAAATTTATTTCCAAATGCCGACAAAGAAATGAATAAGCTTACAGGATCGATTTTTTCTTACAATAACCAGAAACAAGGGGCTAGGCCAGGCCTTAAATGGCCCCTCTTTAGCTTCTGACAGAGCCCACACCCAATTCCATTTATATGCTCATGTCTTACTTTTTCAGTTAACACAAAGGAAAAAATCTTTCCCTGTTATGAAAGTCAGAAAAGGTGCTTCTGGGATCAGGAGCGAATACCTACTATATTCTTTCCAGAACCAATAATCTAGGCCAAATGGAATGGCTCAGTGGGTAAATACACTTGCCACTGAGGCTGAAACCCCAAGTTTGATCATTGACCCCACATTTTTGAAGGAGAGAGCCCACTCTCAAAAGATTCCCCAATCTTCTATTTGCATACTTTATCTTGTGCACCCTCATCAACTCCCAAAATACATAGATAGATTAGAGGGGAGGAGAGGAAGAGGGAGTGATTAAAAATTAAGAACCACTAAATTTAGGTCAAAGTAAATCCAATATTTAGATTGAATCGGACTCATAAACTCTCAATTAAGTATTAATGGAGATCTAGAGTGGGGAGAAAGAAAAAAAGAAGAAAGGAAAAAAGAAAGAAAGAAAGAAAGAGAGAAGGAAAGAAAGAAAGAAAGAAAGAAAGAAAGAAAGAAAGAGAAAAAGGAAGGAAGGAAATAAGGAAGGGAGGAAGGAAGAAAGGAAGGAAGGAGGGAGGGAAGGAAGGAGCGAGGGAAGAAAGGAGGGAAGAGCTTGAGAGTAATAGCTACTTTCTAACTTGCATCAAAATTATTTCCTAAGAAATTTAAATGAATTTAAAAGAAACAAGAAGCATTTTATGACTTTGTTCTTTTCCATTACCTAGCTTGGTACCAAAATTGCCATGTACCTTGGGGAAAATATTCTTTTGAAATAATGAAACTTCAAATAGCTTTTGTCCAGACCCCAAACATCCCTAAAGCAACTTGAAGCAAGACCGAGGGCATATAAAAGCATGTAGAATTCTGTGACAATCTGTTTTTAGCCAGACTTTGATCACAGTTTGAGATGGGGAATGCGGAAAATGTTTTTTTAAAAAAAACACTATCAATGCCCAAAGGAAATTCCACATGACACTTCAGAGAAACATGTTTAGTGGGTATTGGAAAAGTAAGAAAACTACTTAGAAACAACCGGTTTTCTTATGCAGAACACTACATCCCCATTGGCCTTCCAATCTCTATGTTTATTTTTCTCTATGTACCTAGTGATGAGGGCTTAGGAGATTCTTCTGTGATGTGGACATCTCCTCCAAATAAGGGAGTTGTAGCTTTGTGATGTGTCACTCACCTACATATGAGCTGCTTTTGCTGGAAGATGTAAATTACTCCAACTATAATTTTAATGTCACATTACTTAGACTCTGTTCTAGCTCTGATGTTCTCCAGTGGTATGACCTAAGAGTATAGTCTAGGGATAGTTTTGGTCATGCATTTCTTAATAATAATGATGATACATGCTAAGTCATGTGTAAATATCATAATGTATACTTATACAAGCTGGGTGGCTTTACTTTCTACATACCTGGGCTGCTTGTATAATATATATTGCTGCTCGTATGGCCATGGTAAACATAACACCAGTAAATTGAATTAATCTTAGGAGAAAATAATATAATCAAGAGATTTAATAAAGATGAGATGTATGTATAGACTGCTGATATGTAATTCAATATAATGTTTTATAGGAAATTTCCTTTTAGAAATTCAGTAGAAATGTATACAACTAAAAATGACAAAAATATAATTGTAGGTTACAAAATATATAATACAGTAACATGTATGTTTAGTAACTTTCTTAAGTATTAGGAGTATTAATAAGTATAAATACTAAGTATCACATATAGTTATATATAACTATACTTTGCATGATCACCAACATGACCCTCAGATACATGAGTCATGCATCTCCTGACAGTACAATAGCTATGTCAGTAGGCAACAGCAATTCTCAACTTCATTTCAATTTTAGGTGACCATTTCTATATATGAGGTTTCTTGTTGCTCTTTATACAACACATGGTGGTACTTAGCAAATCCTTCCAGGATCTTAAAGCATATCTACTTCCTGCCTTTTGTCCTAAGATTCACTATCCATTAAAGAAGATGTGACTATAGAGTTCATTTTTAGTGAGGATTATCCTCTACCCAAAAGAATAAAAATAGGGTTTTGGGGTAATAAAATATAATCCCTTTGAGCATTATAAAAGTAAACTGTAAATAACCTGCAATGGTAAATACGCAGTGTATCTGTGGTGCTAAATTATCACAGGTGAAACCTAGTTTGGAAGGAAAAAACAAGCAAAATTAGGGAATAATAAAAATAAGTGTTTGGGAACTACTTTTAAATATCATGTATGGCTCTCATAACATCACAAACTTCTCACCGATTATATAATTTCCAAGGAGAATATTCCTATTTTAACCAAGTTTTTCTTTTCTCAGGAGCCTGCCAATACCGTGTTTTATGTAAAATGACCTTCTTTAAAATAACCCCTGGGCATTTTCAGTTTCTTCTTCCCTTCCATCTCCTTAATATTTGCATCTTATTCACATAATATATATGTATATAACATAACCTAAAATTACAGTCTTTTGTCTATCCAGGGATATTGGAGTGTTTAGAACCAGTTTGGGCTCATGGGGCATCAATGAAACAGCTTAGTTCAAACTAAGGTTTATATTTAGAACTCTATGCATCTCCAAAGAGTACCTGTATAAAACTGAATTTCAATTACTGTCTTTGTCATTTTATGCTTTTATTGTATACATTTCAAACTTTATTCTGACAAGTAATTCCTAGGGTTCCTTGATATTGAATAAAGGCTAATCAACAGAACAGATGTAAGAGACATTTGTCCAATAAGATGCAAGTAATGTATTAGTTTGCTAATATTGCTTTAGTAAAGTATCATTGTTAGAGTAGCTGAAATATCAGGAGTGTGTTTTCTCATAGTTATGGAGTTAGCATTAAAAGTTCAAAGGGTCAACAGAATTAATTTCTTCTGCTGCTTCTGTTCATGGCTTATAGATGACTTTCTTCTTCTCTCATCTTCATATAGTCTCTCCTCCATGTACCTACATGATTAATGTCTTCTTATAAGTACATGAGTTGTACTGGATAAATGCTCCTCTTTTTTTATTAGATATTTTCTTTATTTACATGTCATATGATTTCTCCCTTACCAGTTTCCCCTCGAAAAAACAAACAAACAAACAAACAAAAAATCAAGAACAAACCACTGTTCCCTTCCCCCTCCCCCTGCTTGCCACTCCACTCTCTCCCACTTACTGGCCCTGGCATTCCCCTACACTTAACTTTGGCTCTTTAAAGGCCCTGCCTACAGAGGAAATGGGGGTGTTCAGGATCATGTGTGGGGAAGAACAGGAGAGATGGCTAGATGGGCTTGAAAATGAATGGAAATCTGCAACTGATTGAGGTGAGGAGGTTGCGGGAGGTTGCAACATCTCCAGGACTAGACAGAGACCAAGGGTAAGGGAGCTACACAAGAATCAATGAAGGTGAGCTTAGCTGTGACTCACTACATTGTGGATATGGAGCCTAAAAAGGCCACCTCCTGTAGACAAGCAGGAACCCTAGTGAAGCAATAGAGACACCAACCCACTCAAAAAACTTTCAACTCAAAATTTATCCATTCTACAAGAAATACAGGCATGGGGGTTAGCAGAGACTGGGGGAATGGCTAACCAACAACTGGCCCAAAATTGAGACCCATCACAAGGGCAAGCACTAATCCCTAACACTATTAATGATACTCTGTTATGTTTGCAGACAGGAGTATGTTGTCCTCTGAGAGGCTGCACATAGCAGCTGATTCAGACAGGTACAGCCACTCACACCCAAACAAGGGATGGAGCTTGGGAACTCCTATTGAAGAATAGGAGAAAGGATTGCAGGTCCCGAATGGGATAGGAATTTCATGTGAGGACCATCAGAGTCAACTAACCTGGACCTTTGTGGTTCTTAGAGTCTGAACCACCATCAAGTACAGGGGCTGGACCTAGGCCTCTCTGCACATATGTAGCAGATTGCAGTTTGGTCTTCATGTGGGTCCCAAACAACTGGAGCAGGGACAGTCCCAAAAGGTGTTGCCTGTCTATATGATATGTCTTTCTAGTTAGGTTGCCTTCCTGGTTTCAGTGGGGGAGGAAATGCCTAGCCTCTCAGAGTCTTGAAGTGCTAATGTCAGAAGATAACCAAGGGGCTGCCTATTTATTCTGAGGAGAAGGGGAGTGGGAGTAGGAGAAGGACTGTGGCAGGGAGTAACTGAGAGGGGGCAGTGAGCAGGGTGTTAAATGACTAAGTAATAAAATAAAATAAAATAAAATAAAATAAAATAAAATAAAATAAGACCTTGCCTTCAAATGCAGTCACATTTTCAATCAATGCTTGTCAGAACTGCATTATGTAAACTTGAAGATACAATCTGTCCCATAACCTATAGAGAACATGGAGATGATAGTGAGAAGATTGCAGCTGATCCAAAGTAAAGAGAAATTAAGTAGATGATGAGATTAAAAAAAAAGAAATAGAGTAAAAGACAGAAAGATACCTTGCTGAGAGCCTTCTTTAAAAACTGGCCCCTAATAATGTCTGGGTTTGGTTTGTATAGATCTCCAGGTGGGGAAGTCTCTGGATAATCTTTCCTTCAGTATCTGCGCCACACTTTGTCTCTATAACTCTTTCCATGGGTATTTTGTTCCCCCTTCTAAGAAGGACCAAAATATCCACACTTTGGTCTTACTTCTTCTTGAGTTTCATTTGGTTTGTGAATTGTATCTTGGGTATTCTGAGCTTCTGGGTTAATATCCACTTATCAGTGAGTGTATACCATGTGTTTTCTTTTGTGGTTGGGTTAACTCACTCAGGATGATATTTTCTAGTTCCATCCATTTGTCTACGAATTTCATAAATTCATTGTTTTTAATAGCTGAATAGTACTCCATTGTATGAATGTAACACATTTTCTGTATCCATTCCTCTGTTGAGGGACATCTTGGTTCTTTCTAGCCTCTGGTTATTATAAATAAGGCTGCTATGAACAGAGTGGAGCATGTGTCCTTATTACATGTTGGAGCATCTTCTGCGTATATGCCCAGAAGTGGTATTGCTGGGTTCTCAGGTAGTGTTATGTCCAATTTCCTGAGGAACCACCAAACTGATTTCCAGAGTGGTTGTACAAGCTTGCAATCCCAACAACAATGAAGGAGTGTTCCTCTTTCTCCATATCCTCGGCAGCATCTGCTGTCACCAGAGTTTTTGATCTTAGCCATTCTGACTGGTATGAAATAGAATCTCAGAGTTGTTTTGATTTGCATTTCCCTGATGACCAAGAATGTTGAACAGTATACAGTCACCAAACCCAGACACTATTGTGGATGCCAACAAGGGTTTGCTGACAGAAGCCTGTTATAGCTATCTCCTGAGAGGCTCTAGCAGTGCCTAACAAATACAGATGTGGATGCTCACAGCCAACCATTAGACTGAGCACAGGGTCCCCAATGGAGGAGCTAAAGAAAGGACCCATGGAACTGAAGGGGTTTGCAGCCACATAGGAAGAACAATATGAACTAACCAGTACCTCCAGAGCTCCCAGGGACTAAACCACCACCCAAAGAGTACACATGATTGGACTCATGGTTCTAGCTGCATATGTAGCAGATGATAGCCTTGTTGGTCATCAATGGGAGGAGGGGCCCTTGTTCCTATGAAGGCTCTATGCCCCAGTGTAGGGGAAAGCCAGGGACAGAAAGCTGGAGTGGGTGGGTTGGTGAGCACGGGGAGGGTGAAGGGGATAAGGAGGTTTTCAAAGGAGAAACCAGGAAAGGGGATAGCAACATTTGAAATGTAAATATATAACAATAATAATTAATAATAATAATAATAATAATAATAATAATAATAATAATAATAAAAGAGAACTGGCCCCCAATACTATTGCAGCTCTCAAAATCTAGTAGCTCCCAACCACCTAGGTTGGCTTTGATTTCTCTTACAAAGCTCTCAAAACTTTGTTTGATCTCCCCACTTCATATATCCACTCTTCAAGGGATAGTAGGTGGTAGCTCTGTAAATTGGGACAGGGGCCAGTGTGGACATGTGCTTCATGTACCTGCTGGGTTGATAATATATGTGTTCTTCATTTCTGCTTCTGAGTTTGTACATCATCATACTTCCAGGTAGGACATTTCTCATAGGTCTGAGAATCCAACAGAGATAGGTTCTGTAATGTGACCAAAGGGAGAGTGCTTCTCATCATTTTAAAATCGAAGGGAGAAAACCATAGGTACTGAATCCTTGGGGCCAAGATCCTTCTTCCACTTCTTTACAGAGAACATCTACTGGCCACTGACTAGTGTGACCAGAGCCTTATTTTTGAAGTCTTTTACTCATTCCTATGATTGGTCTGGCTCATGGCACAGTGAAATGAAAGAAAATTTGCAGTTGCTCCTGTCTCGCCAGGCAGTTTTTTTCTGGTGATACCTACTTCTGTGGTATTTTTAGTTCTCATCTGTAGCATTCTGTTTCTTTTGGGGAATGCTGTGCCTCTGGCTTTTCACAGAACATTATGGAGTGGCCTGAGCTTCCCAGCTCACCCCTGATCTATTCTGCACAATTACAGAAGCAGGCTTATAATCAATGTAATTGAAGATCAGAGTTAATGAGGACCTCGGTGCCCGCGCAGTCCCCTGAACAACACTGGCTTCAGATTCTAGATAAGGAAATGATTGGGCTGAACTGAAAATCCATTTGGCTAATTAGATGATGTATATTCCCACAAGGGAGTGAGAGAAAAAAAATGAATATATATGTATATATAAATATATTTAAAATAAGGAAGCATGACATTTTGAAGTTGAGATTTTGGCAGAGATTCATTTAAGAGTCATTGCTCTCTGGGAGGATCTAAATGAGTATCTCAGAGAGGAATCTTACATTGCCCAATAAGGGAGGAAGGGCTTTTAATCTAAAGCCAAGAAAATAAGACAGACATCCAGACGAAAATAAGGGAAATATGAGACACAAGAAATAGCACATTTTTATTTCCTCTCGAGGTAGTTTTCATTCCCATAAAAATGTGGCAATTTATTCAGAGAACTGTTTGACACTCATTTAACTTACTAGTACACCCTCTTTCCTAACTCTACTTTGTATTTTTTCTTTGATTCTTTCCCAAATCCAAATGTCTTCTGAATCTCCATCACATACTAAGAACTAGGCTGATCATGACTTAAGCAATGCATGGTCCTTGCCATCAAGAAATGAAGACTATAGATGGAATAATTAGTAAAACAGAGGTTTGCCTCAGACTTGCAAGTCTGATGTTTATCCCTGGTATTTTCAAGGACTGTATTTTATGCAACTAGAGTCTGGTATAGCCTTGCTAGTTAGTTTGTATACAAAGGCACAGCTGAATGAATTGATGGCATATTTAAGTGCACACTGTATGAAATTCCCTCATACATATGGCAAAGATTGAAAGACGTGGGTCTACTGGGTAAATCTGCTGTGTACCTACAAAGCACCTAGCTTATGCTGTTTTCCCTCTTTAACCTCTTGTAATTGATCTTTCCATATAAATTTAAGCCAATTTTCAAGGTCTGCTTCCTGAGAGTAACAGTTCTTTCCAAAGTGGGGAAATCAGCTTTTCAGATAATCCCTACCATATTCTAGTTTGTATGGTACATATTTATACATATATTTGGCCAACATTATTTAGCTCATAATATTCTCTAATGCTCTAGCTCATTTTCCAGACTCTATGAATATGTCTTATTTGGGGAGAACTTTACTTAGTGTTGGACAAATGAATACATTAAACTCAGCTCAGGAGTCTCTTTAACCTTCTTACTGATACAACCTGATCTTTGAGTCTTCTTGCTCCTTTTCACAAAGCCCCCTTTGCTTAGGTCTGTATTTTATTCGTCCACATCTCAAATCCTTGAAGGTGAGTCAACTCTTTCAAGAGCCCTCAACGTGAAGTTCAGTTGTTTAGTTTGGACATTGTGAGACTCTGAAAGGTTTAGCTGTTTTGTTGAAGTTTGATGTCTTGCAAATACAATTAACCTGAACCAATGAGATGGCCTTTCTCCTTCACAATTCCAGGAAGAAGTGAATTGAAGGTCTCTGTCATCAGACCTGGAGCGTGATTTCATTAATTTACTTTAACATCCACTAAGTCTCTAAAATGTGACAGATATTTTCCTGAGAGAAGGTTGGTAAGGACTCATGAGTCACCATATATTCCTTGTAAGATGACATGGTCCATCAGAGGAGGGAAAGCACCTTCAACACTATATTCACTTAAGTCACCAAAGAGAGTGTTCCAGCTTGCTGAAGGAGGAGTAACAGGACCACAGAAGGGATCCCCTAGTACAGCTCCTGTTTTTCAATATAGCCTGAAATATCTGGGAAGAAACTGAAAATGCTTCTTTCAACTTTCACTTCCATACCTGAGTAATTATGCATATTGTTCAGATCAATTTTCCTCTGCACCTCATGCATTCTTCTGTGAAAGATGAAAATGACTCTCCCAACAGACTGTTGGAAGTGAGCAAAATATATAACACATTTATTTCAAGAAAGAACAAACATAACACTCAAAGGATAATAGCCCCCCTCTGCCATCAAAACATTTGAACATCTCTTCACAATATTGTTCACAATATTCAAGTTAAAGATAATCCTACTGACTAGTCCATTTATAATGCTGAAAAACAATGCCAGAGTAGTAATGCTCTCTAAATAACATAAGAGTATTTATGAAAGCTCTTAGATCTGGAGAGTCCAAGATCAGGATGTCAGGTTTACTGTCTGGCAATGGTCATCCTTCTGGTTCTTCATTAGTGATAGCTTTCTGAAGTCTTTAATAGGACACTAATATCAATTTGTAAGAACTCTATATTCATGACCCATTTACCTCTAAAAGGCTCAAATGCAAACAATATATAACACCTGTTTCTCAATCCAATATTTGTCATTCATATTTCTCATATTTGAAACCTGTGAATATTGTGTATAGAGCTTTGAAGTTCATAAGAAATCCAAATAATAATGAAAATTGCTCCCATTAGTCAGTTTCACAGGGCACCCAGAATTTTATCTGGATTTGTGAGGCTGTATTTCTATCTCCATTAAGTGCTGGAACACTAGCTCTCTTAATTGTAAGGAATATTAATGGTTGCCCCCTCTCAGCTGAACATTTTTCTGAATACGCATCCCTCTATTGTGAAGGGCTGTGCTGTCTCACCCAAGGTGATGTTCCCTTCCCAGAGGTAGCCTATAGTCCCTGACTTGACAATGTGTAAGTAGAAAAATGTGTCTTGATATGAAACCAGTTTGAAGGCACACCTACTGCCAGAGTGTTGAGTGCAACCATTGGAGGGTTTTTCTACATCACCATGACAATTCAATTTCTGCCATGCCATTTTACTTTGACCACTCCCTTGCAAGACCATACCAGTTGACTACTCCTATGATAATCTCTGCCTTTGAGTCTTCTTGCTGATTTAAGGCAGATGCATTGTCTTCTGTAATCTTGAGATCAGATCTGAGGAGGGGGGACCCATGCTCTTTATATGTAGCAACTAGGGGATTATTTTCCTGCTAAAGTGTATATAGTTAGTAAGTAACCCCATGAGGATCTGAAGTCACATTATGCTGCCTGTTCTCTTTATCACAGCACTGTATAGCTTTTCTGAAGCAGCAGGATTAACCAAACTCAGCCCTGGGACAAAATCCATCCCTCAGTCTTTAGTGAGAATAAATACAAGAATTATCCATTTAAACAGCATGACTGTGCTTTTTAAAAGAAAACTCTGCAGTTGATACTGATGTTTAGTGCCTTGCTCAAGGACCCAAGTGACATGTTTCCCTTTGGGCTTTGTTCCAGTGGGGGAAATGTGGCTTTGCAGATAGATTTACATGGCTTTCCTTGCCAGAAATTTGAAATACAGAATCTTACAGACTGGTTTTTTTTTTCTTTTTTCTTTGAGCTGCCAAAGACTTTAGGGCCAACTTCTAAAGTGGTCATTTCCTTATTTCAGCATGATGTCACCCCTTACTCCTGCTGTCTCACATGGATGCTTTCGGCATTTGCACTGACAATCATGTTGTATCCTGTGCTTTTACATGGGTACTGCTTCTGTAGAATAATAGGTATTGTGTATCCATATGAGTTAAAGAATGAAAGCCTCAGCCCTTGATCTCAGATACTTGGGCAGCCATTCATTGTTTAATTTGACCTCACCTTCCAGACCATTTTTCACTGGACTAGGGCAGATGATCTGATCCAAGGTGAGTCTAGTAATAGGGCAAAAAGAGTGTTTAATATAATCTGACAGAGAATCCCTTGTTAAATGTAAAGGATGCTTAAAAGCAGAGGCACTATTTGGAAAACTTGGATTTCTTCTCTGGAAAAACTAGTGTATTATTGTTGTTGTTTCCTGATATGATAAAGAGAAGTAAATAGGGTAGTAAGCTTGGTTATATTAATTTGAGGACACAATCTTTTGTTCTGCATAATACAGGCTGATACATCTACTACAACTCCAGATCCACTCTTTGTCTTATTTAGTCCTACTCAAAATCACACTTTTTTTTTTAATCTGTGAAGCTTAGCCTTAGATTTGCGTGATTACAGCATACATGTGTTCATCATTTACAATATATTTATGGGCAATCTGAAGGAGCCTCTTGTCTCCTCCAAACTTGATATACATATGAGCATATGTGACTTCATATTGGATATATAGTTGTGTATATAAACACTGTATAATTATACAGTAATTACATTGAAATGGATAATGTATACCATGTGCATGCATACATATATCTCTTATGAATTAATGAGGAATATTTCATTTCAGACATTAGGAAGCTAGAGGCTTTTTGACCTACATAAGTTCTAGGAGCATATTTAATCCTTCATTGGAGAACATGTTAATTTTTGGAAAACAGAAAAAAAAAACAAAAAAATAATAAAACCAAAAAAAATAAAACCCAACAACATTAAATCTCAACCCCTCCTCACACTTAGGCCCATGTGTAAAGATCTAACTGGAAATTATTCATAGCTGCCATTCGAGCAGAGCCTGACATGACCGTTTGAACCCAGACACTGCCTGCTTATTTTCCTGTATTTTCCAAACACTAAGCATCAAGGTCATTTATTTGTTTGTTTGCTTGCTTGCTTAGTTTTTTTTTTAACACAGTCTCCCTCTGCAACACAGGATGACTTGAAAATAATTTTGTAGATCTTACTGGCTTGGAAGTTACTACCTTCATCTTCTGAGTACAGGGGTTATAGTCATATGCCACCAAGTTCTTCATCAACATGTGTGTGTTTGTGTGTGTGTGTGTATATGTGTGTATGCATATGTGTGTGTGCACAAGTATGAGTGCATTCATATATAGCGTCTTTCCTTAGAGGGTCTTGGAGTTTCCTTGAAAACTCCTATGTCTCTGTCTACCACAATCTATACTTCTATATTATTATCTCTTTCAGAATGAAATAAACAGGATTGAGAGTATAGCTCAGTGATAGCATACTCAACCTACTATATGTCTGAGTCCCTAGTTTTGAACCACGGCACTGCAAAAGCAACAACCACAGAAAATACAGCATAATGGGGAAATAGGCCTTGATTTCATGGTTCTTACTTTGCATGCAGATATCATTCCCTCAGCTGTAGTGCACTCTTTCCCAAAGGGATGTAGGAGTAATAGGGATACCAACTCTCCTTTTGAAATTTTATCTTTTTTTTTTTTACTAGAACCAGTCAGCCACTCTCTGTACACCTTACATTAATCTAGCTCATTCTAATATTTGTGGTGAAGCTCCTTAATATTTTTCATTTAGAGATGAAGCAGCCAAAGTCAGAGTAACTAAATGACTTCCACAGAAGTCAGTGGTCTATAAGGGCAAAGTCTGAATCTGAACTCAGACCTCAGGACACAGTCTTATCCACTAGCCTGAACTTTGACACCATAATGACACAGGGTATCAGTTCTTCCAATGTTCTTAAGTAAGTGAGATGTAACAACTGTGGCTACACTATTTGCACTTTTCTTCCTGTAGCACCCTTAATGACTCTGACATCGGGCAGAAAGTAGCTGTTGCTCTCTGTTCACCCACAGGGAGCAGCTTTGTGGTGAGTGAAGGAAGCTACCTGGATATCTCTGACTGGCTAAACCCTGCCAAGCTGTCCCTGTACTACCAGATCAATGCTACCTCGCCATGGGTGAGAGACCTCTGTGGACAGAGGACAACAGATGCCTGTGAACAGCTCTGTGACCCAGATACTGGTGAGTCATGTGGTGTGGGACTTCAGAGGAGGGTGGTATGCATTGAAGAAGAGTCCATATTCTTTCCACTTAAGTAATCAGAAATTGCTGAGCCACTGATGAGGAACCTGATGGGAAGGTCTGCCAGTCAAAACTATTGAACCATGTGCTTCCAATCTCTGGTAAGGGAGGAAATTCTTAGAAAACCACAGAAGCTTAGAGGTAGAAAAAGCCACAGAGAACATTGAGGTCAACCTCAGCAAAGCAGATTGTCTGAATGCCATTAGACACTGCTAAGTGCATGTCCTGTTTGCTTTTATATCCATATTTTTTCAACAAGAGAGTGTACATTATTCAGCTCTACCAAAAGAAAAGAGTACCTAACACACAAGCTTTCTAAAAGAATTGATAAGAAATAATAGACTATCATATGGCAAGAAAGCAGAATAGGGAAATATATAAGGAGGGAGAAAGGGGAGCAGTATAAGTAAGCACAGGGGATGAATAAAAATGTATAAAAATGACGTGTATGGAAACACCAAAGTATGGTTGTTTATACAATAAAAACTAAATTTTTAAATAAATGAGTATACAGAATGTTCTCCATGCATTTGTCTGCACATCCAACTGAAAAGAATTTCCTGTCGCCAGGCATAATTTTAGGCAAATTTTTGCCTCCTGTAATCTATTTTTGAATGTCTATGGAAAGGAACAGCAAATCTGCAGTCTCATATGGTATCCCAAACCCATATATGCCTGTTTATTTTAAATGAAATAACATTAAATATTCATAACCTCCGTCACATTAGCCAATTTTAAGTACTCCATGACTTTGTATGACTGAGTACCTTCTTATAGAACCAAGATAAAAAAATTAGAAAGTTATATTGGACAGTGCTGTACTAGAAAACATATGCGTGCATGTGTAGAAGTGTGTAGATGTGCATATAGAAATAAATAGATCATAGATAGATAGATAGATAGAAAGATAGATAGATAGATAGATAGACAGACAGACAGATAGACATTAGCCTTAGAGGGAGTAAGATAGATAGAAAGGGTCCCTGGGAAGGTATTATGTGAGCATGTACCTCAGAATAGGAACAGATGAAACAATGTGACTCTGATAGTTTTCAAAAATAGAAGGCCTTGCATGCATCAATTCTTTGCAGGAGAAACTCGTAAATGGATCATTTGCTTGGCACTGATAGGGATTCCAAGATGGCTAGAAAGGAAGGAAGTACAATGCAAAGTACAATACAAATACAAAGTACACTACAAGGTACAATACAAGTGGATATTTGAGAGAGGAACATGGTTCAGATCTTTTATAGAATGACATGAACCTTCAATGAAATGGAAAGTTATTTGATGTTTCTAAGCAAAGAAACATGTGAGCATGAGTCCTGACCAATATTTTAACTGACCTACTCTGGATGCTGTGCAATAAATCCTTTCTGAGAGGTCAAAGCATACTGTTACTATAATCCAGGTAAAAGTTGGTAATGGCTTAGACCATGAGATGAAGGGGAGAAAGTGCTGAGATATTAACAGATTCTGTGTGACTGTAGTATAGGCTTGACAGCATTTGCTGTTAGATATGGAATGTGAGAAATTGAGTGCAGTCAAAGATGATTGCAAATTTTCCAGTCTAAATGGTGAGACAAATCAAGTCATCATATCCTGAGTCAGGCATGCCAGGGTTGAGTGAGAGGTATAAAGAGCAGAGTTGTGAATACTAGTTCAAGAAAACTACTGCCTATTACATAGAAGTGGAGAGTGAACACTTGGTTTTGCTCCTGATATCTGACTGTGTTGGTGCTCTAATTCTATAGTGTCTAGCAGCCCTGCCTTGATAATAAAAGATAAGAACATGGGTGGCCCTTCTGCAGTATGCCTTCCACACTTTACTTACTGGATAGGAAGTTGTTGAGATATCTCATACAAAAAATATGTTTACACTGGTAGATTCTCCCCCCTTAACTCTTGTCTGATCTATGTTTAGATCCTGCCTACCTGTCTGACCATTACTCTCAGCCTTGTACTTACTCACAATCTTAAGTAATATACAGCATAGGATTAGTACAGATTCTTTAAGTAAAAGTCACAAATTCTTTATGCCACCCAAAGAGGAAATAAATTTTAAAATTTACTCTGAAGAAGTGGGGAGGATATGATGTATCAGAAGGATAGTTGCTTTCTGATCCCTCATCACAAATAGAATGCACAGGTGTTAGGATTGGGTAATTATCAGTATATATTTGTGAATGATGTTTTGGTACTTTAAATTCATCATTAAGTATTTGAACTGTTTATAGCTACTGGCCAGAAGAAAGGCAGAGATCTCAGTCTGCTAGTGGACGTGGTGCCTCCAAGTTCATATCTCTCCTCACTCTCCTGAGCCATGTATATTCAGCTTTCTATTTGTAATGGCTAAGCAGTCACCTTTACCAGATATTTCCTGATATCTGGGCATCTGTCAGATGTCTGAATCAATCATATTGAGGAAGTAGGGACTGACAGCTACAAACTGTGTCAAAGTAGTGAATCTTGCCTCATATATAAAGAAAACCGAGCTAACATTTAAAACAGAAGCCAAAACGACAGAATGAGAATTCATTAACGGTCCATGATTCAAAGAGGAGTCTTGAGCAGATATAGAAATTTGTATTTAATGCCATCTATACGGTATTAAAACCAAAAAGAAGCTATCTTACTCAAAATGAATATTTAAGACATGAACAATACATCATTTATAAATGTTAATCATCTCATGATAGTTCCTGTCATTCACAAAAAAGGAAGCAGTTAAAGTAAGGAACTTACCAATGTTACAAAGACTGGAGAAACTCAGCTGTCACTAAGGTCTCTTCATTCCCACTGTTTGTGTCAGCCTTTTTACTTTGAAACTATATACATCTCTCCTTAAGAGTCTGACCAGACTTTATGGAAAAGTCTTTGTACAGATGACATGAAGCTTAATGGTGTGCATAAGACAGAGGTCTCTGCTCTGCATAATAACCACAATCTGGAACAGCTCCAGTCATCCACTTCTCAAAAGGGCAGAACTAGGAACTAAGGAGAACTTTTCAGTCTGGTAACTATTGAAACTCTTTAGTGTAGGGTGAGGATATGGTTTTAAATCCTTGTCTTTTAGTCTTATAAATAGCTTGTTGATAACCTTTTCACAGCCTTCCCATCCTTCTACAGGGGATAGCTTTTGGATAATCAATGCAGTTCTTACACAGTCTGTTTAGACCATTGAAACTGGATGGAGAGTTGGTTTTCTTTGGTTTTAACTCCTGATAGGATACTCATGCTCCAATGCATTGTTCTGTTCCGATGCACATCCTGGGAACGCTAAGTAGACTCAGTGGGTTTATAAGAGAGCACACGAAGTTGGAAAGTGGTAGGGAATATCACAAGAGTTAACATGAGGGAGTGCAGTTAAATTTGACAAAGAGTTGTTATACCCACACAAAAAATTTCCAAACAATAAATGTTTAAATAGTTAAAATAGTAAAAATTAATAATAACAATAAGTTTAAGTTATCATCATACAAATGAGTTTTCTCCTTCCCCTTAATAAAAACAGACAGACAGACAGACACCCCACACACACACACACATGCATGCACATGCACCCACACACACATGGACCCATATATAGAATCTACCAAGACCATCTCATCTTGGTAGCTAAGAGTACTGATGACAGAAAAGACACATGACAAGATCAAGGTCCTGGCCTGGCCCACTTATTGCAGAGCCAAGTTTTATTCAAAGAGCTCTGTGTCTTAATCTAGTTATTTTCAAGTTCTTGTAAGTCAGAGAAATGGAGTCTCAGACTCTACATTTCAAGCATATGGATGACTGTTGTTGATGCTTCTGACCTGTCACATCAGGACTACCATGATATGGCAAGGTTACAATAATTCTTCATACTGGGTAGTCTTTTCATTTTCTGCCTATTCAGTAAAAGTCTCAGCTGCCACATTCATTTAAAGGGTTATTTTGACAAAACTGTGTTCATTTCCATCACTTCATCCTCAGAGAGTCTCTTGAAGACACCAGACCCTTGTATCTGCCATTTTTCTCAAGCTATTTTTTTTTATTTGTTTGATCATTTTAAACAACTTTCTCCTTCTACTAGAACTCTATGGGTACTATTTCTCTAATACACAACTATCAAAATGTATTTCTTCTGAGTTATTTTTATTTGTCCTTTCCTGTTTACGACCCAATGAAAGAGTCCTGTTTTGAATGGCGATAAACTTCGATGTTTTCAAATGTTAGTATCATTATTGCTGTGCTAAGCCTATGCTTATTTCTGTCAGATCTATCACTAGGATGTAAACTTTTGGAGAAGATGAAGATGGGCATCAAGATGTGGGTTCCCTTCATCTGTTATTAAAGTTCAGCATTGTGTCAGCTATTCAGTAAGAGAAAAAAGGAAGCACTTCTTTAAGCTTCCAGAACCACTCATATGCAACTATTATAGTCTTTCCTCCACATCTGCCTACACAAGAATTCAAATTAAGCATTTTCAAGGTTTTGAAAATTGGCTCAATAAAAACTATGCAGTAATCAGTTACAAGGACCAAGATTATCTCATCCCATCTTCCCAAGCCATCACATCCTGGAGAGTATCTCTTTGTATTGTCCTCACTGAAATATTCACTCACAATTTTTCTTCCTATATCCTAAGGAACAAGGTCTTTTGTGGTGACAAGAATTTGTCTTCTCAGGATGAATTAGTTCTACTGTTATTAAAAGTCTTTGTTTTCTAAAATAAGGTTAAATCTCAGACTTGCTGTTTAAAACTTTGTCCCACCTACTAGAAATCAAATTCCTAAATTTAGAGCTTTTGTCTAGTTTATCTCTGTATGCTTCCCATCCCAATGCTCACTAAAGTGTCTTACTCTTATGAACCACTAAAGGCATAAATTGATAAGAATATCTGCAAGTGAGAAGTCAAAAATGAGAGCCTAATATATTTTCATGAGGCTTGATTCAAGCCCACTTTGAAAAATTTAGTTCAATTCGTTAGATTCAATTCAAGCAAGATTTTCTTAATTCCACACTCATAAGTCTATGTGTTAGGAGCTATGGGAAATCACAGATAAATTGGACAGTGTTCATTTCTTTGTGGATTTTACATTCTTACAAGAATAAAAAAGAATCTGATAATATAGCTATTATAAAAAATGTAGTGTGTCATAAATCAAGAACAATGCATTAACCAAGTGCTTCCTTCCTGGAGAACAGTAAGAAATGGATTGGAGAGGGAAGGGAGTTTTAGGAGATGAGAGGTATTGAGGGGAAGATGACCTTTTAGCTTAGCCTTAGAGAATCAGTGGGGAGTGTATGTAGAAGGAGGGCTTTAGCAGAGAATTCAACACCAAATTCAGAAGAAGATAGTATATAAATATTCAGAAAGCACAGAGCAGTAGAGTTGGGATAGCATCTAGAATTACTTCAGAAATAAGTGGAGATAAGGGACTAAAGAAGTAGCAGGGAACAGACTGGGAAATAATATGAAGCATGCTCTTAAAATGCTTATCCTGACTGGGAATGTAGCTCAGTGGTAGAGCATGTGCCTAACATGTATGAAACCCTGTATGTTATCCGTACCTCCCCAAAATTGATTGATAATTATCTTTTTTTAAAGTATGGAAAGATTTTGAAAACAAGCACAAGATTTTACTAAGGCTATTGAATACTGAAACACGGAAAGTGACCATCATATTAGCCCCATCTGTTAAAAGTCATCTAACTGTGCAAAAGAACTAGTTGTACTTTTCAATTAACCACATTCCATTAAGAATAAAAATTAGGGATAATTATGAGAAAATCAAATCAGTCTCCAAGACTTATGTATCTTCTACTTTTATATCTGAAAAAAAGGTGGCCTTACTTCCTTTTTTAAAAAGCTGTGGACACACAGCCACAACTAAGTGGAATCAGTAGGTATGAAAAAATATCAGAAGAAGTTGATAGGGATAATACAGAGAGATAGAGAAGAAATTGGAAGGGATTTGGTCAAAGCATATCGTGCCTATGTATGAAATTCTCAAAAAAATTAAAACAATAAGATTGACATAATTTGTAATAAAAAATCCAACCCTTTTCTTGAATGGACCAATATATGGAGCTAAGCAAAATTATAGAGGCATATTTTGACCATCATGCCTCAGAGTACATGCAAGTCTTGATAAGAAGGATTTTTTAAGTGTCAGAAAGAGCAGAAGTAGTGAGAAATATGCTATACCTGAAGAATTAGTAAGTAACGGGTTACAGAGAATATAATTTCCTAGCTGTTTATCATTGTCTAAGCTTCATTTTTTTCAGATTTCAACAGTTAGTACCACCTACAGAACTGATTTGGAGTAAGTTCCTTGGTGCATTAGATACAGCACACATGGACTTAAGAGAGTTTATTATTAGCAATTATGACCAACTATTTTTTCAATAACATCATATGGTTGATGTGGAAGTTTGATAGTCTAAGGATTTTTAAACCAAGAAACCTTGGAACCACCACAGATTAAAGATTCCTTTTCTTAAGAAATATAATTATCAAGCATTTATTCTCATGCTAAAGGATGGAATTGAACTAAGCAAGGACTGAGGAAAAAGAAATACATAGTCTAGATCTGAACAGGTCACAAAAGTATGGCATTATACTCCTTGTAATAGAGAGTTCTTATTCTTCATCTCTCATTTACAGAAGATAACTCTAAAGCCACAGCTCAACAATTGAGATAATCAAACTGCAGAACTCAGGAACATCACAATTGATAATGATTTATGGTGAAACTTTATTAGAGTTCTTTGTAAACTGTTAGATTTTTATAGATTTAATTGGTGATAGCTTATAAGTTCAGAGGTTCAATCCCTTATAATCACAGCAGGAAGGATGGCAGTGTCTGGGCAGGCAAAAATAGCATTAGAGGAGCTGAGAGTTTTACATCTTGTTCCAAAGGTAAACAGGTGAACCACCTGGTTAAGAGGATGATCTAACAACCTACCCCACAATGGCACACTGTCTCCAAAAAGGCCACACCTACTCCGACAAGGCCACACCTCCCGATAATGTCACTCTATAGCTCTAGCATATTCAAACCACAACACAACCTAATAGAAGGATTTAGTAATAACAGAATATTAATTATTTACTGACATATTCATTGTTCAAACATTTGGTAAACCAGAGTACACTGTATTCTGAGTCAAAATCTGTTACAGAACTTGACTTCTTTGTCTATTAGAGGGTTGTAGCCCATATACTTAGCATAGCATAGGGGAGCCTCCTTTTATTGTAACTGTAAAATATGGGAACAGTTACTAATTTTAATCCTTTTTTAAGATAAGAAGAAAAACAAAACTTATTATTGAAATACTGAAGTGCCTGATGGATGAGAGCACTCATTATATTTTTTTGCAATAAGTGTTTAGTTATAGTACCTTCATAAAATATTTATATTGTGTTAAGTACTGCATAATAGCATTAAATTATAAAAGAAAGGAAATTAATAGTTTAAACCTTGAGTTTACATATATTTTAGTAGTAGGGAGAGCTGAAATAAGCTAGGTATTCTTACAGATTGGCCTTTTACTTGACCCTTGTATGATTTTTAATTACACACAATGAAAAGAATCACAGATTCCTGATCATAGTGCCAGCACTGACACAAAGTTTTGACTTGCCCTTGACCGTGTTATAAACTACAGACTTTGGAGTCTTTGTCTTTAGCAAAGTGTTGAGTGAAAATGCATTTTAATGCAGTAATGGTCCCTAGACATCATGTCATCTGATCTAATGAGGAGAATCAGGGACACAAAGGTCCAGTAAGTTTGCCAATGTCACTCACTAAATTAGTGGCACGGTACAAATTACAACACTAAATAATTCCTAAGATACTTTCCAGCTTGGCATTCATGTTTCTATGACCTTCTAAGCTCTAATAACTTAGAATATAAGTATGATTGAAACAACTTATAAATGGCATTTATGGCAAATGGAATTTTTTTTAGACAATTGAGATGAACTTCATTCATATTCAACCATAATGTCCTGTTTATTTTCATGTTTTCAACATCTACTTTTCATTTGATATAGAATATGAAATAAAAATACAGTGTGTGCAGTTATATCACATAGCATTCTTGGGTTGTAATGAACATTTCTAATCTTTTTTTAAAGATTTATTTACTTATTTTATGTATATGAATACACTGTAGCTGTACAGATGGTTGTGAACCTTCATGTGGTTGTTGGGAATTGTATTTAGGACCTCTGCTTGCTCTGGTCAACCCTGCTCCAGTCTGCTCACTTCGCTCTGGCCAAAAAATTTATTTATTATTACACATAAGTACACTGTAGTTGTCTTCAGACACACCAGAAGAGGGCATCAGATCTCTTTACAAATTGTTGTGAACCACCATGTGGTTGCTGGGATTTGAACTCAGGACCTTTGGAAGAGCAGTCAGTGCTCTTACCTGCTGAGCCTTCTCACCAGCCCCCATTTCTAATCTTTATACATTGTTTTGATTATATTTTTGAACCTTGTGTCAATAAAGTTCAAAGTGCCACAAAGTACTATATAAAACTGTAAAGTCCAAGAATTCTCAAAGATGATGAATGTTCCTGATTGGACATAGATGGTAACATTAAGATTTGTAGGTGTTGTAGCAGATATGTTGATGTGGGACAGTGTGTATATGATATGCAGTTAAATAAGCTAAGACATAATTATGGGTAGTAACTTTGACTCAGAATGGGGAGGAAAGTATACAATATAAGTATGTATTTTAGAGAAACTTGGTTTTTACTCACCTTATTAATTGCAGTATGAAAATGAAACAGTTCTTGACCCTACATGTACTTTTTGTCTTGAACATTCAAATGAACCATTTGGTGGATGGATGTATAAATGTATGTATGTATGGATGGATGGATGGATGGATGGATGGATGGATGGATGGATGTATGGATGGATGGATGGATAGATGGATGGATAAATGGATGAATAAATATATTAGTGGATGAATGGGTAGGTGGACTTGAATTTCTATTGCTAACAGATCATGGTGTTGTCAATGAGCTACATACTGAATTAAGTGTTAGCACCATGGATAGCACTTGGTAGGGTGTTGCTCAAGATACTCTGGCTAAAGTATGCATGCCTTTACTAAACAGAGACATATGAAGCTAATTTTTCTTCTGAAAAATCACCTTTAATTAGCTGGGTACAGCCAGTTTTTCATGAATTCTAATACATCAAGCCTTTTCCTTGAGTTCAGAATTAGGCTAGTGAAGCATCATTCTGATCTCTAAAATATGTAACTTTCTCCAACTCACCATTCTTTGGCCCTGAGCTTTATTAGATTCTCAAACAAAATTTGTTGAAAGTACAAATTAGTGACTATCATTAACTTTTATTTGGGCATGCAAGATAACGGATACAATCTTTTAAAACCATTTCCAATAAAAAGCATGAAAATAACAGCCACAATAGTTCTGTTTATATTTAATGAAATGAATTCTTTAAAAAGGCTTTTCTTTCTTAAGATCAAACTATTTGATGCCATTTCATTTTCTGTGTATAGGCATTGAGGGTTGTAGACAATGACCATACACATGTGTAAGAGAGGTAATGGTAAGTTTTTGATGAGACATAAAGAGATATACAAATAGTAAAGTGATAGTGGTAAGATTTATAATTTATTATGTACATATTATAAATGAAGCACCATTATGAGACCTTATATAATTATCCTGGTCGTTGTGAGCACAGTTTCATGTAGTTATTACTTTCATTTCTCATATAAAAAGCTTTATTTTAAAAGGGTTGATTGACATATTTGTTTAACATCACTATTAGAAGTTGAACCAAGACTTAATGATATACTACCAATTTTGATAAATGATTCAGCAAGAAAGTTTGCTTAGCACTGAAAAGAAAGAGATATCATGGAGTTTTCTTTCTAGTGGATATTGTAGAGAGTCTCAGAGGTAGACAAGAATCTTTTGAACAAAGAACTTATAAAATGAGGTGACTTGAAAAAGAAAAAAAAAAGGACCAAATTGGATTAAGGACAAGCAGGGAGTGGGGAGGCAGAACCAAGAAATGAGTCTGTTCAAGCATTTATGAATTATAGAGAAACTTTTTCATTTCTGCTTGAGTCTCTTACTATATTTGGTTTGAAAGTGTTATGAAATGTTATTGTGCAAGAGGATTGTGGTCTTTTAAAAAAAGGGTGATCTGGGTCAAAGATGAGGTCATGAAATTATAGAGAGGCTACAACAGAATGCAACAAGCTTGACTGTTCAAAAATTGAGAACAAGAAGGTTACAGTGTTCTAAAAAAGGCACTAAAAGTCTTCCTTATAGAGAAATTTCCAGTGAGACTGAAAGTCAAGACAATGTTGCCTCTAAAGTTGAAAAATGTTAAATTTCACATTGCATAATATTATATAAGAAGGTGGCCTGTAATATCTCTTTCAGCCATTCTGAAGTGATTAAAAGTAGGATCATATACAACATTTGACATTTAAACTAGATACTGTTTTATTTTATCCAAGTATATCTAAAAAATGTATTCAGCTACTGACATTTGTTTATGCCCTACTATTTAAAAGAGTAAAGCCTGTCATCTAAATATACTGGTAGAATTTTATAATAAAGGGTTTATTAACAAAAGGTTAAAAATATGTGATGCTGGTTAATGCTTAGTTGAGATAGATGGCTTCTAAGATACATATCTATGCTGCAAAGATACCTGCTAATGCTCAGTCAATTCTACTTATTAACATGATGGCAGCTCTTCTGGTGCTATTCTCTCTCTACCACCTTTACATTTTATATGTGTTCTTCTTTTGTTGCTTCATTAACATTACCCTTTGCATTTCAGCTTAATATCACATCCTCAGCCTTCTAGATTAAGCTCTTCTTCCTGAGTTCTGTACCCTAGTACTCTGTTTTCCCTTCATAGTAAGCTGTATGAATTGTGTCCACTGAGCCGAGAGTAACTATACATCTTAACCTCTTCTAGAACCTTCTTAGACATCGCAGTCAATATCTTAATAACCATGTCAGGGAAAGACAACCTTGCAATCACATTGTAATAAAATCAAAACTTTACAAATATACTAGTATTATATCTACTAAAAATTTTTGCAAATAATCAGTAAACTGTACTGGAAACTCGACTGAGGCTTCATGTTAACAATATTAGATGTGAAAATGTATATATTTGAATTGATGTAAACATAAATTCTTGTCATTGTTTTACAGCTGAAGACATTAAATCATAAGTAATTAATTTTTTTCCTAAGTCATCTGTGAAGTGGTAGAGTTTAGACTTTATTCCAAAGTCTAGAACCATAGCCCATGTTATGAAATGTAATTACAATCTGTAATTATGCAATTTTTTGTTTCATTTCATATTTAATTACTACTTGTCTAAGGAATTACATGATGTATAAATGTCAGAGGTCTGTCATTGTTCATTGCTTTATCCCCAAACCCATGTTGCTATGTTTAATAATGTTTAATAACGAATACTAGAATTAATACAAATAAGATGAAATACTGAATTTAGAAACCAATCTCATGAAATTAACCCTTACATTTGCAAATACCTCATGGTATACACTTGTACATGTCAGTTTTTCTCTTCAGCATTATATATATATTATAATCCTAATGGAAAGCAAATGTTATTATGATCTTTGTCTTTAGATGAACTTTAGGGAATCCATATTTTGGAGCTCAGACACCAGGAAACTGGGACCAGCACAAGTTTCTATCTTTAATAAAGCTGTGAGGATCTAGAATCTGTGCTGTGCATCTACATTTTCAGGAGTCAAATCCCAGCCCCATCACACTTATCTGCAGTACTTGGATGCTTTGGGCACCCTTCCTGTACTCCTGTTTTTCCTTCCAATGAAACAGAAGTAATAAGATAAACAGCCCTCAGAGGCTTATTATGAGGATTAAACTAGATAAAGTGCATTAAACACTTAGCACATGAGCCTTGAAAGTAAACCAAAGCAAACTTTATTATTACAGCTGTGGTTGTGATGAAAACATGGACTGAATGAAATAATCACTCTGGGATCCTGAAGAAAAGCACAGTTACCCTGAATTCTGGCAATCACAAGAGGCTTTTAAAGTAGTAAGAGAGAAGGACAAACATGGTTGGTGTATCAGAAGAATGATTATAATAGAGTTCCACTGTGTGATGGTAGCTAGTAGATACCAATGACATTTAAATTAACATGCAAATTTATTGCAATGAAATAAAATTAAAGGTACTTCTCCCTTGGCTGCATTTCCATGTTTGAAGAGTTGCATAACCATATGTGGCCAATGGCTACCATGCTGGAGAACTGAGATATAAAGCATGGGATTACTGCAGCAAGTTCACTTAATTCTGTGAAAGAATAAATATCAGAATTATATTTTGGTCTATATTTCCTTTCATTGAAAATGCTTTTATTTTCAGTGACAATACCATAAGAGGCACTGTATTGTTTAATGGAATTCACTATGAAACTGGGTAAAAACACGAAATAGACGAACTGTCTGGCATTGCGGTATCTGTAAACTATATCCCACTGATTAACTGATATTAATATAAATAAAGCTTTATTGAAATTTAACCACTGTGAATGATCCTCACTTTGAACTGTGAAAATAAAGCTAAAGAGTTGCAACCCTATAGCTTCTATATCCTAAGACATTTTCTATGTTCCTATTTCTAGAGAAAAAAATGAGATAACATATTATCTCTCCAAGGAATTGATTCAGTTTTTTGACAGCAAAAGTGAATCACTCTTTGGGTATTATTTATTTAGTCATGTATTTTTTTATTTAACAGTCAGTGGGTATTTATGAAGCATCTTAGTGGAAGCAGGATAGAAGTATGGATAAAATGAACAAAATATAAAATTTCTGATATCATGGAGCTCACAATTCATGGTGCAAGGAGGCAGACATGAAAATATATACATGATATAAATATCATATAAATAAGTAGTAAATAAATTCCATTAAATGTTAGAAAGATGTGGAAATAATGATGATGGATCTACATGTGTGTATGTGTATGCATGTGTGCATGTACTATGAAGACAGAAGAGGGTTGCATGTTTTCAAGGTGGCTATCATTGAATAGTTGAGAGAGTAAAGCTTGCTTTGCAAATATCCAGGAAAACCATCATTCATGTGGACATATGAGCAAGTGTAAAAGCTTCAAGCAGAGAATGAGCTTCACATTTAAAAGGAAAATGGTCAGAAGTGTTTCTGCACTGGAAGATAAGAAGTGTTAGAAGATGGGATGAAGGCATAACCAAGAGTTTTATATCCATCAGCTTGCTTGCTTTCACCCTGAATGCAGTCTCGATCCACTGGAGCATGCTGAGCAGAGGAAAAGGCGCTGCCTAGCTTATGTTTTAAAATGATTATTAAACTACCAACTATAGAGAAAAAACTTTAAGGAATAGAGGCAGAAGTAGAAAGACCAGTGGGAAGCCCAGTATGAGGATATAAGCCACAGATGAAAGTGGCTTCCATTCAGTAAACAGGATTTGTGAGAAGAAATGGACAGAATTTAAACACTGCATTTCATTCACTGCTTCTTTTGTTTAGTGAGCACCAAATACATGTCAGTCAGTGTGCTCAGGGTTGGAAGTAACAAGCTAAAGTAGCGAAAGAGGGCCATAGAGGTTCCAGAAAACTGATTTCATGGTTAGACATCAAAATTGGGGAATCTGTTGGCTATGACTCCAATATGTGCAAAAGCTCTTGTCCCAGATTTCATGCTGTGTTTGAAGATAAAAGCAAGGAGAAGATGACTCCAAAGTCTTACAACAAGACAAAAAGAGAAATAGTGAAATAAGTAAAAGAGAAAGAACTGATGAGAGCTTTGCTGGCCATAGATAAGGATGGGGACCAGAGTGAAATAAATAAGGAGTACTGAACACGATGTATAATGAGATCTTGCACTTACACAATCATTGGTCTCTTTTTAATGTTAGACAGGTAACCATTACAACAATTAAAGCTATTACAACAGGTGGACATTACAATTATTGCAACAATGGGCACATCTTGCCTGTGAGGTCAATAGAGTAGCATATTGGCTTTATGGCAGAATAAGACTGGTGAAGGCAATGCTCCCCTACCATCCTGTATAGCAACATTAGGTATGTTGAAATGTATCCAGCAGGGAGAAAGCTTCTGGCTTAGCTGAACTTCTCTATGACATGTGACCAGAGAATATATAACTACAACAGCAACAATCTGTAAGGAAACCTCATACATAGTATACCCACCAGGACAGGATTGGATGGAAGAATTTTGAATGGTGTATAAAGCTACTCTCAGAAGCCACAGGCTATTCAGTGAAAATCTGTGCCAACTACAGACTAAGTTCCTATATGCTGTTAATCATAGAAGACAATAAAGCTCTAGTATCAATACAACCATTTTGCATATCTTTTCTAACACAGGAAGGTGGTGTTGGCTTCTATCAACACTTTAGAGGACAAGTCTTGCTTGTAAGGATGTGTTCACAACATTCATTCCTGATAAGCATTTCAATGCAGGTTATTTAAGACACACTGTCTCCTCCAAAATTCATGAATGCCTTTATTTCATAAACTTTGACTCTAAAGTTGACTCAGTCACCAAGGATAGGCCATAAAAGAGACTACTTATAATCTAGCTGAGATGATGGTGAATAGTTTCGTTTTGGAAAGGTAGTTGGGACAAGATAAGAAGAGTTTGTGAACTAAAGTAAAATGGAACTGGATCAAAGGCTTGTCTCTGCCCCTGACTGTTGGTACATTTTTCAAGCAAGTCAATTTCCCCAGGACTCAACTGACTATTCTTTTTAATAAGGAAAAAGTGTTCACCTTTACTGTATTATTCTGATGTTTGTAATAAGTACAAAGTATTTGGTGCATTCTATGGCAAACACAAACATTAAGAAAATAGAAGTTATTAAATTAGGAGCAAAACAGACTCCCCAGAGTTGGCAATGATGAACCCACAAAAGACTTAATCATGATGGAGTGAAAGAAACAATGACAGATTTCTGAGCATAAGGGAACTCCTGGAAGCTGTTTAAAACACAGCACTTAGCAATAGCATGAGCCTTTTCTGGGGATTTGATTCTATCTGTAGGGGGCCTTTCCATTGCTCCACATTATCCTCTCCCCATTTGTTTGACTGTAGGTTGCTTTTATATAGTGTCATTAAGGGGCTTGTGTACGTGTGTTTGTGTGTGTGTGTGTATGTATGTATGTGTGTGTGTGTATGTGTGTATATATATGAGAGAGAAAGAAAGAGAGAGGGAGTGAGAGTGAGTGTGAGGTAGGAGGGAGGGAGAGAAGGACAGAGAGAGAGACAGAGAGAAAGGCAGAGGGAGGGAGAGAGGGAGAGAGAGGGAGGGAGAGAGGGGGAGAGGGAGAGAGGGGGAGAGGAAGAGAGAGAGAGAATGGGGCAGAGAAGCCACATACCAGAGGGGAAACTGAGACAGTTGTAGAAATAGAATGAGAGCTAAAATTTTGACAAGAATGTAAGAAAGAACATCAAGCCAAACACAAATAAAGCTTACACTGAGATTATCAATGTCAGAATTAATTGGGTTCAACAGAGTGCGCATATTATGTCAAATGACACAGTATTCCAGATGCAGAACTGGCTCAGACAGCTCTCTGTCCTCTTTGGGAAGTCAGCTATATGTTTACCATCTTCCTACAATGGAAATGGAGGTCACTTTGAGGTTCTCCTACAATAGGGACATGGAAGAGCTGCTGTAAATCCTCCATTTTCCCCATGTGATAGGCAGATAAACGCTGAGTTTGTGTGCTACTTAGATTCCCTTGGATTCCAGCTTCTAAAATCCCTTTGAGTTTCTTGACTGTCATGTTTTTTTACATCAATGACATGGGCTTGACATATAGGAATGATGCTTTGCAGAAAATATTCTGTTAAAACTCAGTAGTCTTTTTGCTTTGACTGTATACATATAATCTGATTCTACAGTCCTTAAGATTGTTGATGCTTTGGGGGTAAATACATCAATAAGTCAGTAACTCCATTTGTCTTTCTTTTTCTTGCGCTCTCTCTTCTATTTGAAGTGAACAAACCTTTTGCAAAATGAGTAATTACTATTAACTCAATTTAATTTGTATATTTCACTTTACTCTTTCCATTTTTGTTCATGTCGGGAACAACTGCATTATTAATCATCATGTTCTCTGACTAGCTTAAATATGTATTTTATCCTTACGGTATCCTCATGAATTGGAGAGGACAGAGTTTTTGTTTCCCATCTGTTAGAGGAGAATTAATGAATCTCAGAGGAGTGAAATAGCTTGAAGGAGGCCACAAGCATTGTACAGGAAAATATCTCCAGGGTCCTGTTTCACTGATGTCTATATTGCTTCAACTGAAGCCTTTAAGATCCTGTAAAAGTACAGTGGATGACCAAGTGGGATTTGCATGATCATTTGCATGTATTAAGCTCTTTCATCTTTTATGTTATGATGTGGTGTTCTTGTTCTATAATCATGTGAATTGAAGTCCTATTCATGTAGGTTCTCACTGTGGAAACTGAGGCCAAGTTAAATACCCAAGTATTTCCATTTCTTCTGAAAATGCCAACAGCATTTGCTCCTGCTCATAAGACATTTCTGCCAGATAAAAGTAAGGAGACTTGGCCATTGGAAAGTAGTCTTATAACATTTTCTTTTAAGTAATAATCAAATGGACAAGACTAAAATCCATGGTCATGAAGGGACATTTATATAGTCAGTGTCCCTCACAATAATCATGGCTAATCCAAGCAACATTTACAGTGCATTCGATAAACAATCTTCATTTTGGTGAGTGAATAGAGCAGGAATGATTAACTTGGAAATTAGGGCTCCGAATCTGGGTCAGAGGCAATTGATTTTATAAAATCAAGAAGTTTTTATGTTCAAACCCCACTCTGACTCCTGTGCCTGGCTTCTTTAAACTGCCTTCTCTCAGTTCATTGCTCCTACACTGAGCATGTGAAAGTGACTATTTTTGAAGACCCAAAGATTTCCAAGGTCTGGCTCCCTTTATTCCCAAAACCAAGCAATGATTTCTTAGCATCAATTAAGCCCAGCACTGACCCAAGGAAACAAGAGCCTCACTTAGTATTTATTCGGTGACATGCCTTTCCTATGATTTGCTTGTTATGGAAGTCTCAAGACTCTTATGGGAGAAAAAAGAAAAAAAAACTGCCTAGCATTCCAACACAGGCTCTGAAGCCAGACTTTCAGGAATCTAATAGTGCCTGCTCAGTTTTACATCATCTCAGCCACTGGAAAAGCCTTTACTTAACCCTTTCTGAGATCAATTTTGTTGTCTATAAGATAGTTAGCATTAGAACCTGTTTCCTAGAATCATTTGAGGGTGGACAAGGACTAGCAACAAACATGCTGAGATTCTAACACCACTCAGAAGGTAATGACCTTTCCATGTATCTTTCCATCAGCCATCATTATAGTGATCCTATTCTTGTAGAAACACGCCCAGAAGTTGAGAAAGAGAGAGAGAGAGAGAGCTCTAGGCTCCTTTCTGTGGCTCTTTGTATACCTTTTACTTTCAACTCCGACACCATACCTCATACTGGTGATGTCCATTCCACCTAGTCCTTGAAGCAGAAGAATGAGTGGATTCATCTCTAAATCCTCATCTCACCCATACCAGGTTCAGGTAACAAGTAATGGGAATCACAACCACAGCCATAGTGAAGAAGTCTTACCTTTGGAACAGATATAAGACAATGCCTATGTGAGGAAAGGAAAGAAAGGCATATACCATAACAGGAAGTTTAAGAGATGAACCGTAGCCTCAGAGATTATCAAACCAAGGAGGAAATTCAGTAGCCCCACCTGGACCATAGCTCTTATGATGCTGTCAGCATTAGCAGCAGGAATAATGATATTGTTTCTATCACTGAGAAATGTCTATGTTCCAAACAGTATAGTAATTGCTTATTGTGCTGTCTATAATACTTTTGATAAGTAAAATTGGTTTAGCATGCTTATTTTCCCAAGAAGTATAGCAATTCCATGAGGGATAGCTCAGCAGTCAAGAGATGTTACAGACTACCTAAATTTGGCTACCAGAATCCAGCTCAGGAGACGCACATATGACTTTAACTTTAGCTCCAGGAATTTTTAGAGCCTCTTTTGGCATCTGCAGATACTTGTATGGAATGTACATACACAGTCCCAAACATATATAGACATAAATAAAATAAATCTCTTATTTCAGCAGCATATATACTAAAATTGTAACAATAAAGAGAATATTGGTTTGGCTCAGGTAAAATGATCGCACAAATTCACAAATCAGTGTATTTTGCATTAGTTGTTATGAATGTTGCCAGTCAAACCACAACTGTGTGATTTGGAGAGGTCATCCCCAAGGCTCTCTGTAGTAAGTGGCAGGCAATAGTTGCCCCTTAGTCACAGCCTTCAGTCATCTCAACATTATAGTCAAATCACTTTTAAGTTCCTTGAATAATTGTATTTGAACCTGAATACTTGTTTTAAAAGAAGAAAAAGGAAAAAGGTAAAAAGAAAGGAAATAAATTTAAAAAAGCACAGTGGTCAACCTAGACAAATGTTTAGCAGTTTAGAGGTAAATATTCAGTATTAAAGTGCCTTGGCTCCCAGACCATTTTCCTTCTGCCTTACCATGATGGATCTTCTGGCTCTCCATCCACCTCAGTTTATCTGAGAAACATGGGAGAAGGAAAACAAGAGTCAGGAAGGGAATGTTGGAGGCAGTGACCACAGTTCTGTGCCTGTTTGGTGTCTTGTGTACATCAGTTAATCTCATATCCTTCCTAGTGGTGAGAAATGTAAACTCTGCATCCTTTTCCAGACTGTTGGTAACAGACTCCCACCCCAATTCCGTCTTCATTCTCAATCTACTCCACCTTTGTGGGGGACACCTGTTTTCTCTTTGACAGTAATATGCAAACTATCATTTGTGTTGGTCACTCACAAATTGATGATGCTAGAAAAAGACATCAAAGCCAGTGAGGAGACTGAGCCATGGGTCAGGTGCAATTGTTCAATGTGGTTGGTAGTTTTGAGGCAGCCCAGATCACTCTACATGGGTCTGCTGCAAGGGCACAACCAATGTCAGCTAGACCAGATCAACCCATGCAACTGAAACCTCTAACGCATAATTAAAATTTCCTAGAAGGCCTACAGATAAAGGACAATGGAGAGCCAGGACCTAAAATGCAAGTTTACAATTTGATCTTCATTGCTTTTGAAATTAACAAGACTGAAATCTTGTTGACATTATAAAGAAAGAACAGATGTTAAAGATACCTGTCCAAAGCTGATCAGCTATCAGTAGAATGTCTCACTGCATTGATAGAGAAACTAGATTCCCAAAGGAATAAGAGACCTGCCCCAGGTAGAACAGCCATTTGCCTGAGCAACATCTAAATAGCAAGTCTATTCAGAGCTCCTAATGGTACTCTGTTTTTGTTTTATTCCAGCCATATTTCTCAGTGAACCAACTCCTGCCCACTTTCTCAAACACCTCGGTCATCCCCACTCACCCAATTAGAGGACAGATGCTGCCATTAAGAAACAAAACCAGATTATGAAATAGGACCAAAATTGGCCATATTTAGAAGGGTGTTTTGGATCTGTGAATTCTGTCTTTTCACTTTACAAATGGAAATACTGAAGGAGACAAAGAAAAAAATGATATGCAGGGTGAACAATGCTTTTCAATGTAATTCTTGAATGGCACTGGTTAGACTGGAAGCCGCTATAATCATCCCATTCTTTTTAAATAATCACATCTCCACTTAAGTTTTTTTTTTTTTTTTTTTTTTTTTTTTTTTTTGCTTCTTATACTCTCTCAAACTCTGATCTCTCTTCCTTTGATCTCATCCTTCTAGTATCCAAGCTGTACTTTTCTCAAGGAGTGGGATTAAGGCACATTTGGGAGTATTGAAATACCACAGTGAATAAGAGCATTTGATGCATAACCATGATGACTAGTGTCCAGATCCCAGCACCAATGTAACAATCCAGAAATCCCATCCCATTCAGATCTGTAAAACCAGCTCTAAAGAAACAGAGACAGGAACATTTCTGAGGCTTACTAGCTTTCCCCATATGTGAGAAACACACGAGCCCCATGAGAATGAAGAAACCCTGCATGATAGGAATAGAGAAAGTGATAGATGAGAACACCAGTGCTCTACCTTCTCTATATATGCATATACCTGCACTTACACATAAACATAAACTCACGTGCATATGTACATACACAAATGTTGTTGTGTAACATACACTTGGTTTGAAGTTTCCTGGATGTCTGCAAGTGGCCCTGTTCCTCAAGTGTTAGTGGAGGGCTCACCCATAAATGGGACATCTATATTATACTCACTACCTTGATGGGAACACCGCAAAAGAAAGGGTCATGCAATGATATATATGTCAGTTGCATTCTATTGCTCCATGAAAAAATCTAGCTTGCCCTCAGTAGTGTCATTCCTCCCTTACCCCTTTATTCTGTACCTGACTCTGGATTAGGTCACAGAGCCATGGGGCAAAAAGATCATAGTTGCAGTTATAACAGGAAAGCATGCCATGCTCCATGCCCTGTGGCATCAGAGAGTTGCATTTCTAAGCAGCAGGGACACAAAGAGTAAATAGGAAAGTGAACAGCAAGTAGTTTCCCTGGTCTGTGATGATAAGTGATGACTGAGCTGCAAGCAAGTGAAAATGGAATCATAAGAAGATGACAAGGAGGGAGGTTGGTAGTCAGAATACTAAGCTGATGAAAAAGATTGTACATATCCCGTATCCTCCTAAGGCAACAGAGCAGCCATCTGTTATGCTCTGAATTTATGTGTGCCTGCTTCAACATGAGATGCTGCAGACAAAATAATAATAATAATAATAATAATAATAATAATAATAATAATAATAATAATAATAACTGGCCCCAGACTTCTGGAAAGATGGAAAAGAGTCATGGAGATTGTCTCCTTTGACATATCAAACCCTATAGATAAATTAAAACAACAAAGGAACAAACAAAAAACTACTGTGTCTTTGACTTTTCAAAGCCATAAAATATACTTTGTGCTAAGTATGTTTTTCTTCTACTAAAACAAGATTTCTAATGGGCCTCTCCCATTCAGGAGCAACAAGAGCTCAAGGATATGTAATAGTTTCAGCAACAATAAATGTGACAAAAACCATGCTAAGGATTTAAAAATATATCTCTTGAAATTTCCAGCTGATTCTTGGTCTCAATCTTATTATATGTAAGTAAAAGACCCCAGAGAGAGAAGCAACTTATACCACTTTTAGTAGCAGATGCAGTATTTGGATCAAGAACAGGAATCTTCCAGGGCCGACCACTTTAGCAGCCCATCGGCCATATTTAAGGGAAGAGCACTGTTCATTTTGGAGTGCTTTAGATAAAATAAATCTAGTTTCTCATGATCAGTGGGATTCTGTTGATTCTATATAAGAGTTTATGAAGAGAGGATGCAGGCACCATGTAGTGAGAGCACTGTAAATAAGGCATAAGAGACAAGAGTAAGTATTTTAAAGCCAACCCAGCTCATCTGTAGCTGGCAATACTGAGTTCTAGTAACTAGCATGATGGAAATTTGCTTAATTGAATTTCCTTATGGGAACCACTTTAATGAAGAGATTAAACATTTTTTAGGTCTGCATTATTAACCACATACAAATGTGTGTTTTTAATGTGCTTAAGGATATTTCAAATTCATTTTACCTTTTTTTTATAATACCTGCTTGGAAATGTAATATCCTCATTATAGGAAATTCAGAAATATCAGAGGAGTAAAAAGGGTGAAAGTTTCCTTAAAATGGTTTTAATATGCACTAAGGAATTATACTGCCAAAGCTGACTAAAGTGTTCTGGTGGCTCTGGTAGACAAAAGTCTTTAGTCCTAACCTTGGCTACCCCAGAGACTAGGCCAGATATTTGGCACAATTCCTTTAGTTTCTGAACCTTGGCTTACTCTTCTGAAAAATGAAGGTGGAAAGAGCTGAACTAAAGGATCTTTAAGGGCTTTGTCTGCTCTGATGTATAATAGAATTCTATTTTGGATAATTCCTCAGCTCAAGTTCACCATGACTATTTTGCTGGCAATTACTTGTCATGAGTGGAAGGTTTTCCCATTGGTATTCTAAATAAAATCATCTTGAATTATGAGTATTAAATTTATATGTTCATTAGACCTTCCTTACTTCCTTCCTTCATCTCTTCCCTCTGTCCGTTTATTCAGCAATTAACCTGTCCTATATCAGTTTTATTATGATCTATTTTATTATGATCCGAGGTTTTTGATAAAACTGCAATTAAAAAAAAGATAAAACCAAAACAAAAAAATCCAAAAAAACCATTAAGTTTAGTGTGAAAAACAGCCAAATAAAATATTGATATCCCACTTATGAATTAAATTGTCTTTACCAACTGGTCATTAAATGCTTCCATGGGTGTGGTGGCATATTTTAGGTGCTGGGATGTAGCCCTAACAAGAGAATTGAAGTATATCTGTTAAAAAAGTGTTGACACTGAAGAGAGATGCAAAGGTGAACAGGTATTTCCAATCAGGATGTTAACATGTGTCCCGGCAGAGAAACTCTTTTTAGCCTATCATGCAGAGGCAGAGTGGGAAACAGTACCTACCCAGGGAAAGGGTAAATAACCCTTAGTTCTAGCTGCCAAAGGCTTTGCATCTGACAAGAAGGAAATGCTTAGTTGCAAACAGAGGAGAATTTGCTGAATCAGCAAAATAGGAAAGCAAAGTCAATAAAGCCAATAGCCATGGCACTGATGGAGATGTTGCCAGAGACAGCCACTCCACTGCTAATAGCGATCATAGCCAAGATTAAAACAAGCAGTCTGGAGAGCAGAGGTTAGGCTTTTGGAAACGCAGAGCAAAATGTCTAAATCTTGGTGTTCAGAATTGATAAACATTTAATCCAACTCTCAACTTTGTATCTGGACAAACTCATGTCCATGAGAGAAACAAATAAAGAGAAAATACTTGTGTCTTTACAGTGTATGTGGGCACTACCAGGCACTATCTTGGAAGAGGAGGAAAGGAATACATTGACCATTGACTCCTGTCTACCTAAGCTATAGCCTGTATTCTTCTCAACCTTCATCTGTTCTGTAAGATAGTAGTAGCATCGCTGTCATTTCATTCCCAGTGTACAGGTAAAAAAAACTGAGACCAAAGAGATAAAGCAGATTCTAACCTCCTCTACTTCTCTAATCACACAACTAGACAGCATTAAAATCTGGTCTGTCTGCCTGTTCCCAACCCTGTGGGCTTTGCCTTCTGCCTACTTCCTATTCTCTAGGCAGCTCTATGGAAGCCCCTAGGGTGGCTGCTTCTCATTTGCAAGATACATATTTGTTGTATAATGAGTGACAGTAATTAATGATCCATCTGAATTAAAAAAACTTGTTTAGTAAGCACACCAGGAGGAAAGAGAAAAATATAGCAGTGCCCTTTTACTGAACAAACTTCTCACTGTCACAAAGATCCCCAACATACACAGGAAGGGTGAATGAGCTGAGCCCTTTACGGAAGAATCACTGATGGGCTAGGTGAAACCAAAGGAGCTTTCTCCTTGCTCATTGTAGCACGACTTCCTTTCCCTTTTCTAAGAGAAACTGTTTTACCTCTCCTGTTATGAATCACGAGGTCTGTGTCTTTTGGCAGATCATAAATCAGTTTAGGGAGTCTCGAGGACAAATCCCGCAACTTTTAATCTTTAATATTAGACATGTTTAAAGTGGTGAATATTTCATGAAGGGGCTGTTGCATTTTAACACATCATTAGCAAGTTCTGACCCTCCCCCATTGGTAAATTACTGCTATCCAAATTCAAGGCTCTCAGCCCTTGAGTCAATTTTCCTTTCCTCCTGCAAGAACCAGTTTATTAGAACACACATACCGCACACTTATGCAGCAGACCACCCTAGACAGATAGTTGGAGGAAGCTTACAGAAAACATTACTGCCTGCAAGAAGACCCCCCGATGATCTGCCACATGTTCAGAGGAAAGGAAAGGTAGATATATCTATTCTGTTTCTCCTCTGTCTTTCAACCATCTTTTGAATATTTCAGATTCTATCCCTGATCCATTCTTGGAATACCCTCTTACTGCCTTTTCATTCTGACCAATATTTATGAAGTCCAGGCTGTTTTTCAAATGCTTTCAAGGTGCTAGCCACACAAAAATTGAGACACATTCTAATACATAGAGTAAGTTGAAGGTTTTCCTGTTCTCTCAGAATGCTTTATGGAAGGTCAAACATATAACACTCAGGGTTCCTTGATGAAAAGAGGAAACTTACTGGATAAATAGAAATGCTTTGAAACAAGCAGTTCTGGGAAGAGTTTCATAGCCTTTTGTTTATGTGGTTTATACAATATTAATAAAAAAACAATAATCCATAGGATATATGGTAGGTATAGACAGCTACCTGTAACCATGGTGACCTGATTTCAATTCCATAAACCCCTATAGCAGAACAAAAGAATTGGCTGATTCCTGCAAATTTTCCTGTATCTGGCACAATAAATAAATAAATAAATAAATGTAAAAATAATTAAAGACTTAATTCACAATTTATATTTCATGGAGGTTGAGCTTGTTAGCACACTTCCTTGGAGACTCAGAGTCCTCTTCCATGGATGAGGATGGCGGAAGACTTGGTTTTCTCGAGGCCAGTTGAAATAAATCTACCTGGCCACCAGAGTTGATTTGTGGACTCTTACCAAAATCCTCAACTCTCAAATGTGATTTCTCAGTGTCTGCCTGCTACCAGCCTGTTTTTTTTCCATTTCTTTCTTTTTTCTTAACTTTCAAGAAGATTGAAAAGATGAAATGCTAAGAAAAATTAAAAGCTAAAACCCAAAAAGTCCCTCAATCTTCCATGTTAAATACTGCATATCCTTCACCACACTGTGACAAGTTTGGATCATGACAAGTAGAATCTCTGTGATTCACCAAAAGATGTGAAGGAAGGAAATTTGACATCAATAGTCAGGAAATTTGTTAAACATAGCTGATACCTAATTGCTCATTGAACTCAGGTGGTTGCGTACTGGGGCTGTCTCTCCTCTAGGCAGCAGGATAATCCTGGGAGTTTCTAATGTTTCAAGATGAGTATCACAGAATGATGATTCCACACACTGTTAGGCCACCAGGTTGTCCTTCTTTTCGGTGTAAGTATTGGTGTTAGAACCTAAGTCAAGTGCTTTCCCATTGAGCTCCAGCCTCAGACTTGCAAGTTTCTCAAAACAAGATTGGGAGGGAATTGTGTGCATCATCCACATGGAGAATCACCCCACTGTGAATACTGTATTCCCTAAATTTATTTTTTTTATAGAATATATTTTTGGCAAAGCATCTGTCAACATTTTACAAGTATACCTTCAGTGGAAAAATAATGAATTTAACCTTAAAACTTCACACTTTCAGAAATGCACTGAGCAGCCATCATAAGTATCTAGTGGAACCTTCTGAAAACTGCTGTAGAATTCTGAACTTTGGAAATAAACAAGGCATGCTGAAATAAACTTGGACAACAGGAGGAGAAACTTTGCATAGTGTTGACTGGTTGGGGGCCCTCCTGTAAACTCATACAGACATGGCCAGGGAAGAAAACAAAGGTGCACAGGAGTGGGTGGATAGATATAAGGAAGGAAGCACACAGGAGATAAAGAACAAGACCAGAGCAGGAAAAAAAAAAGAGATCAGGGGAGAGATGAGAAGACAAAAGCAAACAAGTAAAAGAGATAAACTGCTTGCAAAACACCTTTTCCAAAAGAGAAAATCAAAAGTTTCTTGAAGGAGTTGGCACTATATACACAAAGGAAAAAAGCTGGCTCATTGTACTGAAAAACATTTAATTTTCTACTTGTACAATACATATACAATATCATACTATATAGTCATATACATACAAGTATATGTAATCAAATATGTAGATATATTTTGAAAATAGGTCCTCTGTTACTGCTTGACTATTTCCTGTTTTCCTTATCAAACTGTTAACCACTGACAAATGTCTTTTTTCCTATGTGTCTGTGGTATAGAGTTGAGAGCTTTAGTTGAATGTGTTCAAAATGTATTAGATGGACAGATGAATTGTTGAATAAAGGGATGAGCATATGTATAAACTCTGTGTTAACCACAGTATTCAGAGGATTCTGGACCCTTTTCATAAGTCTTTTCCCAAATTAGCAAGTTGATTACTTTTCCAGGAAAACAAGGGAAGCAAGAAACAGCATATGCATAGAGGTAATGTATCAAAATGTGTTTGTTTTTGCTTCCAGGGGAGTGCAGTTGTCATGAAGGTTACGCCCCTGACCCAGTCCACAGACATCTATGTATTCGCAGTGACTGGGGTCAAAGTGAAGGGTGAGTGACTCAAGACCTCTTTGCAGGGGAATAGAACACACATTCATTTACACCCTGGTCTAGAATTTGCAAAGAATAAGAAACTGCATAGTACAAAGTCCTAATGAGATCATTTTTACTAAACCTCTTTCCAAAGGTTCTTGAAGAGTGGCTAGAAAGATTCTAAGAGCCAGACTTAGTGTACTACTACAAACAAAGTGTATCTTCCAGACACAACAGAGTAGCTTCTCATATGAACTCACAGGAATTGTGATAGTATGTAAAAGACCTGGGCAAGGTCAAGCAAGATGAAATAGCAGTATGGAATGGGGAAATGTGAGCATGAAGTTCCACCCATAACTGAGCAGATATTAGCATGATGATAGCTTCTGATAGTTTTCTTAAAATGTATGACCATTGGTAGGTCAGTCTCTCTCCTGGGAAGGTCTCATTCCCAAGAGTATTTGATCAACGCAAATTACACATGAGAGGTTGGAAAACAGGGAAGCAGAGAGAGAACATGAAGCTGGGTTGGTAGGGAGGCAAGAGTAGAGATTAGGTGAGTAGAATATTATCAAAATACCTTATATGAGATTTTCCAATAATTAATAAAATATTATTTTAAATATAAATCAAAACACACTGTACACACTATATACACACACATGCACACACAGACACACACACACGTCTTCATACATCCCAGTGAAAAGTGAAGCCTACTTCTGCTGAATCACACTTCAGTACTAGTGGCACATGACTGATGAAGCTTCTAGAGATCAAGGGGGCACTGATGCTCTGCTCATACAGAGAAACAGGAAATAATAAAGTATGCAGAGGAGGAATTGTGTTTTTGAACATGAACTCAGAAATAGAAAAGTGAACTTAATAAACGTGTTGAGTCCTCTGTAAAGTGCCTAAGACATTCCTTTAAAATGTAGAATGTCACTTCCAGCAATTAGTTCTATGGAATATTATTGTATAGCTTCTGTTGAACAGTTGGGCTGCTACTTACTTCAGACTAATGCCATGTCTTGTCTTCTTGCCTTCCTTTATATGCATTATTTCCTTAGACCTTGGCCTTACACAACACTGGAGAGGGGCTATGATCTGGTGACAGGAGAGCAAGCCCCTGAAAAGATTCTCAGGTGAGTTGACAGTCATTCTGGGATATGATACTGGGGAAAGGAGAAAGGGTAGACAAAGGTGTGTTTGTCCAGTCTTAGAATGTTGATCCAGAGTCTCACTGAGTATAAAAGAACTCTCACTGGCACTGATGTAGCATCATGGTCCGGTTGCTATGGGAATCTGATTCTTGTTTGTCTGGTTTCTAGACTTATAGGCACAGCTACTTAAACTAGAGAAGACATTAAAGGTTATTCTATCTACCCGCTTAAAAAATATTTTACAACCCCAAACTCTCTTCTTATTACCTCTGCTTGCCACCTCTACAAAACTTGTGTAAAATGTCTATATTTAACCAGATAAAGGTGTACAGTGAATTAAGCAGCAGTACCAGCAGGGAATGAAATATTGGTTTGAATTGATTTAGAGACCACACTCTTACCCTCTGTGCCAGACTGCTCCTTGTGACTCTTTATGGAACTCCTGCTGGGCATCAGGACTGCAAGCAAGCAGAGCTGCAATAGTCCCTGTCTTCATAGTGTCCACTCATTAGTCATGAAAAGATAACAAGCTCCACAAGACAGTACAAGGGCTGAGTGATGCATAAACTTAAGAAGCAAACATCCGAATATGAGCAAATCTGGCTAACACTGTGCCTTGGGGAAAACAGAGAATTCAAGTTAGATGGAAAGATAAGAAAATGCCCTATAAGGGAGGGAAGAGGGTCCCCCTTTTTCTTTTACTCTTTGCTTCCCGGGGAGTTCCCCAATGGAAACTCTTACATTGCAGGTCTACTTTCAGCTTGGGCCAAGGCCTCTGGCTTCCGGTCAGCAAAAGCTTTGTGGTTCCACCGGTGGAGCTGTCCATCAACCCCCTGGCCAGCTGCAAGACTGATGTGCTCGTCACAGAAGATCCTGCAGATGTCAGGTAGGGAAGTCATCTTTAAGACCCTGTGTAGAGGACTTCTTGTGGCTGCAGAAGTCCTCCTGTTTCAGAACAACAAGCACTCTCACAGAATTCAGTAATGTTTTTAGAGGTCTGGAAGATGTAAAGAATGTTGTCAAATACATCTGTTCTTAAATTCTAGAAGCACCTTCCATAGTTGTGCAGCACTGGCTTGTATTCTACCACCATGGCTTTCCTTCTGGAATTTGATTTAAAAATAAAGAGAAAGAAAGAAAGGAAGGAAGGAAGGAAGAAAGAAAGGAAGGAAGAAAGAAAGAAGTGAAGAAAAACTTTCTATGCCTGATATGGCTGATACATGATCTCACTCACTGTGAGATTTATTATGGATGAGCTTATCATAAAACCATCATTAATTAGCAGTATGTTGGAGAGTCTTGAAAGCTTGAAGGGGGGACTGTTTTCCATTGTGAAGATGACATTCTGGAAAATCAACAAGATCTGCACTCCCAATCTGTCAAACCCTTTGAAGCACTCATAAAATGAATGTGACTGCATCACTCCTGTACCTTACAAATAACTTTCTTTCCGACTTCCTTTCCTTTCTTCTAGTTAGTGGTTTATACATTATGCTGTCCCATTATGTGATGTACATCTCAAGGTCAAAGAAAATAACTTCCTGAGCTTTGTAATCCCCAGTTCCTAGTATATATTGGACATCTACTAAATGTTTATTGATTTCATTAAGTCACGGGTCTTAGATTTGATCCTAGTACAAGTCTAGATTTTTTCTAGTGTAGACTTACTTCTCTGTCTCCAATTTGAGTAAAGGAAACCCTGTGGAAATTATGATGTAACCATAAGTGGGCTCTAGTCTTAATTATAAAAGCAGCTTGCCTGTAGCTTACTGATTTGTTAACTAAAATCAAAACCTGGCACTGATGACTACCTATGACTATGATCCTACCACTCAACTGTTGACCCTGGTTCACTGTAAATAGAACTGTAGTGAACATGTTTTTGTTATCTTCTGAGAAATCCTTGAGAGGTAGCTTTCAATATCTGCTACATTTCATGTGGAAAGATGAGATTAACATGCTTTTCCAGGCTATGCAGTCTTTAGAACAATGATCTTTTTTAAAAAAATGATATAATATTGTGGCAGAAGAGAAGCCTCAGCAGTTAAAAACGTTTTCTATTCTTCCGGGGGACACAAGTTCAGTTGTAAGCACCCACATTATGTGATTTATGGATATATCCCTGAAACTACAAATTCAGAGGAATCCAACATCCTCTAGGAACTTCAGAGGCACCTGCACTCATGTGTATGTACCAACACATGCACGCATAATTAAAATTTTTAAAGAGAATTTAAAAACTAAGGTAATAAATGAATAGCATTTATAAAATGCAGAAGCAGGTTATTAAAAACTAAAGAACAAAAATATTTTCAAACATACAAACTGATTCATTATGGTTCCATCATTTTCATTTGTCTAAATATAGAAATAGAGTAGATAGCATTTGAGAAAAGCTTGTTAAAGACTCTGGGCATTACATATTGCAAAGCTAGAACAAGGTGCATTGAATAGATACTCTAGGTACTCTAATGATCTCAGCTGAAACCCTGTGAAAGACACTCTGCTCATTTTCTACAATGCTCTACGTGGTTGAGATTGTTCTCGGGATTTTAATGAAAATACACATTTCAGATGGTACTGTGTGTGTGAGCAGCCCATTTTCTCCATGTGTAAGCAATATGATGCAACCAATTCTTACTTTTCCTGTTTCCAGTTCTTTGTCTGTAAAATGAAGATAGGATGCCATTCCTATCAAGTATAAGAATAATAGCTCATACCCTCTGATGGCAACCTGTGCACTAGATCATTTACTGATGCAACTGCATTTTATCTTTATCTCATCATCTAATGTAGCTAGGCTGTTATTTACATTATATTTATAAATATGAAGTAGACAGACAAAACATGAACTTAAGGCCTGGATTGTGTTCTTCTTTGGAAGTGATAAAGCCCCGTTTTGGCTTTTAATCAGCAAGAGCAGACAAAGATTATAGTCTTCCATGGAAATGATTTGTACTAAGTTAGTGGAATTTTCAAAGTTACATTAATAAGCCTTGTTTGACATAGCATTGCCCAGGCAAGCATATCATGAGTATTTAAAGAATTAATAAGTTCCAGTCGGGTAATATGTTAGAAAATAATAAATAATAGATCATAATTATAGATAGCCAATATAAGTGACATGGAATTACAGCAAAGAGATTAAAATGAAAACTGTGGCAAATGAGCTTAGGAGAGACAGAATGCACATTACAGTAAGATTCCAGGAGTGACTTGAAGGTGCATTGCAAGTTTGGGCTGGGATTCCAAACCTGTGATAAATTTGAGTGAAAAATATGAGACCTTTCACAACCAGATCCAGAGCAGCAGTAACCCATTGTGTTAGCTGAATTTACTATAACTAATATTATCAAGACATGGTGAGAAAAAAACTAAATGTTTTATATACCTTTCACAAGAATGTAAATTAGTTTGACCACTGTAGAAACCTGTCAAACAGAATCTACTCATATCGGACGTACAGACATCTAATTATTGACTTCACCACTGAGTATTTATATAACAGAAATGTGTGTGTGTGTCTCTGTGTGTGTATGTGTGTAATAGTACTGAAACACAAAATCCAGACATAAAAGAATATACATGTTTTTATAATGATTTGTATTATTAGGTTTACTGATCTGTAAAAAGACTTGTATTACTTTGGGTAATAGAAGGTTAATGACTAAGGGCAGGCTGGAGGGCTTGTGCTGATGAAGTTTGATATTTTCCTCATAGCCATGCTTTTATATACATTTTCCCCAAACATTCTTCAAAGTACACATTCCTGTGCAAATGTTTTATTTTGATTAAAGATAAAGTTCAGTGTTTAAAGGTACAAACCTAGTAGCCCGGCTGAACCGGCCCCGTTCACACTTTCATTCCATCACCCTCTTGCATTCTAAATTTACTGTAGTTCTGTTTACCCTTGAGGACATTAAAGATAGGAAAATTTTTGGTTTGCAATTGTTTTGTTTTCTGTTTATTTTTATTGTTGTGTTCTTATAATGCACAATAAAGAGAGAAGATTAAATAGTCTAATAAAGTGCTGAACTTGACAATGATTAGCTCTCTAGAGACAATAATTATCATGCCTCTGATGGTAGCATAATGGATTTTCTCCTCTTTTACTTTTTAATTCTTTTCTCTTTCCCTTGCAAAAGGGTGCATCCAATTGATGCATTTTCAAATCAACAGAGTCTTGGCATTGAGTGCTTGCACTAATCTTTGTGTCATAAGATTTAGGGAAGAATTTAAATGAGTATGTGCAGTCTCCTGTGGTTTGCCAGGCCGGTGGCTTTATGGACATGGGCATCTCTATTAAATAAGTAAAAAAAATCATGTGTGGGTAATCAGAGGATGCTTTGAGAGGTAAAAAGGAAAGAAGTTATTTTCAGAAGATTAAAAGAACATTGGTTATTAAGGGTAAATTGTAGAAAAGGCTTGGCTGGGCAAAATCTAAGGTAGAAAGGAAAGATTTCAAGTCAGAGGGGTAAAGTGGCAAATGAAGAGAATTCTTCTCTGGAGGCCTCCTGTTCTTTAGTCTGCCCAAACACAAAACTGCTAACAATGAGAATTTCAGTGCTTGAGACAAAGGTGGGGTAGCTAAATTTCTTATGAATTCCTTCCCCTTCTTAAAAGAATGAAAACAACTTGTACCTGGTGCCTCTTGTGTGCTAGGCACAGTGCCAAGCACCCTACTGTTACAGACATGAATAAGACTTACCTCTGCTTTCCAAAGTCTCATGGCTTAGCAAGGAGTGTGGAACAAGAGGCTGACTTGAGAAAGAAAGTAAAAGTCCCTTGTGGAGAGGGAAGCACAGCTAACACCGCTTCTTGCTGCACACTGGGCCTTCTTCACGACTTCGCCTGGAGCTGGATCTTCTTATAAGAGAAATGTGAGAATAGCTATTGTAGTGAGAATAATAATCATCCACAAAGCCCAGCATTTGGAGCTTCTCAGTGATTTTTCTATGATCTCAATCAATGAAAATGAAATGGTGAAGTGCTGTTAATTCCTGAACAATGTTGAGAGAATAATGGGACATCAGGATGCAAGCTAACGTTGCACACTTGGTGATCGTTTTCACATTGACTTCTTTCTGAATAGAATTAAGAATTTCTTCTTGTTCTTTTGCCCTTTCAATTCCATGCCCTGAGAATTTATTGAACACTTAATATGTAGAGGGCTGTCTAGTAGAAACACAAAATATAAAGCAAGGATTTCATTGTATTAGATAAGACAAATGCACAAAAAAAAAAAAGATGTAACTTGTGGTATTCAAAAATGAGGGAAATTTCAAGACAGAAAGAAAACACAATGCTAGATATGGAACATCTGTAGGTTAAAAGGGGGGATTGTAGACATGCAAATCTCTGAGTTAAATATTCAAGATGTCAATTGGTCACTCACTGGTCTAAGATTACCTGGAAACCTGTTAGAAACACAGATTCACACAATTCATCTATGATAGATTGATAGTAGTACCCAAAGGTATGAGGACCTAATGTTTAAAACTTGTAAATACTATTTGTTTTTATATTTTAAAAGTTTTTTTATAGATGGTATTAAGATTCTTTAACATATCCTGGATTTCCTGGCTTACGGATATGGCTGAGAATATCATAGCAAATGCTCTTATAAGAGAAAAGCAAAGGGCATTTGACACATATAGAAGAGATGGTGTGAAGGAATAAAATGTTAATGTGTTACAGTCATGAGTCAAGAAAGCCAATAGCCAGCAGAAGGTAGTGAACATAAAATCAAGATCACATGCACACACACACACACACAAACACACACACACACACACACACACACACTCCTCCCATCTCTACAAGATGGCTGACCTTGATTTCACACCAGAAACACTAATGTAAGCCTTCTCCTTATCAGTCAAGCCACCCAGTTTGTGTGATTTTTCCATCGCAAACACAGGAAACACCTACTGCATCAAGTATTTTGGAGATCAGCCCGCCAGTTTAATGTAGCAGGTTTTTGGAAGACTCGGATACTCACTGAAGTTTGAAACCATGTGTACTAGAAAATGAAACGGAACAGAGTATCCCTGCTCAAGTAGAAATAGAATATATGAGGGCTTGGTCGCTCTAGAGTAGCCCTACCTCCTGGTATAATAGGATAATATAGTCTCAAATGTAACAAGGATGCATTAGTCCTATCTTTTTTCATCCTTCCTTTCTATTTTTAATCTGTGTTGCCTTCTCATCCATACTGTTGTGCTAAAATCCAGTCTTATAACCTGAGACATTCTGCCAGAGTAAAGATATATATATATTTCTCCGTGGTTCCATATGCCTGACACTACAGTACTAACAACAGCTCAGGTAAGTCATGTCACTTGCCCATGGCCACAGCCAATAAATGTGAAAATCAGGATTTGAATCCTCACAACTGGACCCTTTGAGCCCATGTTCCTTGTCGGTAGGCTTTGATGCCTCTGGCCAATCATGGGACTGGAGTCACTGTTTCAGATCAATGCTTGCAGAGGCAAACTGCTTTCCTCACCTTGTCCTGAATGACAAGTTCACTCTCTAAACCAAAATGTTAGAGACCATAGCTGCATGCATTGTGATTATAAGTAGTGTAGTCCCCAGGGAAAACTCAGAACGTAGAGTATGGGATAGAGAGCAAGAAAACACTACAAGTTTCTGACACATGAACAAAAGGCCTGAGGCTGGGGCTTGCACTTCAATCTGACTGCAGTAGAGCAGAAAAGGATGCATGAGAAAGACTCAGGGAGAATATTAGAGAAAAGCCACTCGTGCTATTTTCTCCCACCTCTCTCTTTTCCAAGCTGTAGACCATATAGACTAAAGGCAGTGCCTTTAACCACTATATTCTGTAAATGTGAGCCACTCATGCTAAGGAGAAATCTTAAGAATACCCATGCTGGGTGCTTGCCTGTGTGGTAGATGATGTGCTAGCTCAAAAACTGTCAAGAATAGCAGGTAAGAAATCATGGGAAGGGCACAGATTTTTGGAGTCAAATACAAGCTGGTCGTGAGTTCTGAATGCATAACTTGGATGAAGTCAGTTTCCTATTCTGAAAAACCCCGAAGGTAGAAGCTAGTGGTCTCTTTCATATGATGATGTATATTGAGGGGCTTGCATTTCACAGGATGAGTAATTGGTGTTCAGTAAGTGAAAGGAATATTTATCTATGTATATATGTATGTTCTTGGCCCCTGAAATAAAATCTCAAGCTGTTGGACTCCTCCCACCTCTTATCCCTCCCCTATCAGTTCTTCAGCAATGAGTTTACTACCCCAAGATTATTGTGCAAAGTGAGTAGAATAGACATTCATGAAAACTGCATAGTCTTAATTTCCAGTTCTACCACTCACTAGCTAACCTCAGCCAAATTACTGAAGCCTTGCTACCCTCTATTTCTTATCTATAGGTGAGAATAACAATCACAGTCATAGCTTTAGAAGGTCCAGAGATGTAAACTACATCTTAATTGCATACTTGTAAATGACAGTGACTAGCTGTGTCTGGTCATTGTGTCATCTGTGTCTGGATCTGACTAGACCCTTTACAAGTGTGAATTCTGACTCCTTCCAATTCGTGGAATAGTTACTGTTTATTTCCAGATGGGGAAGCCAAGGAGTTACATTCTGTACACAATAGTACTTGAGTTAGTACACCAATATTTCAACTGAGACTATTAATCTAGTGCTTCATGCTGGCTGCTGTGGACGCATAGGAAAGTCTCAGTAAGATGGGGGAAATGGTTACTGGCTGTCCATCTTCATCTTAACTGACAATTTGGTTATTGTGAACAAGTCTTCTTTCTTAGTTTTTAATTTTTTATTTTTTAAGCTTAAAGGCATGTGTGCTTGTATGCATACAGGTACACATGTGTGGAAATGCATATATATGTGTATGTGTGTGGAGACTAGAGGACAACATGAAGTGCAATTCCTCAGAAGCCATTACGCTGTTTTTGAGACAGTCTTTTGGAGCTCTAGTATACACTGAGTAGGTTAAGCTGGCTGAACAGGGAGTGGGCACCATGAATCTGTACTCACCAGTCTGCCTGATGGCTGGCCTTTTGTTTTGGACTTATTTCAGTTTGGTTTGGGTTGGGTTTTCATTTTTTTAATCATGGTTTTGTTTTTGGTTTTGTACTGAAGGGCCAAACTCAATTCTTTGTGCTGTCCCTCTAACTGAAGGCATGGATCCTTTCTACAAATGTAAAATAAAATATAAATGGGTAAAAGAGAATGTAAGTAAATAAGGAGTCCCTTTGATAGTGAGCTTGGTTCACAGATTGTGGGATCTGGATTTGCCCTGGACCACCAGATTCCTTCTTTGTTTTGGAAGATAAAGCTCCTCTAATGAAAGTCTGTGCATAGGCCACCACACTTGCTACCACGTGGAGAAATTCTCGACTCTCTTCCCCTCCTTTCCAACTTCCTGTCATTCATCCAGTGAGCCTGGAGACAGATATATTTTTCCCATTTTAGTTTAGCGATCATAATAAAAGTGAAGTCTATTAGGATGAGTTTCTGCCCAGGCTCTGTAAATCTCTTCAAACACTTCGCAGCATGGGATTTCTGTTAGTCTTTGCCACAGGGGAAGCTGTACCATGTACCAATGGGCAGCCCAGGTGTAGGGCTCAAGACACAGCCTCTGCTAAATGAAACTCAAATGGAGACTTTCGAATATAAATATTGAAGTGACCCAGGTTGGATAAAGGGGAACCAGTTAGCTAAGCTTCCATCTTACATACAGGAAATGCTAAATTATTAAAATTTTAATAAATGTAATAATAAATATTTGATGTTGAATTATAGACGGCTTTGCAGTTACAGTGGAGCTGAGAAATGACTTGTTATATCTGCATTAGAAGTTAAATACTTTTCAAATGGGACTTGTGAGGCTGCTGCAAGTCTCCACATCTTCAGACTAAAAGGAGAGTCAGACATAAAAGTACGTACACTGGGCAAGTACACTAGGCTTTGAGTGAGGATTTGAGGGAAGCCTATGGCTATTGCCTATTTCCAACCAATTCATTTATTGTCTGTGGATGAATATGTGGAAAAAGTGGTCAATGTCGAAGTCTTTCTTAGTTATTCTCCACCTTATTTTGAGGGAAAGAGTATCTTACTGAACCTGTAGCTCATGGATTCATCCAGACTGTATGATGAGTGAGCTACAGGGATCCTCCTGTCTCTGCTTCCCTAGCACTGGGATTTTTACCACGTGCTACTACAAATGATTCTTGTTGCTGTGTGGATTTTATGTGGTCATTGGATATCTAACTCAGGTCATCTTTCTTACATAGCAAGTATTTTAGTAATTGTACCATCTTGCCAAGCTGAAACCCTATTTTTAATCTAGTATTTAACTGATAAAAAATTTGACATCCTAAGGACTTAAGCAGAACAGTTGGAGGAAAGGCATTGGAAATGAAATATAGACTTGTGACCTCTGCTCAATCCATCACACTTATCATCCCTTCATTCAGCACACTTTTATGCTTGGTATAACTCAGAGTGATTTTAGTTTCAGGGAAAAGCAACTTGGTTTGAATGACTCAATTAGACTTGCATTGGAACACTGTCCTGGGAAAGGTGAGAGTTAAGCTCACAAGGGAGATGACATAAAGATTGAAGGATTACATACTAAGATTCTGTCTGTCTTTCTTCATTATCTGTTATGAAGGATTTATTCTCTCCTACTATGTAACTCACTCCTTCCCATTCTCTACTGCCTTCCATCTTGCAAGGGAGTAGTAGTAATACTCATGTGTCATTAAATATGTATGCTTCTTGATACAAAGGAGTAATGCTTTTCTTGCATGAGATATGTTTTGTAGAATTTCAGAGAAGGTATATTATTGGTCTGATATGTATTAGATTACCCTTGGCTTATTCATTCATCCTGAGGTGATAGTACCACATAGTACAGACACTGACAAAGGAAAGATCAAGGAGACAGACACTCCATCCCATGTCACCCAATCTATCTCTGGTATTCTTCTTATCAGTCTATCTTATAAGTTGAATTAATCAGAGATGGTAGATATCAGACTTCCCTCATGCCAACTAAGTATGCACTGCCTCAAAAGTTTATGATGGGAAGATTTCTAAGATGAAAGTGGGTGCTTCTAAGTTTCTATCTCATGAGTTTATGATGTTGTTCCCTTGTCAGATTAAGAGAGATTATTGGTTACTGAGACACAAAGAAATGACAAGCATAGTGAAAGGGATGTTTAAGATGAATTAATAGTAGAATTGCCTTATTCAATGTGTTTTATTGATCTGTTATCTCAAGAGACATATTTAGCCAAAATCTGTTCTTGGGGCTAGTGTATTTGCTGAGATAAATTTCTGGATTATAGCAGGAAGCCTCCTGTGTAAGTGCTTCCTGGATTCTGTCTGACATAATCATCACCACTCCGATTAAAAATGAACTCTAGAATAGAAATTACCTGGATGAAAGGAGTCTCAAACCCTGCCATAGTGTTCAAATGTATCTGTAAATAATAACAGACTCACAGAAGACAGACACTTTCCCTCATCAAGCTCATTTCAGATAGATACTCCTAAACTGATAGGACACACCCTTCCCTGTACTTTTGTCCTAATCTCTGCTGTGTTGTGTGTATTGGTTTCACAGATTTTCCTATAAGTTCTCTTGGATTCATATTCATAAGCAACATTTTCAGTTATGAAAATAGTAACTCTGGAGCAGTAAGGATGAAAGAAGTACCCTAAAAGGAACAATTATTTTTTTCATCTAAACCCCACGTCCTGAGGCTAAGTGGAATGATACTTTCCTTCAATATATAATATCCTTCTGTATAAGTAACAGAACTTTTGCACACAAAACACAATCACACACATACCAGGGATGATGAGGGACAGAGAGAAGGGCATACAATACACACACATACACACAGAGAGGCACGCAAATACACACACATACACACACACACAGAGAGAGAGAGAGAGAGAGAGAGAGAGAGCATCATACCACATGATCAGAAGGATTCAGTTATTCCAACGAGCAGCTTTAACTTCTTTTCTCTCACCAACAGAATAAACCAGTATGAAGGAGATACCGAGCACCAAAGGGATAGTGTGCTCAAATTGGAAGCATGTTCCCCCAAAGTTTTAGGAACATTCTGAAGAAACAACAAAGGACATGCAGCATGTTGTAACTAAATCCGTGACTGAGTCAGCTACAGGTATCAGTGAACCAAGATGAGGGCCATGTTTCTAGAACACATAATAATTCCCTGGGACTCTGACAGTCAGTCAGGGATATAAGCAACTCATTGTGAACTTTCATGAAAGGTGCTAAGAAGTTCTGCCTCACTCAGTAGGAGAAGTAAATCCAATGGAAAACCAGATGAAGAAGCTCAATGAGGTAACCCATCATTTCGAGGTCCAGGTCAATGGAAGGTTGAACTGAGGGGAAATCTTGGGAAGTGCTCAAGAGATCCATCTGTACACCTGTATCCCAGGCTACTGACACTGACTTACATTTTCTCAAGTAGTACCCTGTCTTTCAGAGCCTCTTTTACCCATGGACAAGTCACATGCAAATTTTGTAGTTTGAACCATTGCTGTTCTAGGCCTAGAACCAACTCTACTACTCTCAAATCTGAATGCTTAAGAATAAAAGTACAAACTATGTAAGATGACACCCATTTCCCAATCTACAGCTAGGAGGCCATCATTTTGGTTGCCCCCTTCTCTTCTCATATTCCCTTTTGTTCTTTTCTCAAAATGACAAGCACTCTGCTAGACCCTTGCCTCCTTCAGTGCTGGCCATGGGCATGATGTCACACTTTTCTCCATTACCCATGGTCTACTCTTCCTCATCCACTAGTTTTGTGGCAGGGCCACTTCTTCTGAGAAGCTTTTCATGAATTTGTCCTCCTGGCATCTATTTCCTATCCATTTTTGCTTTGTTTACCTTTCCAGAAGTATCTCATCCTAAATTAGAAAACAGTGCTCTGAGTATACCAAATTGTGTAGAAGGACCCCTCTCTAATCTAACCTGGTGGTCTGTGGGATCCTGAAGGTCATACATTAAATCTTAACCATTCAATACATCATAAGCAGTTCAGAGAAAGGCTCCATAACATTTTATGGCTCTAATTTGATGTGGTTATTTTGATACCGAGAAGGTATTCTTATGTTATCAATAAATATTTCTGTAGATACTCCTGTGCTACCTCCAACTATCACCTGATCCCTCTCTATATAAATAACCTGCTTCACAGTGCATACTCTGCTGTACTGGAGCAAGCTACATTTGTTCAAGTAATTTCATGTAACAGTGGCACTTTGGAACAAGTGGAATAAAAGTATATGGAATAAAATCAAAATGAGAGCCGGGCGGTGGTGGCGCACGCCTTTAATCCCAGCACTTGGGAGGCAGAGGCAGGCGGATTT